>NW_004955487.1:3881922-3950975 GCF_000276665.1 Chinchilla lanigera
AAAAAAAAAAAACCTTTACCTTTTCTTTCCGATAATTTTGTATGAAAAGGGCATCAGTGTGGAAGCAGAATGAGGATGGTTTGCAAGGCAGAGTCTGACTCTGGTACTGTGCATGTGAAATGGTGGTAGCATGTTGCTGCTGCGACAGGGAATAGGGAGGTCTAAGTGACAGGACGGGTGGCAGGTGGCCCTCTGTACCCTGCAAGTGCAAGGCAAACCTTCAGTCTGGAAACTGCTTTATTTTTCTTACTTTTTTGAGACAAGGTCTGGCTGTGTAGCCCAGGCTGGCCTCATACTCGCAGCCATCCTCCTGCCTCAGCCTCCCGAGTGCTGGGATTACAGGCGTGCACCACTACACCCGACCAAACCTTCAGTCCTGACTTGGCCATGTTAGTACAACCTGGAAAAGCCCAGGCACTCATATAATTAACGCAAACGACACAAATTATCTTTGGAGCCACTGGGTTCTTAAATCACCTCTCCTGTGTGGTTTCCACCTGATGTGCTTCTGGGAGACCTTAAACCTTCCTGCTTCCTGCTTCCTGTTTTCAGATTTCTGTGCTTTTTTCATTCAGTACTGGTAATTGAACCCAGGGCCTTGTGCCTGCTTTCTACCACTGAGTGATACCTCTCGTCCTTTCTGAGGTGGGGTCTTGCCAAGGTGCCCATGCTGGCTCAAGTTGGTGGTCCTCTTGCCTCAGCCTTCCAAGTAGCTGGGATTCCAGGCCTGGTGGATTCTTGGCCTTATACAAGGCTTTATTAAGACCTGTGGAGAGAAAGCATATGCTTCCAATACGTGCTCATCATTATCTTTTTTTTCAAAGTATGACTTTGCTGCTGTAATTTATTTTTCATTTTTCTGATCTAGAGTGAGGTATGTATGTGTGTGGTATGTGACTGGTGTTTGTGTGCTTACACTATCCTGTGTGTATCATGCCTGCCTCTACTCACACTGTCTTGTGTGTGCACGAGACATGTGGGTCTTGTGTGTGTGCAGCACACTGTCCGCTGTGGGTATCATGTTGGTGAGACATGTGTGCTGTCACATGGGCGTGTGTGTGTGTGTGTGTGTGTGAGAGAGAGAGAGAGAGAGAGAGAGAGAGAGAGAGAGGCATGCCCACCTCTGCTCCTACTGTCCTTGCTGAGGCCCATGTGGCACTGGCCTCATGGTCAGCAGAGGGCACCAGTGGCCTGGGTCTGTGTCCTCTACCTCTGATCTGCACAGCGTCCCCCTCCTGTGTCTGTGGCCCAGTCCTGGCTGACCCACCACCCATGCACACCATTCTGGAAGCTTCTACCACTCCTCTCAGGGGTCCCTGGTGTCCTATGCCTGTCTCACTGCAGCAAACACGTCAGAGGGCATCACTGGGGCTGGTGGTGGGCTTCTCCAGAGAATTTGTCCTGGCTCCTGAGCCTTAGCAGCTCAAAGAAGGGCCCTCAGCCAGGCAGACCAGCCGGCACCTGAGGTGGTGGGTGGTCGGGGTGTCCAGCTTCCCTCTGAGCTGGTCAGAGTATGTTAGGTGATCTGGGGTCCCTGCTGACCCCTGAGATGGTCAGAGCGTGGTGCCCCTTGTGCGATTATCAGGCAGTCATGGCAGTGCCCCAGGCAGAAGTACACCTTAGAGAAGGTGGGTAGAGACCTGAAAGTCGGAGTCCCTGGAATCGATGCCCACACTCGAGCGCCCTTCATCTGCCACGCATCCCTGTGCCCTCACTGATCTCCCTCGTGCCCATGCACTGTGGCCTCTCTTTACCCTTGGGAATGTGGGCGTCTTCCATGTGGCCTCTAAAGAAGAGAGGAGGATGCAGAGACAGAGAAGGAAACAGCAGTGGCGGCAAGGTGGGCAGAGGCAGGCAAGAGGCTGCAGACCAGCAGCCTTGTGTCAGATGAAGTCTGGTGATCTACGGTGTGAGGACTCTCGGTAGTAACAGTATTGTGTTCGGGTTGCGTGTTAAGTAAGTAGACTGCAGCAATGAGTGATGATCTGAGCTAATGGTGTCATTAATTTCCTTTTCTGCAGCAGCAACCATTTTGCTATATGGGAGCACACACATACTTGTGTACCTCAAATACAGGTAATACAGTTTGCAGGAAAGAGAGAAAATGGCCAGGGTGCAGTGGCACACATCTGTAATCCCAGCTACTTGTGAGGCTGAGGCAGGAAGATCACAAATTTGAGGCCATCCTGGGCAACCTAGTGATAACCTCTCTCAAAATAAAAAGATTGGCGATTTAGCTCGGGGTAGAGTGCTCACCTAGCATGCGTGAGGCCCTGGGTTTGATCCTCAGTACTGAAGAACAAAAGCAATAGTTACAAGAAAGAAAAGAGAAAAAGAGTGAAGGAAGGAGAGATGGCTTAACCTTGTCTCTGAAAGCCTTGCTCCCCTCCCAGCTGCAGTCAGGGTTCTCAGCTCCTGTGGGACCATTTCTCAAATGCGCTATCTTCCTGGGTAACATCCAGATTCATCTTCTTGCACCTTGGTACCTGTGGAGGCCTGGGCATGTGTCTTGTCGCACACCGAGAGCCTTAGCCTGCTGAGGCACAGAGATTTCTACTTCATAGGCCAGCATTTCTTCCCTCCAGCACTGCCTGCCTCTGAAAGGTTGTCTAACCTGGACGGCAAACCACATGATTCCTCAGAAAATACTTACAGATCATGTTGGCTACTTTAAACTGTGTTGAGGGAATCAGTCGGTAAGGAGATATAAGGCATTTTTCTTAGAAAAGCTTGCTGAGATATGCAGGGTAATGCAGTAGGAGGAAGCAGAAGGAAAGGAAAACGGCACTGCTGAATGTAGTCTGCACCCTGAGAGGAGACAGCGTCCTGGAAGTAGGGACACTTGTCCTGACCTCTCTCTGTCTGGCTTCTGGTTACACACTGGGCACACACAGTGATGTGCACGCCTCGTGGGGTGTTTGCAGGTTGGGAGGATCCGTGAGAGTGCGTGGTCAGGCGTGTGCAGCCCGGCCCTCGCTGCAGGAGGGCACTGTAGCGGGGGCACAGAACACTGTCACTCCTGGTCCTCTCGCTCGCTCTGTCACAGCCTTCCTGACACGGCGGGAAGAGCTCCTCAGAGGGCTCAGGGAGACAGCACAGTATAGTGTCAGCTTTATTTTTGGTAATGAAAGCATCTCTTGGCTGCCATGAATGTAGGTAGGTTACCGAGTTATCAAGGAGAGGGCAGAAGTCGCAGGAATCTCATGAATGACACAGGATCTTTGCCAAGGGCTCTGTCCCCTGAAGCACTCAGAGCCTTTACACAGGCAGGGGCGGTCTGTAAGGGCCATGTGCTCAGGGATAAGAAGGGATCCAGTCAGAACCCAGAGCCTGCATCTGATGGGGCACAGAGACTCGGCCGGTCGCTGCTGCCTGAGCGCAGCACCAGGATCCTCGCTGTGCTGGGAACATCTGAAATGGGTCACGGGGAAGAGTGTGTTTTGGTTCCCACCATGGTCCAAGGACTACTCTGGGGTCCTCGCTCCTGAGATCCAGGTGCTGTTGCTAATTGGCTGTTAGAGGCCTGATTTGGAAGAGTAACCAGTGTCCCTTGAGGTCAGGAAGACTGGTGAAATGTGAGTCAGGCGAGCTTGGTGCACTTGGTGGCAATTTTCCCTCCTGGAAAGTAAACGTGGCTGAGTGTCACCACTCCTTGCTCTGGCCTGGCATCTTTATCAGAGGAGTGGAGGGAGGGCCGTCCGAGGGGTCTTTCTTGCTCGAGGAAGGCTCCTCAGCTCTGCCAGACTCAGCCTTTACAGCTGGACTGACGGCGCCATGCGTGGTGGTGCCAAGACCCCGAGCTCCCCGCAGCAACCTCTGCATCCACAGAGCAGGGTGCAGCCATTCTCGTTCAAAGCCAAGGTTTCCCATTCATCTATCTCTGTTCCACATTGGAAGAAAATTGGGTCTTGCAATTTAAATGATTGCTTTGTGAAAATAAGCTAAGAGAAGAAATGGATCTTTCCTGGAGAAGAATGTCTTACGGCCCTCCTTTGTGCAACCAGGATTCTGAGATGAAATGATTGAGAGCCCTTTGAAAGGAAGGAGCGTGTGTGAGAGAGGCAGAGCCGTCTGCTTCTCCAGGATCGCTGTCAAGAGCATATGCTAATTAAACACGGAGACCTGAGGATGCCATGCTGCACCCAGGGTCCTGAGGCAGGTTTCTGAAGCACGCTGGCTCCGGGTCTCCGGTTAAACTTTCCTTTGTATTTTCGTGCAGATATTGAAAGACTGAAGACATTCTTTGTTCCCAGGTATAGATGCTTAGCTAGGAAAAGTGAGCGGTAACGCTTCTTGTGGCACCTTGAAAAGTGAAAGGAATCAAAAACTCACCACCCGAGGGGGTCATTTTGGAGGCTCTGAGGGCAGCTCTTCCTAGCTGGGGACTTAGGGGCTCCCCGGTGTCCCACTGTCCCCGCTATGGTCAGAAACCCCCCATTCATATATTTTGTATAGAAGCCTCACAACAGTGCCACCTCCTCACTGTACCTGGCCCACAGTACCAAGTCGAATATGTTGTGAAATGAATTGTCTTGTATTCTTTTTTTTTTTTTTTTGGACTGGGGATGGAACCCATCACCTTCCCACTAAGCTGTATCTCAGCCCTTTTTTATTTTTTATCTTGAGACAGAGTCTCACTAAGTTGCCCAGGCTGGGCTCGAACTTGTGATCATCCTCCCTCAGCCTCGCAGAGTGCTGGGATGACAGACATGAGCCCCCGGCACCTTACTGTGTGTTTGCCAGCTGTGTGTAGCTTGCTGACAGGGACATGGCTGAGAAGGGCTCTGTGAAGCGTCTCATCCATGTGCAGACAGCACTGTGTGCGCTGGATGATGTGGCCTGACGTACCCGGGCTCCGTGGGGTGAGTATGTGGCGTAGCCTGCCATTGCCATGGCCATGCCGAACAAAACACCGGGAGGCTAAATCAGGCACAAGAAAAGATGGTGCGATTGAGGGGCCTGAGCTGCATGAGGCAGGCGAGGCTGCTGCTGGTGTGACACAGCAGTAGATGTTTTCTTTTACAAGGAGAACCGAATATACTGTATTCCAATGATGTATCGTGTAGTGTGGTAAATGTGTAAACCAATAACAACCACTTAGCATTGTTGTCAGGAACTGTATCATGTACTGTATATGATTATATGTGCTACGATTTCCTTGGTTTTGGTTTTTTAAAGTTTTTTGTGGATTTTTCAAGACCAAGTTTCACTATGGAGCCCAGGCTGGTTTCAAACTTGTGGTGATCCTCCTGCCTCAGCCTCCTGAGTGCTGAGATTACAGGTGTGCACCACCATGCCTTGCATTGCTGTGCTTTTCTAAGACTGGGAGTGGGGAGGTTTACACCATCATAACCACATGTGAGTGGGTGGTGCACTGTGCTGTGATGTCACCATGGCAGCAGTGTTGCCAGGTGATGGGAACTGCCCAGCTCCATTATAATTGTGACCAAATTGACATCATGGAGTGATGCGCTTTAGTTTTGTATGGCTGACAAGCATCAGTGGAGTGGCTATCACCCCTGGGAGAGCGGAAGATGGCTTCCCTTTGGCAGCTCAGGCCCACACGGGTCTGAAGTTGAATGTGTCTGTTGAATGGTGTGTTGTTTCTTTTAGTCCTTCTTGGTTTGGCATTTGCATGGGAATAATTCACCGAGGTCACTTTTGGTGGTTACGGGAGATAGAAACATTGCACCGAACAGCAACCCTTACAATGCTATTGGCCACAACTCTGGGGAAACCAGCTATTGTTCAGGGCCTGTAAGGAGCAGATGTGAGAAATTCTACTCTTCACAAACTTCACTGCTGCTCGCAGTGGAGGTGGGGAGGTTGCTTGTTAGCAATAAACGTAACCTAGTCCAGCAGGGGGAAGCGAGCTCCATGACCACCTGAGGCTTGTGTGCCCACCTGCTTTAGAGTGTGGAGAGGAGGTGGCCAAGGGAGGGTAGCTTTGTGGCTGCAGTGGGACAGAGGACCCCACAGCTGCCTAGCTGGAGCCTGAGCCTGGAATGTGGAGTGGTGGGAGACGTCAGAAGGTGTGGCTCAGCCTCCACTTGTTGTTAACACCCAGGCAAGGCATTTGGTATATTTGTCTTCCACCATTTCTGCCGCTCTTGTGCTGCACATGAAGAAGCATGATGACAACAGGCCAGCACAATGACCCCCCCATTTAGTGGCCCTATATCCTGCACCGGGGGAAGTGCCTTACACCAATCTCCCTGTCACGCCTCTGGTCCTACCTGCATTTTCCAGTGCGAGTGTTGCTAGAATGACTGGGCAGGCCAGAAGCATGGGTTAGCAAGGTGCAGCTCACCTGCAGAACTGTGACCTCCAGGTATAAGCCTGGTGCTATCATAGTCCTGAACCCCTCAGCCCAGAATGTTGACATCCCAAAGGATCCACATCTCTGTCAGAGAACTAATGACACACTTCTTAAAGTCTTTCATGAAACTGAAAGAGAAGGAACACTACCAAACTCATTCCTGGAAGCCAACTCTACCCTAATGCCAAAACTGGAAGAGGAGTCAACAGTAGTAAAAAAAAGAAACTATAGTCCAATGACCTTAATGAACATATATGCAAAAATCCTTAGCAGTGTACATGCAAACAATGCAGCAGATTGTTAAAAAGATCATACATCATGGCCAAGTCAGCTGCATCCCAGAGAGGCAGGGATGGTACAACATACTTAAATCAATAAATGTAATATACGACATAAACAGAAGTAAGGATTAAAACCACATGATCACCTCATAAGATGCGGAAAAAGTTTTTAGCAAAGTGCAAAACCCATTCATGATAAAAACCTGGGTGAAAATAGGTATAGAAGGGCCTCACCTCAAACTGATAAAAGCCATTTATGGTAAACCCACAGCCAACATGGGTGAAAAACTGAAAGCTTTCCTCCTAAAATCAGAAACAAGACAAAGGTGTCCATTCTCAGCACTTTTTATAATACTACTTGAAACTTTAGCCAGAGAATTCAGGTAAAAGAAAGACAAGGAATACAAAGAAAAAGAAAGAATCAAACTATTTGCAGGTGATATGATTCTTCAATAGAAGACCCAAAAATCTCCACCAGGAGATCCATAGAGGTAATAAACAAACTCAGCAAATTGTCAGGATACAAAATCAACACACAAAAATCAGTAGCTTTCCTATACACCAGTGACGAACCTACAGAGAAAGAAATCAGAAAAACAATCCCATTCACAGTAGCTCCAAAAACAACAATAACTACAAAACAAAACAACAACAAAACCCAACTAGAAATGAGTCTAACCAAAGAAGTGAAAGACCTCCATAATGAAAGCTATAGTACTTTGGAAAATGAGATTAAAGAGTGAATGCTATAAACAAATGAAAAGGCATCTTCTGTCCCTGTTTAAGCAGAATCAGTGTCAGTAGAATTGTCATATTACCAAAGTGATATATATGCAATTGCTATTTAAAACACCAATAACATTTTTTAGAGAGCTGGAAAAAAGTCCTAAAATTTGTGTGCAACCAAAAGAGACTCAGAATAGCCAAAGCAATGCTGAGCAAGAAGAGCAAACTAGGAGGCATCACAATCCTGAATTTTAGGTTATACTACAAAACTATGTTATAAAAACAGCAGGGTATTGGTACAAAAATAAAAGTCTATACTAAAGACTAATGGAAGATAATACAAGACAGAGAAACAGCCCTATGTACTTTTAGCCATCTGATCTTTGAAAGAGGGGCTAAAAACAAGTGCTGGAAGAAAAGATAAGCTCTTTAACAAATGGTGCTGGGAAAATGGGTTATTCTTGTGCAGAAGAATGGATCTAGGCCAGATTCCTTACCCTGTACTAAGATAAAATAAAAATGAATCAAGACCTTGATTAGGACCTAGTCTTGGTCCTAATCAAGACCAAGACAAAAATACTGAATCTGCTGGAAGATAAAATAGGTGAAACTCTTGAAGAGATAGGCATAGACAAGGACATTCTGAACAGAATCCCGTTGCACAAGAAATGGTACCCAAGGAGTATATCAAATTTAAAAGTTTCTGCACAGTGAAGGAAATAACAAGTAGATTGCAGAGACAATCTACAGGATAGGAAAAATTTTGCTTGCTATTACTGTGGTAGAGGACTAATATCTAGAATATATAAAGAACTAAAAAAAAATTCATTTCCCCAAAACAAAAGACCTAATAAAAAATGGATCATTGAAATGATTGTAGACACCTCTCTAAAAGAAGTAGTACAAAGGCCAATAAGTATATGAAAAAGTGTTCAGTGGCTTTGACCATTAGGGAAATGCAAATCAGAAGAACTCTGAGATTCCACATCACCCCAGTAACGGGCATCATGAAGGATTCAAAAAACAACCAACGCCTGCAAGGCCGGGTGGAAAAACGAAGCTTTCTACATTGTTGATGGGGATGGAAAGTAGTACAAATGCCATGGAAAGCAGTATGGAGATTCCTCAAAGAACTGAAAATAGAAATTTTATTTGACTCAGCTACATCTCTCCTGTGTGTCTTCCTGAAGAATTAAGATTATTATATTAGAGCCATATATGCACACCCATGTTCATAGCAGCACAGTTCACAATAGTTAAATTATGGAAAGAACCCAGCTGCATATCAGCACATGAATGGATAAAGTGTGCTGTGTGTACACAGTGGAGTATTACTCAGGCATAAAAATGGATTAATTTGAGTCATTTGTAAGGATATGGGTGGGTCTTGAGATTATAGTGTTAGGTAAAATAAACTGGACCAGACGGTTAAATGTTGGGGTTTCTCTTATAGAAGAAACCCAAAATATGTTATTTGAAGAGCAAAAGGAGAGATGATAGGAAACAGGGAGGGATACTTTTTGCAGATGGGGAAAGGAATTGGAAAGGGGGAGGGGAGAAAGGAGGGAAAGGGAATCAGAAATGATCAAGATATGATAGATAAGATGTAGATATATCTGTTTCCCCAAGAAGAATGTAGTTATTATGTATTACAAACATATATTAATAAAAAAAAAAGCTCTAGCATCAAAAATCACTGTCCTGAGAGGTTACAATTCTGAAAATTTTTCCAAACCTAGTTTCCCTGGGAACAGGCTGTAGAAGAGGTCCGGGAAGATGGTGCATGACTGAAGAGGTTTGGAAGTGGGATATGGGGGAATCCCGTGTCTGCTGGTTGGTTACATCATGATACAGAAAAGAAACAGCTTGAGATCTGGTAAAGCATCCCTGGGGGTGTCTAGGAAGGTGTTTCAAGATCTTACCGTGCAAGTGGGGAGCTTCAGATCTGCCAGGTAGAAAATGCAGGTGAACCAGTTCTTAGAGAAAAGCCCGGTCCTTACAGAAAGCAAGCAGTCACTCGATGCAGAGCAGGCCTTCAAGTTATAGTTAACAGTCAAGCACAGAGCCCGCAGTCTTCCTGTAACACATTTTTCATAGGCTAAATTTTCTTGTTTTCTTTTTCTTTCTTTTTTTTAGTTTTTTTTCTCATTATTTTAAATTGTCAGCATTATTATTTACAGTTCACCATGCTGTGTATTTCACCACTTCATTTTCAGTACCAGAGGTATAAATTATATAAAAGCTAGAAGAGTGTTCTAATTGCTTTTGTGCTTTTTTTTTTCAAATTTGATTCGAGAAAGTACATTATCACAACACTGGCTTTGTTTATAAGCATTATACACATGTGTAAAAATGTCCTTAAATTTTTTTGAATTGTTTTTCTCAGGATTATATTTTGGGGATTTTGATCTTTTTTGAATTTTAGAGGTTCAGAAAAAATGGTGGAGTGGAGACCAGCTGCAAAACACAGCCTCTCTGGGACCCGGACTCGAGATGTCTGGAAAATGACCGCTTAGTGAAAAGAAAAAAAAGTAGATTTCTAGGAATTGGGAGGGAGGTGATGTGAATTTTAGACTTTAGAGATTTTGATCTTTTAAGATTTCAGCATCCAGATTTAGGACATTTGGGATTGTGTCTTTCAGGATTAGGCCCTGAACCATTTTTAGGCTCCTAGGATACTGCTTCTGAGGCAAGATGCTATCAGTATGCCTTGTAATAATACGTTTCCTTCTCACTGCTTTTCGCCAATAGGTTGGGGATTTAATTATCATGTTTGTTTGATATTTGGATTTTAGGAGCTGTAAGAATAAGGATCTTAAATATGTTCCTTTATCTCTTTAGAAATACGAAATTTCTGGACACAAGTGTTTTGTTGCTTGGGTAAACCCCAAGAGTACTAACTCTGTCATTTGGGGGATGTCAGAGTCCCCGGATGGTCTGGGCTGCCTTTGTCCTTCCACGCAGGGATGGGTGTGTCACAGGTGAATGGAGACAGTTCCCAGGCACAGCTGCCCCTGGGCTCAGCGTGGAGGGTTGGTGACCGAGGTGCCACGGGGCCAGCGTCTGCGAGTAGAGGCCAGGGACCTGGCGTGCAGGGACTTGTAGGAGCCGCTGAGCCTGCTGGAGTCTGGTCATGGATGTGGAGGCCTCGAGTTGGAAGAGTGCAGGCAGCAGGTGCGCCTGTCTTTCCGTATGCAGTCATTTTGCTGTCTTTCCGTTTGCAGTCATTTTGTGGGAACAGACTGTCCCAGAGACCCAGGACCTTGTGCCTGCTGAACAAGTGCTCCACACTGAGCAACACTCCCAGCTTGGAAAAGGTTTTTGCTGGGCTCCTTTGCTGTGAGGCTGAAGCCTGTAGTTTCCTACACTGCTCACAACCCTCTTTGGATCCCATTTGCATCATTTCTCTGTCCGCGTTGACTTTCGGCAGCACCTCCAGGTTGAGTATCATCTGGATATGTAATTAATGTGCTGTTTACTGCTCCTTCCAGATCGCTAATGAAGATGTTAAATAAGGCCTGGTCCCCAGAGCACCCAGACGCTCCTGCCAGCTCGCGGCTCCGCTATTTATCAGCGTGCTTTGTTTATGGCCCTTCCTCTGGGTCTCCGTCCATGGGGGGTGCTTAGACAAAACCCAATCTGAATTAATTTCTCCAGCAAGACTGTAAAGAGCACGGTGCCAACTCACCCTCAACTCCAGACGGGTCATTGGTTCCGCTTTCCATGCCCAATGCCTTGCTCTGGCCCCGGGCCCGCCCCTCTGCAGATGCAGCTTCAGCCCCGCCTTGGCGATACAGAGCCAGGCAGGCAAGCTGGCGGGCGGGGAGGCAGGCAGGCGGCTGCCAGAACGCGCAGGTGTGGCCCCCAAGCAGACCCTTGTCTGCAGAGCTGTGCATTCTCCTGAGTGAGTGCTGAGCCACACGTTGGTCTGGTCAGGCTGCCGGGCAGGACACCACAGTGGGCCCTGAGACAGAGACTCTCCAAATGGTTCTGGGTGCTGGAAGTCCAGGATCAAATTGTCCTCAGGGGATGCTTCCTCCTGAGGCCTCATTCTGTGGCTCAGAGATGGTGCCTTCTCTTTCCTCTGTGTGCCTTCCTCGTGGCTCTCAGTGTGTGTGTGTGTATGTGTGTGTGTGTGTGTGTGTGTGTGTGTGTGTGTGTGCATGCGCGCAACACTGAGCTACATTCCTAGCCCTTTTTTTATTACTTATTTTTGTCATGGGGTCTTGCTAAGTTGGCTAAGTCACCTAGGCCAGGCTCGAACTTGTCATCCTCCTGCCTCAGTCTCCCAGGTCGTGGGACTGCAGGTGTACAGCAGCATGCCCAGCTCCCTCTCTGTCTTTTTTTTTTTGGTGCTGGGAATTGAACTCAGGACCTTGTGCTTGCCAGGTAGGCACTGTATCACAGAACCATATCCCCGGCTCCCTCTCTGTCTTTATAAGGACACCAGTCCTATCCAATCAACGTCCCACTGTATGACCTCCCTTAACCTTATTTTCCCCAAAGGCCCTGTCTGCATATATGTTCGCATATATGAGGTGGGTGATATGCGCTTTAGCATATGAAGGGATTGGGGCCTCATAACAGCCATGGATCCCTTGATTCATGCATTTATGTGGAGGTTTGGGGAGGGGCCATATCCCAGTTAGGTTCTCACACAGATGTGATGTGCCCGGCCATACCCTCTTCCATCCTCCTCTGTCTCAGGAGTGGCCTATGTGCAGAGTGAACGCGAACCCAGCCTGCACATGCCCCACTGCTGTGTCTGACCGCAGGAGGCGTCTTGAAGGCTATGATCTGTGTTGCTAGGCATTTGAGCTGCCCACTCGTGGCACTGTGTTAGCCATGGTGAGACGTCGGCATGGCTTGGGGAGGTGTCCCCAGTCAAGCAACCTGCTGTGTGACTTTTCTTTGAAGTTATTCCTCTAGTAACCCTGTGAGAAGCAATAATAAGAAACTTCCTTGTGAAAAATAAACCTCAACCTGGACAGAAAGACCTGGTAGACATTGAAAAGCAGCTAATTTGAGGTGTAGTTAATTTGAGAAATGGGTATGCTCATGAACCTTGCTGGTCTGGACAGCAAGGAGGAGAGGCAGCCTCTTCCATCCAGGAACACAGCTTTAGCTGGTTTGGATGCAGTGCGATTGCACACCAGGCTAGTGGAAGTCATCGCTTTTGATGCAGTGATGAGACATCATGAACAGGCTATGATGGACATTTCATGTAGCTTAAATACATACTTAAGTCGAGCTGGTATCGCATGGTGGCTCTGGAGAAAAATGGCAAATGGGTGTGTGAGATTGTGCCACAGAGCCTTTCTTTGATAATCACTTGGCCCTGTGGCTCCTTTGTGTGAGGTGCTGAGGACTCCAGGGTGCAAACACACAAGGGTGCTGGTAGGGTAGTGGAGGTGAGGGTGGGATACTGGTAGGGATGATGGTGGGGGTGGGGTGCTTGTGAAAGTGGGGGCTTGGGTGATGGTGGTGGTGATGGTGGTGGTGATGGTGTTTGTGATGGTGATGGTGGTGGTGGATGATGGTAGAGATGATGGTGGTGATGGTAAGGGTGGTAATGGGGGTGGTGGCAGTAGTGATGAAGTGGTGGAGGTGGGTGATGGTGGTGGTGATGATAATGGTGGTGGTAGGTAGGGATGGTGTCAGTGTTGATAGGGGATGGTGATGGTGGTAGATGATAGTGGAGATGATGGTGGGGATGGAGATGATGGTGGGGATGGTGGTGGTGGTGGATGGTGGTGGAGATGTGGTGCTGGTGCTGGAGATGGTGGTGGTGGTGGTATTGGCGATGGTGACGGTAGGCTAGTGGTGGGGCAGACCATGCTAGGGAGAGTGGATACCATACAGCAGCAGCTCATGGTGCTGTGTGGACACAGCAATATCTAGCCTTGCCAAGGACGTTTTGGGGTGACCAACTGCACACGTCACTGGTCCTGGGAGTGAGCAGGAAGTGAGCTGGCCTGGCCTGTGGGAGCTTGCAGGCTGAGACAAGAGTGCTGCTGCTTGTTCGTTGGCTAATGTGAGGCTGGGCATGGTGAGGGCAGTGTATGGGGGTTGGAGACTGCCTGGGACCCATCAGAGCCCACAGCCAGGCTGTCAGGGTGCAGGTCACTGAGGGACAGAGTGGAGCCATGGGAGAGAGACAGTAAAAAGCCGGTGGTGCAGGGCAGAGTCACCCATGTCCTGCTCTCCTTCTGCCTGTCAGTGACTTGGGTCACTGTGGGCTGTGACTCAACCAGACATAAAACAGCAAAAATGTTTGTTAAAAAAAGAGGCAAGCGCTGTGTAGACAGGGAAAAAGCCTCGCAATAGGCAGTAAGACTTCAGGAAGACCAACAGAGGGGTTATATCCTTAAAAATAATAGCTGTTCCCCCATGATGGAGAATGGATGTAAAAAGTCATGGCAAACGGGTTGATAAATTGGATTTTTAAAGTCGGCTGTGTAATTGGCAACTTGCTGAGCTCTGGCCGTGGCCGGGGAAGGGTGGGTGAGTGGCAGCTGAGATTAGCACGACTAGAATCAATCTCCTGCCCTGGTGTTTGGGTGAGGGCATCCCACGTGAGGCCCAGGATGAATTTTTCAGCAGAGGAAGGTGAAATGTCAGGACGACCGTAGATCATGCCAGAGTAGAGTCCTCGGGAAATTAGAACCATGCGGCGCCGGCAGGCGCTGTCCTGATGAAATACAGCTGTGTGTGCTCTGAGTCCTGAGCTCTTTCAAAAGGGGACCTCTGGGCTTTGGGGTGCTGTGAGCTGCCAGTGGTCAGGGCCCCTCAGGGGTTCTTGGGGACGGCCCACACTGTTGCTGTGTCTCCTACTGATTGAGACCTTGGCGAGGGTCAGGTGCACTGAAGAAGTCTGCCCTCCTGTCTTACCCGGTTACATGGGGAGCCCAATTTCCCCCTTTCTCTTCCCTTCTGGCCCCAGCTTGGGCTCTGGGCTCTCACTGGATGGATTCCTGCATCTGTTTTTCCTAAAACCAGATCCCAACACTGCTTTTGTCAGCAAGTGTGACAAAGCCTGGACTCCTGGTGCTGGAGCATAGTGGGTTGACAGAGAGGAGGTTTCACCCTGGCCTGACCTTCCCCCTGTGACCCTGAGCCTTCTCAGCCACTCTCCGAACCTCGGTGTGCATCTGTAAAAGTGGGACAGCACCTTGGCAGCAATGGCAAAACGCTGGATGTGTGGAGTCTGCACTGCCATGTCCTTTGGTTCTGGGAAGATTGCAGTGGCACTGTCCATGGTGACAGCAAGGGGATGAGATGGGACCATCCTCTGTACCTCTCCGGCTTATTCCAGTGGTGAGAGGCGCGAGGCAGCCTGGACACACAGTCCCGTGTCCCTGCCATCTCGATGTGGTGGCCAGGCCCCTGCCCCCTACTCAGCCGCTGCAGCCCTGCACAGGCCCCCTGAGCTTTGAGCCACTCCTGCCAGGGCCCCTCCAGCTCTGGGAGTTACGGTCTTTCCTTGTGTCTTCCACGCATCAGAGTTACCAGGTTTCAAAATGGGATTTTGTGCTTCAGAAAGTCCATTTTAATCCAGGACTCCCACTGGAAATCACAACTTTGAGTGATGGGTTTTAAAAGTAACCTTCATTATTCACTGCAAAATTCCATAATTATGTAAGATTTTAAGACTCTTTCTTTGGAAAGCACCAACCGACCATGCAGGTTTTCTTCTTGCTGGTTCCTGTGAACCCCGCCCCTTAGTCTGGGTGGCAGGGAGCATCCTGGAGGTGGAGTGACCCCATGGGTGTGGGAGCAGCGCCTGCAGCCTTGATCCTACTCCTGGGTCTTCTGTGTGTCTGATGCGAAGGACAGTGAGGCCAAGAGGGGACATCTGGTGTGTTCATGTTGCTTGTCATCTTGTGAGACTTCCAGTATTTTTATTTGGAGGGAGATTTCTAAGTTATCTCTTTTCTTGTTCGGAAACGAGACGTTATTTTCCCTGTTTCTCTGTGACTAGGATCCTCAGTTCTGCCTGTCAGGGCCTCCTATGAGACTTTGGTCCCAAGGTGGCAGTGTGGGGACAGTGGAGAGCCATATGGGTGTTGGTGGAGGTGGCAGTACAGCAGGTGCCTCCCAGCGCAGGTCTTAGCTGGGGTTTGAGCCCCGTCTTCCCTCCAGGCCCTTGAACTGATCTGCTTTCCTATATCACCAGCCAGAGGGAGGCCTGTGAATTACACTGTGAATTGAGAGTGATGGACACTCTGAGGCCCCAGGTGGGGCAGGGGGGATAGCAGCTGGCAGATGGGGCAGATGGGGCTCATAGTGCTGGCTGTGCCTTATGGGGTGAGGGTGCTGAATCACTGAGTTCACATCCCCACTGGCCTCGCAGGTCCTCCCTGCTCAGTCTTGCCCTGGCCGCTCTTCCTGTGTCCTCTCCTGCCTCTGCCCACATGCCAGTTCCCTTGTCCTGAACCAGAGGTTGCTTAGCATGTGCCCCTGCCCTCTGTGACACTGGCCATCAGGTGGAGAAGATGGACATTAGACAGCTGTTTACCCAGAGTGACACCAGGCTGGCAGGTGTCCTGGAGCGCAGCAGGAAGCATTTTGGACATAGAGAAGGCTGAAGGGACAACATTGGGCTGAGGGAGTCCCAGTTGTGGCCACCGTGACAAGGCACCACCTTGTGTTATTGTCACCGCCCTTTGCTTAGCGTGCTGTCACTTCCGGCTTTAGCCTCTCATCCATCAGCGGAATGAGAAGGAGGCCCCGGGAAAGGTTAAGGGACCAGTGAAGGAAAGTTGGTGAGAGAGCTAGACCTTGAGTTCAGAAGAAGCTTTTGATGGCTTGAACCTTCACAGCCCGCAGGGTCCTGCATGCAGCATGCATTTTCATAGCTCATTTTCTGAGTGACATAGAGAAGCCTTTCTAGATATAAGCAAACAAAAAATTCCCCCAGTTTAACTTTTATTTTGTCTATACTTTTAAAATCAGCTTTCCACCTACTCAAGGTGGCCGTGTGGCTGGCTTCTCTAGCAGTGGAGAGTGGCAGGCTGCGTCTATGACTTGTCCACTAGACGCTGGCCACACATTCGCACCCTTGAGACACAGCAGCTGCTGAGGTCTGGAAACTCCCCGGGTCACCGAGGGAGTATTCTATACACAGGCTTCTTGAATTCATTTCCACCCTGGAGGTTTTGCTGCAGCCTGTGCAGACCCAGGACCACTATTAAAAAGTCCTGTGGCTTGTGCTTTGTTGCCTCCTGTGGTCTCGTCAGATCCTAATTGGCAGGCGGCCCCACCTCCCGGCCCCTTGAGCTTTGTTTCCGAAGTGAGAAGCTAATGCTCAGGTTTCTGAATTTGCTTTTGTTCCCTCATGTTCTTGAGGAAGCATGTGTCACACTGGAGGCCCAGAATGGCCTACGCGGTAGATTGGAAGAGCTGAAGATATGCAGATTATGAGCCACCCAATGGCACTGGTGACTATACTTCTATCCTAACATCTTATCACCAGGCTCACAGCGAGCCCACCTTCCAAAATGGAAGTAAGAGGTCTGCATTGTCAGAGCAATACTGTAAGGGCAGAAAGGCTTTCCCAGAACTTTTTTTAACTGTGACAGATGTATTTAGGCAGGTGACAGTGCTCGCCCCATTGTGCCTGCCTAGGTACACTGAAAGGAGGAAGGGTGCTCTCTGACTTAGCAGCCTGGGGACTATCCCTGGCATTCACATGTGGTGCCTTGGCCATCTGCTGCTCCCTGGCATCTCAGTGGTATCCTCTGTGCTTATTGAGGCCAGGGGACCAGAAAGGAGGTCTGTGTCTGTCACCACCCACCACACATCATGGGAGCTGAGAGGCTAATCCTACCTGGTGTGCTTAAAACGTAGGGCTCCCGTGGCATCTTCAGTAGACATGCAGTGGGCATGTCAGAGCCTCACAAGAGCTGGCCTGTGATTGCCCCCAAAACCACTGTCTCCCAAGAGTCAGCTTCATTGCACCAGAAAAAGTGTTCCTCCTGACTTCATCGGGTCTTTTCTGGCTCTTGATAGTGTTGTCCTACTTAAGTCACCAGGCTGCACAGTGGATTTCTTATTCAAGTGTGTCTCAGAGAACAAGTCCTCCTGTTCAAGGATGTACAGAAGATGGCACAGTGGGCACTGCCATAGGTCAGCAGTCCTTGGGCCTTGCTCCTCACTGTCTGGAGCCTGCGATGTCTGTCATTTTAGAAAGTGTGCTCTGGGTGACAGCTGCAGGCATAATTTTGGATCATCAACAGGGCTTTTAACCCTAATCCCTAAGAAACAGAGGAGATATTGCTACTTGCTTTTGCTTTTCTTTGACTCCTTTCGCCAGGGCAGTTGGCACTGGTGAGAAAGTCTTTGGTAGGGAGCATAGTGCTGAGCCTTCATAGACCTTGGTAGACTCTGCCCTATGGAAGGGTTAAAAGCCAGCCCAGGGAGAGTCTTCGCAGCACATACATGGGCCCGAGGTGCCATGGCCTCCAGGGGAAGCTTGTGAGCCCACTGAAGGGTTTTTAAGCACCAGTTATACAAACACTGTGAGCTGGGTGAGGATGTGCATGTCGGACCCCAAGACTCACCCTACAGGGGTGGGTGGGTTGGGAACCTGGAGTGGAAAGGTGTGGCAGAATTACCTAAGGTTGTCATATACTGTCTACTGTCCGGGTATGTGTGTTGTAGGGAAAACCTCATTTTTGACAGACTGGGTAGTAGTTTGAGATTTGGACCTTTTCAAAAGACTCTCATCATCCAGGACATTTGTTTTGTACATCGGAAGCCTGACAAGTAAAAAGTCCTGCTTGAGATCTTGCGCGTTGAATTGTAAGAAACTCTTGCATCTTGACTGCCTTTGACCTATAAAGGTGGCAGCTCTGTGTGGTTCACACTGTTTGTTTCATGATCCGGCCAGAATTCCCAGTGTGCTCTGGTCTGTGCTGGACCTGCTGCTTGGTTCATTCCAGTGCATCTCAGGGTTTTCATGAAAGACACTTGGAGACCTTTCCTGCCTTTCCATTGTTTGTTCCGGAATCCAAGCACTGGAACCATTAGCCCAAGGCCATTAGGCCAGGAAGATAGCAATAAGTCTAGGGCCTGGAGACCAGCGCCACGCTGAACCTTCCAGACTGTTGGGACAGGGGCTGCTGCCTGGAGTGATGTGGTAGGGACATGTGTGCCTGCATCAGAAATGCAGGATGTCTGTCTTTGGGCTTTGACAAAACCTAAGGAGAAATGTGCTGTGCATATGGCTATAATGACAGAAGAGAGACACACAGGGAAATTGCACTTCTCACAAAAAAAAACCTGACATGATCTGGGAAGAGGCAACGCTCAGAAGGACAGTACCTGTCCAGATTGTGGGTGGCATTTAGTTGGTGGGACACCCAGCCAAGAGGCGGGGAGAGTCCTCACTACAGAACCACTTATCAACACCATCAAGACAGTGAGGTGCTAGGTATATCAGGGCAACTCTGGAATCCCTGCAGATTAAATGCATCCCCTCTTAGGACGCCCGTGATAGACCTGGACCCAGGGAAAGCAAGAGGCGTTGCCTGCCATTAGCAAGAGTCTGGATTCTCTCCCATACAACCCAGCTCTCAGTAAAATGGCAACATCCAGTCTAGACCAGTGGTTTGAAATTGTTTTTTAATACCACAGAAACTTGTTCAAGGACTCCATTACAAGCCAGGTGTGGTGGTGCACACCTATAATCCCAGCTCTTGGGAGGCCGAGGCAGGAGGATTGCTGTGAGTTTAAGACTAGCTTGAACTACATAGTGAGACACTGTCTCAAAAAAAAAAAAATTACAGAAAATTCCAGTATATAAAATGGCTAAGAACAGAGCCACTGGGGTTGAAAGGGTGGTGCGTGAGAGCCCAAGCCTCTCTCTGCTACCAGGAATCTCTTAGGGAAGGAAAGGAAAGGAAATCATGTGTTGAATGTAACAAATGAGCAATGGATGAGGGGTTTACCTTATGTCTGGACCCCAGCCCTTGGACAGACTCTGGCTCAGTACTTGGTGTTGTGGATAAAGTTTTATTGACACAGACACATTCACTGACCTGCTGTCCATGGTTGCTTTTGCTTCACAGAGATGGGGCTGAGTAGCTGCACTGCAGGTTGCATGGCCCACAAAGCCCAAAGTGTCCACTACCTGGCCCCTCCCAGGAAAGGTGAGCAGAGGAGGGCCTGCCCCTCATGAGGTCACCCACGTGCTCAGAAGTGATGTCCGCAAACTCACCTCATCAGAGTTACAGTCATGGAGCCTCAGTGCACCTATAGAAGGGACTATATAAACTCTTACTTTATTGAGGGTGTGAGTACTGCTGTTCATTAAACATCTGCTTCCTGAGCTTTGCTTTTGTGTCTGCCTCACGTAAGTGTGTGACGTGGGTGAGCAGTGTCCATGTTCCTGTGGATGAATGGCCTGGGGCCACTGGCAGCAAAGAGCTCTAAATCTGGGCTTCCTTTTTCCCTCTCACCTTTCCAACCCCAGTCTTTTCCTCCCCCTGCTTCTTAAAGTCAGAAATCAAATTCCATAGGCCCTTTCTGCACAGTTATCTCTTCCCGTGTAGTGAGTACCATGCAGCCATGAGAGACCCATTGTTGTGGTTTGTGTCTGGATGTCCCCCCAAAGCCTCATGCAGTCATGGGGCAGGCTTTTAGAGTTTATGATTGATCCATGGTGCAATGCTGGGATTATGGGTGCATCATCTGCCCTGGGGAAAATAGTTTGCCTGTGTAAGGGAGAGAAAGAGGCTGCTTGCCGCTGCTCCTCCCCTTTTGCTCTTGCTGCGTTTGCTGTCTTCCGCCACCATGAACTGTTGCCTTGTGCCATGTGCCACTCTGCCTTGGAGCCAGCTGAGTACGGACTGAAACCTCCACAAAATGTGAGCTAAATAAACTTTTCCTTCCTTAATTATGGGCATCAGGTATTTTGTCTCAACAACGAGAAAAAAGTAACCAAGACACCCGTGTAATCTCTGCCATGCAGACACTTTGGACAAAGAGAGGACCTGACCTCTGGAGAGAGAAGCAGTTCCCCCCCACCACCTGCCCACCAGCCACACAGGTGCTGGAAACAGCTGGTGGCTTGAATGTCAGGTGGACAGAGGTTTGCTCCTAAATCAGAGAGCCCACAGGACACTCCCAGGAGGCATGGATCCGACAGCTCCTGTAGAAAGGATGGAGCCTGGGTGCCATGCAATGAAAAGATGTCTAGCGAGGGAGGGATGGAGAGAGAGAGAGAGAGAGAGAGAGAGAGAGAGAGAGAGTGTGTGTGTGTGCACGCGCGCACGTGTGTGTGTGTGTGTGTGTGTGTGTGTGAAGATCAATTCAAGGGCATGGGCTATACCAGGTCTCTGTTGAGAGCAGTCACATGGTTATAAAAATTCTTCTTGTAGGATTCTTTGATGAGAAACATCATCACTATAATATAGTAGAACTCATCATCATTTATGCTTTAAAAATATTTGTTAACTATTATATATGTTTTATTTATTGATTTAATTTTAAGAGTGAAAACTTTGTACTTTGGATATTAATAATTATTGGGGTTGATAATTATTCAGTTGTCAGGGTCTGTGCTGTTCAGACAGTCACTGTTTGACTTCATTAAATTCAAGGCGGAGACGTCGTTCTCACTGAGTCGTGTCTGTGCTTTCTGTGAACTCCACACCCCGGTGGAGGAGGTGTTGAGGTAGAAAGAGATTCAGGGCTGAGCAGAGTCAGAGTTGCCAGAGGTGGAAGTGCAGATGACATGAACTTCCCCTGATGCAGCAAGAGCTGCTCTCTGCCCTGCATCTGTGAGTCCTCCCGGGTGCAGGCTGAGAGAGTTTATACACTGCTAATGCCACCTGCCTTCCCACCCATTGGACCCATGACCTGTGAATCATGCACCCATTGCGAGACAGGAACACAACTTCTGAAGCTACTTCACTTCCGTGTGTTGTCCTCACAGTCCACACTGGTCTGTGGTGTTGGTGCCTCTTGGCTGTAGGGCACAAGGCCTCACCAGGAGATCCTCTTCTCCCAGCACATCCCAGGCCGCAGGATGTGCAACTCTTTTCTTCATCAGCACCTTCTGCAGCCTTTCCAGAGCCTCACTGTGGGCAAAACAATTACAGTGTCCTTACTGATCCTGCAGACTGTCCAGGAAGCCTGGTAGAGCAGGTTTGGGGAGGTGGGTGGGCGGGAGGCCCCTACAGAAGCAGGGTGCTGCTGAGTGAATCCAGACTCCCTCGTCAAATCATATCACCTGTCTGCAGGTTTGTGGCTGATGATTTCTCATGATTGTCCTGTGGTGGAATGAGAGAAACACGGGAAAGGGTGGCAGGAGGCTTGAGAGTCCTTGCATTGCTGAAGAAGAATACAGTTCTCCTTAGGCCATTAAAGTCGGTCACCCTGGGTTCCTATCCCAGCTCTGGCTCCAGGCTGAGTGGCCTGGCACCATTCTTAGGTTCTTAAAGGTTTAGAGTCACTGTGGATAGAAGATACTGATGGTACCTATCTGGAAACCTGTGGGAATTAAAAGAACAAGTTTGTGAGGTGCATGTGATGGGGGAGTGTGGCAGTGCGGCCATGCAGAAGGAATATCTAGAACCCGAAGGCACACAGTCTTTCTCTCTATGAAGCATGCTCTAAGGTGACATTTAACAAAGTGTACAACTAGTCAGGTGGCACACTGGTCACCCAGGGCCTCTGAAATTCCCCTTGATGTCAGACCCCAGGTATTGGGAGCTTTAAGCCTTCCCTGAGTGACTTTAGCATGGAGCCAGAGTGACAACTCTTAGAAAGACATCCTCCAGTAGGCAGAGGGGGCAGAGGGACAGCAGGGATGCTAGGGAGCCCCAGAGACCCGATGGACAGTGCCACTTCTGGCTGACTGGTGGTGGCTATGTCTAGCTTATCCTTTACACTGTGTGATTGTGTTCTGTCCAGGAAAGTCGGGGAAATGGCAGAGTGGTTGGTATTCAGGGGTTTTGCTTTTGCTGTAATATAACCGCAGATCTGATCACAGGAGAGAACGCGCCAGAAGGATCTGGCGCCCCAAACCTTCTCTGCTCCTTGTTGTCATACCAGATACCTTTTGCCTATGTTACCTGCAAAAGTTGAGTAGCAAAGCTGAATTCTTGCCACTCTTAAAACCATTATTTTAGGAGGTATGCATTGTGTTTGGATAAAACTCTTTTTAAAAAACCGGACATATCTTATTTTTTATAATGTAATTTTGATCTGCATCATAATGCATTTAGCAGCTAGCCATCTCCCCTAGACGCCTTTTAAAAAGCATGTAGGATATGAGTTATAAATATTCAGCACCCTGATACAAGGAAGGCATTCAGGTATGTAATGAACTGTGTACAATTCACCTAAGACGGCTTCCCATTTCGCATTGATGTAAATCCTAATTACAAAAAAATTGAATTCTTGACCTCTGAGTGCAAGTGGGATGCTAGTGTGACTGAGCTCCGCTCCAACCTCTCACCCTGTCCACTGGCTGTCCCCACTGCTGGGGGTGCTGCAGCTTGTGCCTCCCAGAAGACACGGGCTTTCGGTCCCACCAAGTGCTTGCTGTGCAGCAGGAAGAGGACTCCAGGAGTTTGCGGAAGGCATATTTTACACCTGTTATTCTCCCTGATCACCCATTATTCTCCCTGATCGGAATGCTGAGGTTGGATCTTGGAGTGTGAAGAAGCTGTCTGGACTCAGGTCTCCCCTTTTCCCCACTGGCCTGTGGCTCCAGTTTCCTGTGCACTTGTCCAGGCCGTGGCAGGGAACACAACCACACCTATTGACCCATGCCACTGATATAGCTGGAGCTGGTTCCCGAGAGACCTCTGCCAGTACACCTCTGGGTCACAGTGGAGCTGCACGGTCCTGGCGACAAGGCCTTATCTCTCTGCCCCCTGGAAAGCACAGCAAGGGCTGTTAAACAGCTGAGTCATATCTCATGACCTTTAGTGATGGTTCCTATAAACCTGCAAACTGAGGTTGATTGCTGGTGCCACATCTTTGTGTGTGAGAGTTTCTCTTGACTGTGACTTAGGTTTTTGGGAAACATTTGGCTCCCCCAATTCCAATTCTTTCATAACAAATGTTGTATTCCATTTGAATGGCAAAACAGCATATTTAAAAGGGAATCATCATTTTGTGCTCTCTGGATTTAAAAAGTATGCTTTGCATCTATTATAGTTCTTCTGTGTACTTTGTGCAGAGGGCACCTACGTACTCTTCATCACCTGCTGTGTGCCCAGTAGGGCTCTAGAGTTGGGGAGAAGGCACAGACCAGCTTACAGCCTCCACAGCTACATTCCAGAGCCAAGCTCCCCCAGGTTCTGGGCCGTCTGATGGGCAGGGACCAGACCAGGCCAGGCAACAGTGAAATGTGCCACATGTGCCCGGCATTAGGGAGAGAGCAAATGGTCAGGGTGGATGCTGGCCCAGGCTGAGTATGGCAGGGGCTGTTGGAAGATGTCATGGGGGCCCTGTGGGCAGAGCATGGTGGTCTGGAGGCAGCGAGAAGTGGCAGAGCTCTGTATGTGTTCACCCATCTGGTGTGAGAGACGTGGAGGGTGGAGATGAGGCAGAGCTCTCGTGGCCTGAGCTGGTGGCGCCATTGCTGAAGTTGGAAGGAGGTGTTGGATGTGAGCTGTGTGTTGTGCATCAGATGACACAGGGTGCCTGGAGCCTGGAGATGTGGTGAGGGTAGTGCTGGACCTCCCTGGGGACAGTACAGGAGACAAGGGGCCATGCACAGGGCCCTGGTGTGGAACCTGAGGAAGCTGAGCAGAAGCTGGAAGAGCCTAGAGCAGGGCAGGATCTGATGGGGCCCAAAGTTAGGTGTAGTGAAGTGCAGAGGGAGGGTTGGTCGAAGATTGGCTGTTTCATGGCCCACCCTTTCACTGGGAAAGGTACACGACACACTCCAAGCCCCTCTATCACTTCGCTCCATCCTCTATCTGGACACAGAGAAAGGACACCTCAAGGTTGGCTTTCATTGTTTTAAAACAATAGAAATAAAACACCAATTCGGAGATGACCAGGTGGGATGATTGAGAAAGGACAGAAAGAGAGCAGCAGAGAGCTTTGCCAATTAATCTGAAAGCGGAGCTTCCCGTGTCTCCCGTCTTCCCTGAAGCAGCGGGGAGGTAGCGACAGAGAGCCCCATTGCAGGGGGAGGGAAGAGCAGCTATTAAAACTCCTGTAGTCTCTGGCTGGGGAGACTGCATTTTAATCAGAGGAGGTGAGGGGTGGGACGCGCATGGAGACAGCACTAGGGGCAGGGCAGTTGGTGATGGGGTGCACACATTTGGCCCCATCCCCCAAGCTCCCCATGGCTTGCAGGAGGGAGACTCGCTGGAGGGCTGGCTTCAGGCATACACACGACTGCCGACTGAGCCCCTTTTTGAAAAGCACCCCCCCCCTCGCCCCCGCTTTTAAATAAGTGCACATCCTCCCATCGTGGCTTTTGAGTAAGACGCATCTCTTCTTCGAGGTCGTCCTGAAGCTGACGTGCGCCTGCACCGCGCTGCCATCTGACTGTACTTTTGGGGCAGGTTTCTCTCTGAGGCAGTGAAAGGTCGTTTGCCCCTTGGGATCTGCACATTTGGACTCGAGTCAGGTGGCTGCCCCTGCTCTGACACGGGCTGGCAGGTCACATGGCAGATACCTGAGGCGCCCACGGGAGGGGAGCCCAGCTGTTGCCTAGCAACGGATCATTCTGCCTGGCTCTCAAGGACCTCAGCGAGCAGCGCTTTGTCATTGGAAGTGCATCTCACTGTTGGCACTTCTGCCTCTCAGCCACTGCTCCTTATGTGATGCTACCAGTCTGAGGGCAGAAGAGCGTGGCAGGTGCCCTGGCTGACTGGGGGCAGAGGACCTCTGCTCAGCAGGAGCCCCTCCTCTCTCTCAGTCCTCTCTTTGTCCACCCTGTGGTAATTTTCAATAGTGTAAATGACAGTTTCTTAAACTGCTAAAGTGTCTTCTGAAATGCACTCAAATTCTGTGTCTCAGTTGCCCCCTGGTCTGGAGATGCGACAGCACTCTGTATTTTCGAGACCCTCTGTAGCTGGTTAACAGGGTAGCCATGTTGGAAAATAACATTCGTTCTTCTCAAGCTGGAAAGCCGGAAGACGGAAATACAAGCGGCTGATTGAAGATCAAAGGAGTGGGCAGGGGACCAGCCATGTACACCTTCATTCATTCATTCATTCATTCACCAAATACCATGGCATCCATGCCTGGCATATCCCTCAAGGTCAGGGACAGAGGAGTTGATCTGAGCCTCAAGCCTCCTGAAAGCAGCCTGCTGCTTTCTCATCTCCCCGCCCTGGTGCAGCCCATCAGTGCCCTGGTTGTGGAAGGTGCAGTGCTGCGCACGCTTGGGGTTTGGAGTCAGTCGTGCCTTTGTCTGATCCTCCTGATGAGCTGCAGGGAGGGTCTGCTGGGAGGACCTTTTGATGGCATGTGGGCATGGAGTCTAGGGCACTTCCAACTTAGTGTAATATCTTAGTCACTTTCTCGTCAATGGGACACAGTGCTTGACACCCACAGCGTAGGGAAGGAGAGGTTTATTTTGGCTCATGTTCACAGGCTTACCACAGAAGCTGCATGGCAGAGGAGCTGGCGGAAGACAGCTGCTCACAACACAGTGGCCAGGAAGCAGAGAGAGGAGGAAGGAGCAGGGACGTGACCCGTCCTTTCTGTTCGAGAGGCCAGTACCCCAGGCCAGAGGGCTTCTTTGGGCACAAGGGACACCTGGTATTCCTAACTTCCTGGTTGCTGTGTGGATATTGGCCATCATCAGTGGGTTCCAGACCATGATTACAGATGCACTGCGCCATGCATGGCCAGTCACACTCATAAAGGACCGGGCAGTGTGCTCTCCCCCGGATCCTGGGTGTGATGCATACACAGTATCTGTGATGGGCTCGGGCCACTCCACATTGTGGTTCCAAGAAGACCATGTTGAAGACAGTTCCACAGTGTACACAGCCCCGAGCCAGAGTCCTGCTGGGGACACTTAAAAGCAGCCACAAGAGGTGCCAGTGAGCCCAAGGGGCCCGTGACAGAGCATGCTATGTCTGCGCAGCTCTCACTCATGTGCAGCTTTCTGGGTCTGGTCCGAGAGTGCCCTTCCAGGAACGGCTGGTGTCACCCTGGCTGTGACCTGCAGAGCACTACAGGAAGGAAAGGACAGAGCTCCCCGCAAACTCAAAGGGCTTGCTTGCTGCTGCTAGGAGCAGTGTGGTACTTCACAGGACTCAGAGTCAGGCCTGGCTCCTTGGTGCCCCCCCACCCCCCACAGCTCTTCCCTTATGGAAGTGAGGCCATAATGAGCAGATGCCAGAGCCCTGATCAGTTGCCTTCAGTCTAGGAGAGATTCTGAGTACACTCAAGCATCTACCAGGGAGAATGCTGAGGTGATGGAAACCGGCTGAGAAATGGGCCCAAGTCAGCCCAGTCTGTTCTCCAAATTCCCCTGTTCCTTGGCTCAGCCATGGGCTCAGGAGATGGGCAAACACCATCTGGCTGACGCTGTGGTAATTCTCAGAGGCAACCCCAGGCAGCAGGAAGGTAAGAGGGTGCAAGCTGGAGGTGAGGCTCCCAGCTCGCATTGCAGATGTGAGGCCCTTGGTGGGCTAGTGAACTGCGGGTTGCATTGGAGGACTGGCAGGAGGCGCTCCTGTTGCTTTGTCCAGCTTCAGACATTGATGTGAGAGGGAGACCCTCGTTAGCGTAGTTTGTCTCGTGGTGGCGTGTGATGTGGCATGGATCCGAACGTCCTGTGCGGCATGTACTGCCCTGTCTTGTGATTCACTCGAGGAAACAGTGCCTGCCCCTTCTCCTCGTGCCCTCCTGTTGGGTGTCTGCTGTCTCAGGGCTCCTGTACGAGC
Organism: Chinchilla lanigera; assembly: GCF_000276665.1. NCBI lineage: Eukaryota > Metazoa > Chordata > Mammalia > Rodentia > Chinchillidae > Chinchilla > Chinchilla lanigera. The sequence goes on from NW_004955487.1 coordinate 3,909,126, forward strand.
ATTCACTTCCTGTCTCATTTAATCTTTCCAAAGATCCAGATCATAAGCATTGAGACCTGTCTCCATTCTGCAGATGGTGACCGAGGCTTGGGAACTACCAGGAATGACTTGCCCAAGTCACAGTGGCTTGTGGAACTGGGGCATTGTTCCTTTCACATCCAAATCGACCCTCTGAGCAGCAGCCCTGAGCTCCTTCTTTGGGAACAGGGTGAGCTTTTCCTACCTCTCCCTGGTGTGCACTAAGAAGGATAAGGAGTTTTTATGTAAACTGTCGCCTGGGTAGTTTTGTAGGCGGGTACTTCTTGATATTTTAGCTGGGGAAACAAGGGAAACATAAGTGTGTGAGTCTGCAAAAATAGGTTTTTAAAGAATGAAGGTGCGGTGTGTTTTCCTGTGTGTTTTTGCAGGGGTCTTAATTTCAAGCACCACCAAGTGCTAGAGCAGAGCAGCAATGCTGATTTTCACCCACCATCTCTGCTTCCATGAATGCTGGCAGGTCAGCTTTGCCTGCGTTAATGACAGCACAGAGGTATCAGTATCCAGAAAGTAAACAGCTTGGTATCTATTCAGTGTCATCATCCTTTTTGTAGGTGTCAGAAGAAAGAGTCACTGCCTTCGGAGAGCAAGCAGTGTGTGGTGCACCCAAGGCTTCATTGTTGGTGCAGAGAGCTTTGCCTGGCTGGAAATGAGGCTGTCAGGCTGGGAGGGGGGCATGCAGCCCCCTTTGGCCCTAGAGCTCCGGCTGGCATCTCTACAAGGCCAGTAGTCTGGGTGTTGATACAAAGGGCACACGTCCTCTGTGGTTCCATGCCTCATCTGGAGACTCTGAATCCTTCACATAGTGGGTTCCAGAAGTGGGCAAGCCTTTCTGATAGTCAGGGTTCCTGAGCAAGCTCAGTTGGAGGGAGAGAGCTTGCACACCCTGCTGTTGTGGCCTGAAGGAAATGGCCTAAAGAGAAGCCTCTGGGAGCAGCAGGCAGAGCCATGGGGTAGAAGCCCTGGGGATGGCAGAGACAGAGTGCCTCTCTCTGGCTGGCCCAGCTGGCTCCTGACCATCTCCTTCCAGTGCCCTGCGGGTCCGTGGGGGCACAGGGGCTGTACTCTCTTGTGGTGGGCTCTGGGCTATGGGTAGAAGGTGCGCCCCCTGTCCTCGGGCTCGTATGAGGATACAGAGGCTGGGAGGAAGTCACAGCAGCCTCCTCCCTAGCCTGTGGGTTATTAAAACATGGATGTACAAGATAGATGGAGGGGAAGGTTGAGTGCTACAGGTGCCCCAACACCAGCCAGTTTCTCACTGACCTCTTGCTACCTCACAGGCTCACTCTACAATCATCTGGGGCCTGACACCTGAATCCCTAGTTGGTCTCACTATGTAGTTCAGACTGACCTTGAACTCACTGTGTAGCCTAGGCTGGCCTTGAACCGGGCGTCAGGGTATACCCAACCTGGTCTGTGTGGTCTTCTGTAAACGCTGTGTACAATTTCCCTTTCTGGTTTCAATACAGAGAAGAAAGGGCAGAGATACTACTTAGCCTTCAAGTGTGAATCCTGTATTTTTGTCCACCTGTGCTCAGTGCTTTACCTTCCGTGGCCCACATCTAAACAGTCACTGAGGCTTTCTTGAGCATTCGATTCCACCTTCATAAAAACTTCTCCTTTGGCTTTGGATTATAGAATTTAATCACAATAGATCCATAACCCACACACAGGTTTGGGAAGGAGTGCCGGCCACATCATGAGCTTTGCCATGTGTGCTAGAAGCTGGAGACGGTGGCCCTGGCTCCAGTGTCCCTGGGTGTCTACTTTCCAGACCAGGGGACACCTTTGTTGGGGATATTGAGACCCCTTCTGCTATTGGATCAAAATTTGTTTTTACTGCATCCTGAGGGTGCTCACTGTACTTTGTAATTGTATTGTCCTCTTGCTGGCTGGGTGACTCAGCTTGTGGTCTAAGATATTGCTCAGTGTGTAACATGTAGATGTGGAGGAATTTCTAAAAATTGATCCATCTATGCAGACGTTAGCCTGTTTAACCTAACAAGATGGATGCTGTTGTTTTTAGAATTATACTGTGTTAAAACAACCACAACTTAAAGAAAACTGTTAGCTTGGAGCACATCAGCTAAACACATCTTCTCGTGATAAACTGAGCCCAAGACCCAGAGTAGATCAGCACAGAGCATCCTGCTACTATTTGGGACTGAAAAACACAATCCTTGTGATACTTTTTCAGAAGTGGTTGATGGGAAGATCGTGGAGTGGGGGTTGGCTTCAGGCTTAGAGCAGGTAGCATGTGGACCCAGGGTCACCAGACCTGGGGGACAGACACTGTTTTGTCTTGTGCTGGTTGGCCCAAGGCTATGGTTGCAGTGGGAAGAACATGGTGGTCTGAACTCCCACCTGTCTACGAAAGCAGCCTAAGTTGGGCACAGTGGCCCATGCCTGTAATCCCAGCATTCTGGCAGGGTGAGGCAGGGGGATTTCAAGTTTAAGCCCAGCCTGGATAGCATAGCAATTTAGCAAGAACCTGTCTCAAAAAAATTTTTTATAAAGAGGTTGGAGATGTAGCTTAGTACAAAGACCCCAGGTTTAACCCCCAGTACTACAAAGAACAAAAATGAAACAAAGCAATCTTACTTTAGTTTTTTTCAGAAAGTTGGCTGCTAAGGCAGCTTTAGTCTATCCCTTACATGGGATAGGGAAAATTACTTATAAAGCAGTATTTTTCATGAAGGAAAGGCTATGAACAAAGTCAGTACCTATTCACCATAGGATCTTACATCCACTCTCTGTAGATGAATACTGTGTGTATTCGAATGGCTATGTTATCAATAAGTCTTTAAAGAAGATTTTAAAAAATCCCATGTACTGAGAAACCACTTTGAAGATACCACCATGTATTACAGCAGCCATTGATATTTTCCTGCTAATCTACCCATAACTTTGTAATGTTTGTTTTGTTCCTGTCCTATTTTGTAAATGGATGTATGTTTATTATATGTGTTTCCTACAACAACCATTGAGAGTAGTTAATGATTATTCAGTAGGTCATTCATGTATAGCTCTATTTATTTTCTTTAGAAGCCACTTTGAAAATACCAAAGTATAGTACAACTATTGATAATCTCCTACCTCTTTTGTCTGTAACTCACTATTATTTGTCTATTTGTTTTCCTGAGAAACTGTCTTATAGATAACAATATGTAAAGCAATAACCATTGATAATTTCCTACCTCTTTGTCTATAATTTGGTAAGCCCCCCCTATTATTATGTTATCCTTCTTTTACTCTTTAAAATAAAAAAAAAAAATCCCATGTGTACCATTTGCAACAAGAAGGAAATAAACAATCTGATTTTGATCAGTTTTCACTCTAAATGGCAGTTTTTAAAAAGTGGAGTACATTTATCTTGAAAATGTACTTGTTATACAGTAGTAATGCGTAAGACGTGGAGGGGTTTCTTCACTTTAGTAGGGTCCTTTCATTGCCTAGCCTGGTTTTGAGACTATCTTGAATATTGATTTGGCTGGAGGCATTAGCACAGGTAGGCAGATGCCGAGGGTATAGAGGCATCAGTAGGAGCTGGGGTTCCACTGCCCTCTGCCCTCGCAGTGGAGTGTTCAGGCACATGCTCTTGGGGCACTAGAATGACCTTATCCTGGTCCAACGCCTTTGGCAGCTGGATCGTTTCTGTGAGTATGGTGTGGGCAGTCTATCTTTCCTATCTGATTTTTATTCCAGCTTTTCATATTTAGCAGGATATGTGCATGGTGTTTCACAACAAGATTCATTCTTGGGAAGATTCAAGTCTCTTTCGGTGGTTTTCAAAATTCCTTTGTTGAGGTGTAGTGTTTTTTTCACAGTTGGGACATCAGGGAAAGAAAATATGATTATTTTATGTTGAGATATTTTTGTGCTCTATTACATGGTTAATTTTTGTATGCTCCTTTTATGTATGAGAAGAATTCAGAAAACTTAATTTTCTTTAACTCTTTTATAATTTTTTTCCCCTCCCATTGTCTGTCACTTTTGGAGAGTTTTAAAGTCTCCCACTATCATTTAGATTTCTCTATTTTTACTTGATTGGTCAACTTTTGCTTTTATACTTCGGTATGATTTTATTAGCAGTTCTTTCTGGTGAATTAAAACTTGTGTTGTTATCACTAAGTAGCGACCTTTCCCTCTTTTGTCTTAAAAATACCTTATTTTGACTGATGTTAATCCAGTCACTTTTATTATTTAGTTTACCATCTTTGTTCTTTGTCTTTGTCCTTAAGTTTTAAGAATATCTCCTGAAAACAGTGTTTTGCTGATTTCTTAAAATCCAGTCTGACAGGCTGTAGGTCTAGCTGATCAGTTAGTTCGTATCAATTATTGTGATTACTGATCTAATTGGAATATTTTCTCCTGCTTTATGTGGGGTTACATTTGTGTGCTTGTCTTTTGTTTTATTTTGTTCTTTCTTGGTTCTTTTGAATCCTGTGTTTGGTTCCATTTACCCTCCTCTACTGTTATAGAAGTTTGTGTCCTTTTTCTACTTTAAAGGGTTAATGTTTTAATCTTTGTATTTAACATAACACCTGAAGTTAAGTATCCAGTATCTTTCCTTTCCAACAACCTAAGAACCTCAGAGGTTCTTTAAAGGACTAACAGAATCTCTAAATTTGTTTTCTATCACTCACATCTTGGACATTTTGTTGGCTTGTTTAAAAATGTAATCTTTAACCTCGAAATTAAATATTATTTGGTAGTATCATTAATATCATCCTTGCTTGCATATTTGCTAGGTTTTTTGCTGTTTGTTTTTTCCTCACCTTTATGAAGTCTTCCTTCTGAGGTCACTCTCCCCTGTGTGTCTTTTGGGGTAGGGGTGTTTTGGGAGAAAACCTTCCTGGTTTGGTGGATCTGGAAAAACCTGTCTTTCTTTCTTTTTCTTGCTTGCTTGCTTGCTTGCTTTCTTGCTTTCTTTTTTCTCTCTTTTTTGGAAAACAGGTAAAACAAAATTTCATGACAAGATGATAGGAGAATAACAATAGTTAATACATTGCATATTTAAGAGTACAAGAGATGGTCATAAAAGATTCTCCAATTGATACTAGCTCAAATCTTCCCTGTCTATGAACTAAGAGACATTAGTAGTATAACTAATTTGCATCTTTTCTCCCTTTTCCCATCCTTCCTTTCCCCCATCCCAATTCCTTTTTCCTTTTTAACAGTTTCTTCCCATTTCACAATATGTATTGTACATTTTAGACCTTATTTACTCTTTCAATTTCTCATACCAGGGAGACAATACAATGTTTATACATGTGGGTCTGATTTATTTTACTAATGAGTGCAGTCTCAAGTTGCATCTATTTACTTATAAAAGTCTCAAGTTTATCCTTATTTATGGCTGAGTATAAAAAGACTCCATTGTATAAAAAGACTACATCTGTGTATCCATTCTTCAGTTGATGGGCATTTGGGTTATTTCCAGGATTTAGCTATTACAAATTGTGCTGCTGTAAACATAGGTGCACATATATTGCTGTGGTATGGTGTTTTCAATTCTTCAGGGAAAATGCCAGAAAGGGGAATAACTGGGTGGAATGTGAGGGACCTCTAATCCTAGCTTTTTGAGGAATCTCCATACTGATTTCCACAGTGGTGGAATTAATCTGCACTCTCACCAACAGTTTGAGAAGGGTTCCTTTTTCCCCACTGCCCCTCCAGCATTTGTTATTAGTTAATTTCATGATGGCAACCATTCTTTTTGGGGTGAGATGGACTCTAGTGTTTTTTAAATTTGCTTCTCTTGAATGATGTTAAACCAATGATGTTGAACTTTGTATATTTCTTGGCCATTTGTATTTCTTTATCTGAGAAGGGTGTATTCATCTCAGATGCCCATTTTTAGATTGGTCTTTGAATTTTGGGGACCTCATTTTTTAATAAAAATTTATGTGTTTTAGGTAGAAGTTCTTTCTCTGAGGGGCAGTTGGCTAAAATTTTTTCCCACTCTGTGGGTTGTCTTTTCACTCTGTTGGTGATTTCTTTTGATATTCAAAAGAAATCTTTTTAATAAGATGAGATCTGTTGTTCATTCCTTGAAGTATTTTCCATGCAGTTTGGTTTTTGTTCATGAAGTCTCTGCCTACACCTATGTCTTCAAGATTTCTACCTACTCTCTCTTCCATAGTTTTTGTGTTTCTGTTTTAATATTTAGATATTTGATCCATTTTGACTCTAGTTTAGTGCATGGTGATAGACATGGGTCCAGTTTTAGTCTTTGGCATGTAGACAGCCAATTTTTCCAGCACCATTTATTAAGAGGCTATCTTTCTTCCAGTAAATATGTTTGGCTCCTTTGTCACAGATGAGGTGGCTAAGTGTATTTGTAATTGTCTCTGCATCTTCTATTCTGTTTCACTGATCCTCAAGTCTATTTTCTTGCCTGTATCATGCTGATTTTATCCTAGTAGCTTTGTAGTATACTTTCAAGTCAGGAATTGTGATGCCTCCTCCCTTAGCTTTGTTGTCCAGAATTGCTTTTGCTACTCTAGGCCTCTTCTGGTTCCAGATCAATTTTATGAATTTTTCTCTAGTTCTGTGAGGTATGTTAATGTTATTTTGATCAGGATTGCATGAAATCTGTATAACAATTTTGGGAGTATGGCCATTTTCACTGTGTTCGTTCTTCCTATGCTTAAGCATGGCATATCTTTCCATTGTCTGATATCCTCTTCAATCTCCTTTTTCAGAGTATGTAATTTTCAGTGTATAAATCTTTTACTTCCTTTGTTAGATTGATTCCTAAGTATTTCATTTTTTTGAATGCTATCATGAAGGGTGTGGTTTCCCTAATTTCTCTGTCAGTGAGTTTCTTGTTTGTGTACAAAATGCTACTGATTTTTGAGTGTTGACTTCGTTTCCAGCCATGCAACTGAATTTGGTTATTAACTATAGGAGTCTTTTGGTTATTAACTGTAGGAGTATTTTGGTCTTCTATGTAACGTATCATGTCATTTGCAAATAATGATAATTTAACTTCTTTCTTTTCTATACTTATTCCTTTTATTTCTCTCTCCTGTCTAATTGCTCTGGCTAATGTTTCCAGAACTATATTGAATAGGTGTGGTGATACTGGACATCCTTGTCTTGTTCTTGATTTTAGAGTGAAAGCTTTCATTTTTTGTCCATATAATATGATGTTTGCTTTTGGTTTGTACAAGATTGAGGATAAGACCATCTATTCCCATTTTCCATAGGTTTTTTTTAAATCATGAATGAGTGTTGGATTTTGTCAAAAGATTTTTCTGCATCTATTGAGATGATCATATGATTTTTATGTTTGACTCCGTTGATATGGTATATTATGTTTATTGATTTGAATGTGTTGAACTATCCCTGCATTCCTGGGATAAATACCACTTAGTCATGATGTGTTATCTTCTTGAGTATTTGCTGCATTCTGTTTCCTAGTATCTTACTGAAGATTTTTGTATCTGTATTCATTAGGGAGATTGCCTGTAGTTCTCTTTTTTGGTTGGGTCTTTCTGTGGTTTTTGTATCAGGGTAATACTTATCTCCAGGAATGAGTTAGGGAGTACTGCTTCCTTTTCAATCATTAAAGAGTTTGAGGAGTATTGTCATTAAATCTTCTCTAAGTTTCTGGTAGAATTCAGCAGTGAATTCATCAGGACCTGCGCTTTTCTTTGTTGAAAAGAACGTTTTTTATTACATTTTGTTGTTTTTTATTACATTTTGTTGAAAGCTTTTAATTACATTTTCAATCTCATTAACTGATACTGGGTTATTGAGAATTTTTATATCTTCTTGATTCAGCTTTGGTAATGCATATGTATCTAGGAATCTGTCCATTTCTTCTGTTTTCTATCCTATGAGAGTAAAGATTTTCAAAGTAGGTAGTGATGATCTTCAGAATATGTACAGGATCTGTAGTGATTTCACCCTTTTCATTCCTTATTGCATGAATTTGAGTCCTTTTTTTTTTTAATAAGGTTGGCTAAGGGTTTTCAATTTTATTTATTCACTCAAAGCACCAACTCTTTTATTCATTAATTCTTTGTATTATTTTCTTAGTCTCCATTGCATTAATTTCTGCTCTTATCTTTATAATTTCCTGCTTTGTATAGGCTTTGTGCTTGACTTGCTTATCTTCTTCTAGAAGTTTGAGGTGCAGCATTAGGTTGTTTATTAGTGCTTGTTCTGTTTTCCTGATGTGAGAATTCACCACTGTAAATTTCCCTCTTAGGACTGCTTTCATTGTGTCCCACAGGTTCCAGTATGTTGTATCTGCATTTTTATTTAATTGTAGATACTGTTTTATTTCTTATTTATTTCATCTGTGACCCATTGATTGTTCAGGAGGGTGTTATTTAATTTCCATGTGTTTATGGAGTTTTTGCAGTTTCTTTTGTCATTAATTTCCAATTTCATTGCACTGTGGTCAGATAATATACATGGGATAATTTCAATTTCTTTGCATTTACTTAAGCATGTTCTGTGGGCTAGTATATGGTTTTAGAGAATATCCTATGTGCAGCTGAGAAGAATGTGTATTCTGATGGTATTGGGTGGAACACTCTAAACATCTACTAAGTCCATTTATTCACAGATTTGGTTCAGTTCTGATATTTTTTTTCTGATTTTTTTCTAGTTGTATCTTTGTGACAGTGGGGTATTATGGTCTCCCATTACAATTGTATTATTGCTTATTTGATTTTTCATGTTTGTTAATATTTGTCTTATATAGTTGGGTGCTCCTTCATTTGGTGCATATGTATTTATGATTGCTATCTCTTCCTCTTGAAGTTTTTCCCTAACAAGTATATAGTGACCTTCTTTGTCTCTTTTGATCATTCTTGGTTTGAAGTTCACATTGTCTACAAATAGTTACCCTTGCTTTTTTCTAGGTTCATGTTACATGGAGTATTTTTTCCATCCCTTGACTTTCAGTTTATTGAATTTCTTTATTAGTTAAATGTCTTTTTTTTCCCTCTTTTCTTCTTTCTTTCTTTCTTTCTTTCTTGGTACTGGGGATTGAACTCAGGGCCTTGTGCATGTTAGGCAAGCACTCTACCAACTGAGTTACATCCCCAGCCCTAAACATGTTTTTTGTATACAGTATGTTTTTAGATTTTGTTTCTTGATTGAGTCTGTTTCTTTTGATTGGTGAAATGAGCCATATACCTTAATGGCTATAACTGATATGTATTGGCTTATCTTTGTCATGTTATTTTCCTGCTGTTAGTTCCCTCCTTTTTCCCTCTGTTTAATTGCTTGCCATGCCTGGTGGTTGCTTTCTGTTGTTGTTCTTGGAATTGTGGTCTTTTTGTCTCTGTCTAGAATATCTTTCAGTACTCTTTGTAGGGTTGGTTTGGAGGGCATGAATTTCTTCAGTTTTTTGTCATGGAAGTATCTTATTTCTCCAGTAATTTTGTTTTTGTTTGTTTTTCTTCTGGTACCAGGAATTGAACTCACAACCTTGTGCTTGCCAGGCAAGTGCTGTGCTGATGAGCTAAATCTCCAGCCCCTTCTCCCATTAATTTTGAAAAATAGTTTTGCAGGGTACATTAATCTGGATTGGAAGTTGTTTTCTTTCAGGACTTGAAATACTTCATTCCAAGTTCTTGATTTGAGGGCTTGTGTTGAGAAGTCTGTCATGATTTTGATGGGCTTTTCTTTATAGGTGATTTGTTTCTTTTCTCTAACAGATTTTAATATTTTCTTCTTTTGCTGAATTTCTGGGATCTTGATTATTATATGTCTGGGTGTAGATTTATTTTGGTCATGGCTTACTGGAGTTCTATATGCCTCACTTAACTGTATGTCAGATTCTGTTACCATGTTTGGGAAATTTTCTGCTGTTACTTCTGCAAATAGTCTGTGTCATTTGTATTGACTCTTGCTTTTACATTGACACCTATCAGTCTTATATTGTTTGTCTTTGCATCATCTTGCAGCTCTTGAATTGTTATTTCTTGATCCCTTGTTATTTTTAAGAGATCTTTCCTTTTGTGATTGCTAGCCACGATCCTTTCTTTAAGGTCTGAAAGTCTATTTTCAGTTTCACTCAAGGGGTTTTGCCAGCTTTCAGTGGAATTTTCAGTTTCCTAGATACCTGTTTGAATTTGTTTCATGCATTCTTTTTCTTTCCTATATTAATCTCTCACAGTTTCCTTCATTTTCCTATCATCTTCTATTTTTTATCTATCTCTACTCTAGATTTACTGAACATTTCCTTTGTGATGGTTGTCATTTTTTTTTTTTGCCTGAGAGATTACTTCTGATCTGATGTCCTCTATAGCTTCATGGGCTTCTTTCTTTACTTTGATTGCTATCATTTCAAAATTTCAGGTGTGTGTCTTCCAATTTCTTCTGTGTTGATGTTTCTTGGACTTGTTCCAGGTGAGCTGGAGGCCTGAGATTGCATTTTGCTTCTTTGTCTTGTCATTTTCTATTTCAAAAATTTTCATTTTGTTTTCTGTGTTGATCCTTGTAAACTTTCGTTGTAGATAGCTGTATCACTAGTATCAAGTCCTCTGCAGGAAAAGTCTTTACTTCACAGATATCCTCCGTGTGTTGGAGATTCTTGGTTTGTGTCTGTCCCAAGATCCTACCTTTTCAGTTAATTAAGAGTGAGATGTTGGTATCTGTTTGGCTCAGTCCCCAGATCTTTGGTTCTGGGATATAATGAGGTTATTACCTTAGAGCTTTCTAGTATAGTTACAGAAGGGAGAACAACTGATTACAACAGATTTAACATCCTAGCTGAAGTAGTATGATTGGCAGTAACAACAGCATCAAGCACAGTTTAGAAACTGACAAACTGTGGTAACTTTAATTTTGTACCTTAAACCATAGGAGCAAAATCTACAATTATATATGAGAATCGATTGTAAATTGGGAGCTTGTCTTCACAGTGTTTCCCCTTGGTAGAGTGATTTAACCCTGCGGTGGGGACATTTAAGAAGGATAGTTGATAAAACAAAGATAACTGAAAAGAAAGTAGAAGCAAGGCTGGAAGACAAAGCATGATCATGCAAACTTTGGGAAACTAGAGAAGAGGACAGAAGAGAAACAGTGAGGGAGTGAGCAAGGGATTATCTGAACTTGGTCTCTGGGTTCGGGTAATGGGATTTGTTTTCTATGGCTGGTTCTCCCCAGCCATTTAGAAAAGAGAAAAAAGAAAAGAGAAAAGAAAAAGAAAGAAAAAAGGAAAAAAAAGGGAACAGAGGTGGCCCTATCCCCCTTCTTCTATTCCATGTGTCTTTGTCCCCAAGCACAACGCTGGTTTACCTAACTTACCACTGTTGTCTTGTATTGTTATTGTTACTTCAGACTTTTCCATGCTGCTAGTCCCACCAGCCCATCCTGTGTGCCCTAGTTGGGACCCTGCTGTTTTGCTGGTATTCCCTCTGGTCTCTGGGCCTTCCCAGGAGGTTCACTTCAGTTGTGGCAGCAGTGAGCGGAGGGGCCGTTCTCTGGCATTCTGTTGCATTTACCTGGGTCACAGTGGTGGCACACTTGTATTTCTTGTAATGCTGGGAATTGAACACAGGGCCTCATGCATGCCAGATAAGCACAGTACCTTGGAATTATGTCCCCAGCCCTTACACCCATATTTCTCAAGCAACTCTTGAGCCAGCCTCACAGGTTTTGGCTGACAGTTTGCTATTTGCTGTGGTCCAGGGTCCCTGTTCCTCTGGAGATCACTAGCAGACCTGATCAACACTCTGGGGTCTTCTAGATTCTGCCTTTAATTTTGATGCTCTGCCTTTTTGTGCCAGTGGACCCAGGGATAGCTTTGTTTTTAATTATCTTCCTTGGGAATAGTCCTGCTTCTTAACTCTGAGAATTTGTACATTTCCTTTTTTTTTTTTTAATTCTGGACAATTCTCAAGCATAATTCTTTAAGAGAGAACACATCTTGCATCCCTTTTTCCCTGTGCATCTGTGTCAAAGCCTGGTAATCACCCCCCTTGTCCCACCTCATTTTCTTAATTCTTATCATGTTTTTCATCTGCTCTTACATTGCCAACTGAGATTTTATTTTCAGTGACTATAACTTTATTTTTAGATACTTCATTGGTTCTTTTAAAAATATTCCTGGTGTATTTTGGTAGTCTTGTTGCTTGCTTGTATTTTTGCTTCCAGTATTTTTTTAATTTTTTTTTTTTTTTTTTTGGTTTTTTTCCAGTATCAGGAATCGAACTCACGACCTCATGCTTGCCAGGCAGGCACTGTGCTGCTGAGCTAAATCCCCAGCCCTTAGTTTTTGTTTTTAAAAGATTTTCATATCTTAGGTGCTTTGAATATGAGTTCTATCTCTTGTTTTCTTGGTCAGCTCTCACCCAGGTTGCAGGTTTATTCATGACTTTTATCACAAGTTTCTTTAGGTTGCTCAGAACCTGTGGTGTCCTAAGGGGTTGGCTTTGGGTGCATTCTGAAAAACACCAAGGGCTTCCGAAAACGCAGGACTTCCTTAAAGTTAAATTGTTGGCTTAGATTTCTTGGATTACATTACTATTGTAAGTTTGAACCCAAACTTTTCTGAGGATAAATGCAGACCACAGAGTCTCAAGGTAGGACGTGGAGGCTTTCATAGCTGAGAAAAGCAACTTGTTCCTGACATTTCCCTGTACCAGCTCATTCTTTAATCCAGGAGTGTAGTTTTTAGGAGCTGAGACTTTTGCAGAAGTCTCAGCTCCAGCTTTCTACCCTTTGTGAGGTTAAAGCAGTACTTTCTGTCACTGGGACAAAATACCAGACATGTACACCTTAAAGAAAGGGAGGTTTAATTTGACCCGTGTTTTGGGGGAATTCAGTCTATGTTTGGCTGGCTGCAGGGCAGAAACATCATGAGGAAGGACCCGGGGGAGGAGAGCCAGGAATGTACCCAAAGCCAGCCCCTTAGAAACCACAGACAGCAGGGAGACAGGAAGCTGGGACAGAGGGGAGGAGCTGGGGACAAGAACACAACCTTCCAGGTCACATCTCCGAGGGCCAACCTCTTTCTACAAGGCCCCATTTCCAAACACTTGAGACTTTTGGGGAGTACTTTAGATCTAAACCATAACACTGTTCCATCTGTAGTCTTTGGATCCTTAGTAGATACCAATACTGAAAGCGCAACCTCCATTTACCAGTTTGGTTTCAAAATGGCTTCACTTTTTTGCTCCTGGTTGAATTTTTTGCTTTCCTGAAGGCACAGCTATGCTTTTGAACTATGTCTAAGATTTTATATGCGGTGTGACTTTGTGTTTGTTGTTGTTATTGCCAGAATCAGAAGCCCTTGAGTCTATTCAGTTGACAAATGAAAGGAAGTGTTGGCAAACATACTGTAAGAGAAAAATACTCTCAGATCTTCACTTCCATCTCTTGGCTTCCAATATAAATGTCAAACTGCACGGTTGCCATTTCCACCTGGAAGTCTCACGCCATCTCATGGGCAGCACAGCTGCCTCTGAATCACCTTTGTCACTGAATGTCCACTCCCCTCTACTATCCAGGTGGGCTTATCCCTCAGGGTCAAGAGACCACATTAGCTATTGCAGAAACATGCTCTTTTCCCTGGAATTGGGAATGCAGGGACAAGTGGTGACACTGAAGTTCCGCACACCCCGGGGTGCTGGGATGGCCCTCAACTGTGGAACTAGAGCCATAGTTACCCACTCTGTGCGAACCCAGGGCCTGCTTGAACTCAACTGGGGCTGGAAGGAGTGAGAATTCTACTTGGTGACAGAATGACTGTGACCCAGCCCCATCCCCATCCCCCATGCAGTCTCCAACCTGCCCAATAGGGCTGTCACACAGCTGTGTGCAGAGAGGGCATTGCTTAGGATCTGGCCTGGGATTCCTCCCTGAGAGCAGCCACATTTGCCCCGGACATGGCGGGTACAGGAGGAAATGCTGAGTATTACTAGATGACATGCAGAATTGCTAGCCTTGAAGATCACTAGATGGCGTCTCACAGTTAGAGGGGCAAATTGCACTTCCAGACCCAAAAAGACCACCAGAAGTCAGCCTTCTAGAAGCAGAGGTGCCCCAGCTTGCCCAGGTCCCTGCCCTGGAACCACGTGCTGAGCCAAGGCTGGGGTCTCCACAGGCTTGCTCGGCACCTGTGCTCCTGTTCTCCTTGACTTCTAAGGCTCTGGCCCCCCCAGTTCTCCAGGCCCAGGCTGCACATGCTCATCCCTCATCCGTGTGGGCTGGGATAGGGTGGGGTCCACACAGTAGGCTGAACCAGGGGGTTTAGTATAGAGTCACCAGTTACGATAGGAGGGTCATCTCGGGAGGAAGGAGGCTTGCCTGTGCCCAGAGCTGTGGGAGGGAGGAGACAGATGCTGGGGGATGCGGCACAGAGGGAAAAGAGCCATTCACATCCTGGGCAGTGTGGGGTCCCTGGTGGGTGCCTGCTGGACCACAGCTGGCAGCATGGTGTGCCCCAAGGGTTGTCGAGGGGGTGGGTGCAGGCAGAGTGAAGGCAGGGCTTGCAGGGACTTTGGAGGGAATTAGAACCCTGGCATGGGTGCAAGAACATGTGGAGCTCTGCTGGTTGATGCTGGGGGCACCGTTTCCATGTGCCTCGGCCTGAGGAAAGGCTACAGCCAGGCTAGGACAGTGAGTCCCAGGGGCACTGAGGGTCCTCCTCCTCCTCCTCCTCCCACTCCAGTGCCTCTCCTGAGAACACAGGACCCTCCTTCTGCAGGTGCAGCCCTGGGAGATTCTGCAGGGCACGCAGCAGAGCCTGCAGGCGGGTTTGGATTCGGGAAGTGGTCAGTTGCTTATAGACACAGATGGGCTCTGGAGGGCAGAGAGGCACAGGGAAGGCTTCGTGGGCCACGTGATCTCTTTCTCACATGCTTCTTCATGTCTTTTCCCATCTCTTTAAAAATGCAAAGCCACTCTCAGCTGATGAGCCCCACAGAGCAAGCAGTGGGCCATTGTTTGTCAGTAGCCAGTGCCATCTCGACCCCCTGCCAATCTCTGGGGCCAGCCTGAGAAGTGACACAGGCCTGCATAGGGCAGCAGATGTGTATCTGACTCCTCCAGGCAATGGTGAGCAGCTGCTGGTGACCCTTCAGACAGGCATGGTGAAAAGCCCTGCTCAGATCAGTCCCTTCGTGCAGGAGCCCGGGGCCATGTGTTGTGCCAGGTATTGGGTAACTGGGGTGCATGGTAGCACTGCCTGCCCTGTGGAGCGTGTGATACTGCGTTGCTCCTCTCCACTAGCTTCTGCCGAGACACAGGCTGTTGCGGGTGAGGTGGGCTAGGAGAAAAGTCAGCACCCAGCATCTTTTAAGACCGGTGGCCCTCGTTCTCCAGGCTGCAATGTTGCTTTGGGTGACTTGTTTCCTTAGTAGAGGGAAATTCCTGGCTTCCCTGTGGTCCTTCCTAGTGTACTGGCTCTGCAGACTGTGGAGCAGTACTGTGCTGGGGATCTACCAATGCCAGGCCCGTATTCTGCTGTGACACTGTTGCTTGTTTTTTGCGCAGGGATTGGCACTGTTCGGGGCCCAGGCAGCAGTCCTCCAGAGTCTGGGTGGTTCTCTTTCCCCTGGCTGCCTTCCTATGTACTGGATCATCTCAGGCAAGGCCTGAATAAAAGGTGTAACTGTCTTGTGGTCCCTCAGGTCAGTGCTCTGCCCAGACCTGGGCTTTTCTGGGTTAAATGAAGTGACACCTGCTTCCTTGCCTGCTGTCTCTGGCTTGCCTGCTTCCTGGCTACTCCTTTTACTGCGAGCAGAATCTGTGCTCCTGCTGCCCCCCAGGAACCTGCCAGAGAGGCTGGGCTCCCTGGCCACTGCCTGGAGGGATGACAGAAGTGACAGACCTGATGCCATTCCCTGGGCTCTCTATCACTTTGTGGCCTCCCAACAGTCAGCTTCTGCTTCCCGCATTCTGGGCTGTGTAATCAACACATGATGCCATCCCTGGAGCTTTTCAGAGGCCGGCATCGGGAAGTATTTTTAGTCACGCATCCCCAGCAGCCTGCTGTGCACCCAGCTATACCTGCATCAGGTGATTGCCTGGTGGAACTGGATTCTACCTCGTTCACCTGCTCTGCCTGCGCCAGATGCAGGGAGGTGACTTCGGTCTCTAAAAATAGCTCTCTGGTTGGTTCCTAATGTGCTCATTATGTTGTAGAGCCATGGAAGCCTCCTCCTCCTCCAGCTGGGGATCAGCTTATGTCCCCAGCCAGAGCATTGTTAGCCCTTTAGCAAGCTGACTGCAGCTGCTATTCAGGCTCACAAAGGCTCTAATCTCCTTTGAATTTCTCTAAGCCTTTTGACTCCGTAATCCCTTCCAGCAAGCAGCACACTGCTTGGGTACAGTTGGCCCCTCAAGTATGCCTCTTCCATTCATGTGGCCCTGATTATCTTTTTATCTCATTAAGTGCCTTTAGCTCTTGTGTTCCATATTAAAAAAAAAAAAAATAGACAGAGGCATCAAATTGGCCTTAAAGGTTCAACTTGGATTTTCTCTTTCAAAGCAGTGGCCTGTTAAGGAGTCAAGAGGCCTCATTTCATTCCTGACTCTGGTGCTAATGAGCCGTGTGCACTTGGAAAAGTCGGTTAACTTCAGTGGGCCTCAGTTTCCTCATTAGTAAAATGGAGAGGCTGGGTTTATTCAGCACGAGGTCCGCATTCCTTCCGAGCCCAGCTGTCCCGTGGGTATGACTCTCTCATCACTGTGGATAGGGTAGCTGTGGACAGTGGTTCTGTCCTTTGCACAAGGGCTTGGTTTTAGACAGACCCAGTGCTTTGTGCCGCCACTCTGGTTTTACTTAGCTTGCGCTTTGAGGCTTGGACTTGGTTGTACGCAGGGACCTTGCACCGCACCCTCTGGGGGCTTCTGGTCATTGTAATATTAATTCAGCACAGGTAGTTATATTCCAGGACCTAATTTCAGGATAAAGTTAAAGACAGAGATGAAAGATGAATGCCTCCCTGGTTATTACAGCATTTTCCTTCTAAAGATCGACTTTCCCTGCTCAGAACACCTTCGTTTCTTTGATATCTGCTGGAAGTGCATTGAATGCTCTGTTGCAATTCGTACAGCTATGGAAATCCTCAGAGCTTCAGAAACAATTTGTGTGTCTCCATAGGCAAACCTCCCGTGTTTCTTAGTGCTGTTTACCTGAAATTTCATTTGCTCCTGAGGCTTTAGAAATTACTGATTACACCTACCGTGTTCCTTGTGCTGGAAGTGCACTCTTCATCCTGCCAGTTTCATAGCCGTGTTCATCTCTCAGGTCCATGGTGTTGGCAAATGCTCCTAATGCAGGCAACTTTCTGAGCCCTGAAGGTGACTTCTTATGTTTAGATTTTCAGTAAGGTATTATAGACAGCTAAGCTAGGTAGAAATATTATAGGCAGTCAGACAGGGCTAGGCCCTTGAGGGAGTCAATAGAGAGGATGAGAACACATTACAATTGTGGTTGGAGGTGCATCTGTTGGAGGCCAGGCCTCAAGATAAAGACAAAATGACCAGGCCTACTGCCACCCTGAGAGATAGACAATAAATTAACATTAACATCAGTGAATCCTTGGGTGGCTGGAACATGGCCCATTCTTTTTTTCCTGAAAAGCCCTGACTTACCAGGTACATTTGCTGTGTGACCTGCTTCCCCATTGGATCAATTTACCTAAACAGCTAAACTCGTAATCTTACTGGTTGATCATAATTTTGTCCCAAGTTGTACCCACCTCATGATTTTACATCCACCTTGTGATTTTGCACTCTCCTTGTGATTGTGCTGTATAAAATTCAAGTCCCCTCCTGTCTCTCAGGAGCTCTCGTTCTCAATAAAATTGTCCTACTCTTAACTGCCACTGGTTCTTACAATTCATTCCTTGATTTTAGGGGACACAAACTCAGCATATTGGACATTTAGGAGGTTGGGAGTTACATTTATTTACCCTGTGTCAGAGAGACATCAAATTCACTCAATACCTACCAAGTTTTCTTTTCTTTGTTTTGTTTTTGAGCAAAACTATATATATATATATATATAATATATATATTTAAATTAGTACATGCTTGCAGTTCATGGGCTCCCTGAAAGGCCATGTGACTGAAAACATCAGCCAAAAATTAATTTGGATGCAGACAGAAGTCATTGTGTAGTACATCTCATAGTTAAAAGTAGAGGTGTTCACATTAAAATATTGATACATGCAGTAACACCTTGGATTGCGAGTGACTTGTTGCATGAGTGTTCTAAGAGCGCATATTTTCTAATAAGTTTTAATTTGCTAAGCGAGTGATATCTTGCAGTGTGAGTAGTACGTGCCACCAAACATGACCTGAGCACAACTGAGCCAATAAATCTTCTCTCTTCTCCTTTCTTTCTTTCCTTCTCTGTGGTATTGTGGGTGACTGTCTCCCAATAGCAAGAGGTTATGGAGGAAATCTCTTCTGAGGGGAGGAGGAGAAAACAGAGGAATCAGTTTAAATGAGATTAGACAGATGTGTAAAATGTGTGAAATGGTGCAAAATTTTGTAGAAAAGCACCACCCAAATAAGACTGCAGCTGTGAGCTATGAATCTGTTTAAGGACTATGCAATGTCACATTTTCACAAAATCTTCTAAAGAAGGCAAAAACAAGTGTCACTGGATAGATTCTTCGTTAAAATTGCACAAGCCAGGTGTGATGGTGCTCGCCTGTAATTCCAGCACTCAGGAAGCCGAGGCAGGAGGATTGCTTCCAGTTTGAAACCAGCCTGGGCTACACATTGAGTTCAAGTTTACCCTGGACTACATAGTGAGACCCTGTCTCAAAAAAATATATAAATAAATAAATAAATACATTTGCACGACAAGAAAAAGATTCCATAGAGCTAATAGGCAGCAGTGATGCACAGTAACCCTCCTCCCTCTTGTCTCACTCACACAAGCCGAAAAGGTTTCAAAGGTAGGTGCAGGTTAATTTGTTTATTTTTCTTTTCTACTTGTATCACAGTATTGTGATCATTTTTTTTCCTTTGGGGGGGTGGTGCTAGGTTACTCAGGACCTCACGCTTGCCAGGCAGGCACTGTGCCCCTGTGCTGTATCCCCAGCCCTATGATCGTTTCTACATGAATATTTTTGGGTTGTGGAATGAATCATCTGTGTTTCTATTATTTCTTATGGGGCGATTTGCTTTGATCTAGAAGCGCTTTGGATTATCAGCATGTTTCTGAAATGAATTATGCTAGGAAATCAAAGTTTTATTGAACATAGATAAATGATCTGTATGATTCTTTATGTAAAAGTTCTATGTTTTCTTATACGCAATAAAATATGTGACAGGAGCACGGAAGTTTGAATCAGAAAACCTTAACTGAAATCCTAACCCTTCTACTTATCTGAGCATACTTACTGATGGTAATAATAACAACATGCATGAAGTTAGGTACTGTGTCATTGTGCCTGGGGCTGTTTTGTTGTTCAATAAATTGACACTTAGACTGAAGGGCCGTAGTGGCTAATAATAAGTGGTGTATTGTCAAATATAATATAAGGTCCTCATTTTATAATGCTATATGTGTCATTTTTGTAGTTCCCATGTAGGAAATACTACTCATGAAGTGTTTTTTCTTGCTTTAATGCAATGAAGGGTATGTTGTGCCCAAGGTACACTCCTATAATCCCAGGTCCTCAGGAGGCTGAGGCTGAAGGGTCTTAAGTTTGAAGCTATCCTGGGCAACTTAGCAAGATCAAAACCAAAAAAGGATATATTCTGTTCTTCATTTGAGACCAGTTAATGATTTAATTTTCTTTTTTTCGTTTTGTTTTTGTTTTTTTCTGGTACTGGGAATCAAACTCATGACCTTGCACTTGCCAGGCAGGTGCCGTGCCACTGAGCTAAATCTCCAGCCCCTGATGATTTAATTTTGAAACCTGTTCATTAAGGTCTCCTTTAAAAGGGAAAGGAAGGTGTTTAGCACATTTGCAATTTAAAACAAAATGGAATGCACATTTTGCAAGGTGTTTATGTATGAATTTAATGTTAAATCTGGTTTTTTATAGCCTCTGTGTATGATGCTGGGTGCTAGGTATCAGACTCAGGGCCGCACACTGCTAGGCAATCCCTCTACACTGAGCTACACCTCTAGTTCTGAACCTCATGTTTGAAGGCTGTGTCATACTGAGAGGTTTGCCTGGAGTCTGCACATTCTTGGCCTTCACATATGAGGTTAGTCTCCATCCACATGGTGCCCAGATCCTCAGACCATCTGCAGAAAATGGTGTCAGGGCTCTGGGAGCCTGGAGCTGAGTCTGGGCCATGTTGGTGTGGAGGGGCCTAGGGCACTAAGAGTAAGACCTGTGGGCTTTGGCCAGCAGGGCCTCTGAGCCCAGACATCCATCCTCAAACTGAGATGGATCAACGCTTCCAACAGCGTTTCCCAATGGAGGGCTTGTTGCGTGTTTACACCTGTTTCTGACAACCCCATAATGCTTTGGGCAGAGAGACCCATTTAATGCCATCTCAGATGTCAGCTGGGTGCCTGGGGGCTGCCTTATATCCACCCTATTTTGCTCCTGTGTTTGAAGAACTGTTGAAGGACGGAAGGACATCAACTTTGAGACAATATTTTCTTCTGAGACAGAACGTTGGTTTTGTGACAGTGAGCAGGTGGGCTCGTGGATGGACGCTGGCCTGGCAGTGCCCATTTTGTGTGCTGGCCCTACTGGGCTGACCTGCACTTTCTGGCCCTAGTCTTAGGGTCCTGGGGAGCAGATGTCCCCTTCATACCTGTGTGCATGTCACCTACTGTCCCTGTAGCCCTGCTGATGTTCTCCTCTGTTGCTCAGCTTCCGACAGCCGAGTCCTGGGGTGTGCAGCTGTGTGGAGGATGCCCAAGGAGCTGGAGTCTGGCGGCCACGAGTCCCCTGACGACTCTGCCAGCACCACGCAGACCCTGGAGCTGCTGTGTCACCTTGGGAGTGCAGCCCCCAGCAATGTGGCCTGGTAGGAAACTGCCCGATGCTGTCCTTCCCTTCCTCATCTTAAATCAGTGCTGCCCAGTCACCTGATGGAATAGTGACTCAGCTGGGTACCGTGCAGATGCAGTGCCTGTCACTTCATGTGGAAAGCATGTAATTCCTCCTTTCCTGGGGACTCTGTGTATGTGCAGTGTGCCTGGCATGCGGTGTCATGAGCCCTGTATGTCTTACCTTTACCTGTAGGTGTTGGCTCAAGGGATGGGAGGTGTGGCATCTGTACATGATGCCAGTGGTTGGAGGTTGGCCACTCCCAGCACCTTCACAGGAAGTCATTGTACAGACAGAACACTGTGAGAGTTTACAGTAATGACTGTTATTGTTTACTTAATGTGGTGACCCTTGGTGGTCACTGTATTAGAGAGAGGACTCTTCCCCTCTCTGTGGTTGGTTCTGTCACTGTCAGCTCTACCAGTTAAATAATTTAACCTAACAGATACTTACTAGGCACCTGTTGCACACACCTTGCCATCCCCAGGGACACCAGGGTGAGGGTTGGGGACTGTCCCCAGGAGGAGACACAAAGTCAACATCTCATGGTGGGCAAGACTCAGTGACAAGTCCTTAAGAGCCAGTTGTGTGGCTGCCGAAGAAGCTGTGTCCAGTCACTGTTGCTGGAGGACAGAGAAGGCTTCCCTCAGGAGGGGCAGAGCTGGGCTTGCTGTCTCTGCTCCAGGTCCCCGTGTGGTGTTGTACCTTGCAGTAGTGACAGAACGGTGCCCCACATGGGTGGTCTGAGGCAGGCAGGCTACAATCAACAGTCTGGGCTTTGTCTTGGTGATGGTTGTGCCTCCACCTGGCCAGGGGTTATGTGTTTGATGGAGCTGCTCAGAGGATTGAAGTTACACTGCCTTGCAGCATGAGGGAGGCACACGGGTCCTGAAGCCTGACGCCATCACCTGGGCACTGTCACTCAGCTGCCACCACTCAGCTCCTGCAAGGGCCCCGCATTTCATACAATAACCATGTCCCCCAGCAGTCAGGGTGTGAGCATGAGTGAGACCATGTGTTCCCAGGGGCACAATGGCAGACATGTGAGCCTCAGGCAGGGCAGTGGTCACTCTGGGAGGACACGAGAACAGAGGCCTGATCCATGAGCAGAGGCAGAGGAAGGTGAACATGGAAAAGGCTGCCTGGGGACGAGGAGTTGTCAGACCCCCAACTTCCTTCCCTGTCAAGTACTCTGTTGTGCACCTCTGGGAAGGCAGGACATGTGTGTGTGTTGTAGGGACTGATGCTAGGTTGAGATGCCACACTGTGCTGTCCAAACACTCCTGTGCCAGGGGAGCTGTTTGGAAGTATCCCCCCGGTGTTGGTGCATCACACCCATGTGCTGTCCACTGTAGTGCCAAAGACCCCCCCCCATGTACTCACAGCTTTGGTGTTGTCATATGTAATCTATTAGGACTCTTTAATGATGTCAAACTTTTAGTGTTATATAAGGAATTTGACTTGAAGATTTCAGTCAGTGAGAAGGCTGGAGTGAGCATGCTGTTTGGCGTGGAATGCAGTGTGATCACTGGTGGGTCTGTGGGTGTGCTTCCTGTTTGGCTTGTGCACTGATGCCAAGGAAGCCCTAGCAGGGGGCCCTTGGCATTTCCTCAACAACACTGCTGCTGGCAGAGTGTGTCGAAGAATGTCACAGAACTCCCCAGCATCCTGTCTGATGTCTCAGTGTGAGCCCTGCAGGCCAGAAGTATGCCCCACCCAAGGGACTTGGGTCAGAACACCTCTGCCCAGGGCCACTACGGCATCTGGTGGCGATGGAGCCTCTTGTGTCAGTTTTAGTCCTTGCATCTCACAGAGTGCACAGGGGCACCAGCCCCCGCCCATTGCTTTTAGCTCCTGTTTGGAAAGTTGTGTGAGCCAGGGTGCTTAGTGTGAACCTTATCATGTGGGCCCCAGAGCCCGGCTGTCCAGGCAGGGGATAGACAGTGCCCATGCCCTTTCCTTGGGCTCCACCCTGCCCCACGACTTTCCATCATTCACCCGAGTCTGTTTTCCTTCCTGGTGTCCTTTCTGCCCTTGTTGCCTGTGGGCTCCAAGCTCAGATTTCAAGACTTTGTCTTCAGCACCAAGGACAGCGCCAGACACAAAGGCCTCTACTTTTTGACTGGAAAACAGTGCATGCAGCAGCAACACTAATACTGAGCCCTCACTCGCAGCTGGGCCCCCTTCCAAGGGCTTTGCATGCATTACTACTGTCCTGCAGTCCCTGTAGATGAAGAGCAGCTGACCCACTTCTCAGTAGCGGCTTGGCGTTTGTGGCAGGGCAGTATGGCCCCTAACTCCAGGAAAACCTAATGGCTTCCCAGCCGAAGGAGTAGAAGGGGCTGTTCCTGTTCTCAACCTGAAAGTTGTTTCCCTGGCTGGGAATGTAAGCTTTCCTTCATCACAGTAGGTCTGCAGAATGTCCTAGCATCCTCTAGTTTTTCTTGGAAGGTGAATATAAAAAAGTGGTGCTTTGTGGAGGAGTTGCTCTTTTGGAAGATTATAAGCTTCCTTGTTTCCTAGCATGTCTCCTCCCCTTGTTTAGTTTGGCTGTCAGTCTGTTTGTTGTTGCCCCAGAATGTGGTGATGGATCTGAGGTGCAGTCCTGCCTTCTGACTTCAGATGCATGGCCACTGCCCAGTAACGCTCTCCCTCTGGGTCCCCTTCCTCCCATGAGTGGGAGTGATAGTGCGATCACTGACATATTCTTTCCAGCTCTAATTAGCTAGATGCCTTGACTAACTTTGCCACTCAGAGATTAATGGCAGACCCTCCTTCCATGTTCCCTTTGCATCAAAGTGCACAGCACATGAACTGCCCTTGCCAAGGCAGCTGCCTGGCACAGGAGAAGAGGGGCTCCCTGAGGAATGAGCACTGAGGGTCCTGCCCAGAGGACTGCCCTCCCTCTGCAGGTGAGGTCAGTGAGCACAGGCAGCTCTCAGGGTGGACTGGACTGGGCCCTGGGCGATGCTTCCACAAGCGTTGTTCTGCTGGGATGCCTTGTGGCCTTTGTCCTTTATCTTGCATAACCTGAATTGTGAAATATGGATACACAGCAGGATTAGTAAAATTCTGCATTGTGGCTGCTGGACAAACCAAGGTCGCATTTACAGTCAATTGCACTTCTTCACCTTCCAGGAGCAGACGGGGAAGGTCTCCTTTTTGTTGTATGTGGTTATTTGTCTGCAAAGAATGAAGTTTCTCCTTGAGTCAGTGGTGAAACTGATAGCTACGTGCATTTTTTCATATATGGAGTGGACCTATTCATCCTGAGCCAATCAGCTGCAGACCCACCAGGTCCCCTGCTGCTTCCTGGCACTTCACATCTGCCCAGCTGATGTTTACCCCAGAGGCCCTGGCATCCCTGATAAAGGGAGGTTTCCCAGAGCTCTGCAGGTGAGAGGGGAAAGAGGTAATTATTTCCCAAGAGTCTGCGCCGCGAAGCACCCTCAGCGCTGTGGGTCTGATGGCTGATTAGCTGCAACAGGGTGATTTGGTGGGTCTCCGTCTCCTTTTGCTGATCAAGAGGCATCCAGCTGCTTGGGGACCCTGCAGCTTACCTGCAGACGAGAGCTCCTCACCAGCTAGCGGAAGCAGAGTCAGACAATAGAAGCTTGCATGTTCGTGTTGTGCGTCGCTCCCTGAGTGGTGTATCAAGAGCAGTTGCACTCATCACGTTGTTTGTTAGATGATAGAAATCTCCTTTGAAGGAGAAATTACTAAACTCAGTAATCAGAAGCTTTAAAGGACACGAGTAGAATTGAAGGCAGTGGCTGCAGCGTCCCCCTAGCTCCCGCTGCCTGGATCCAGGGTACGGAGGCATCTGCGGTTAATGGAGTCAGGCACACTCATCCCCCACACTGGGTGTTTCTAGTGTGCTGCTCGGCATCTGGCCCACCTCTGCTCCCAGAGCCGTGGACAGGGAGGAGACCCCCCCATACAGATGGAATAAATATCACTGTGAAATACCAGACAGGTGGTGCAGGCAGGGCCCGCCAGGGAAGGCTGGCGCACACGACTGGGTGGTTATTAAGAGGAAGAAAAGGGCATGGATGATGGTGCTGACATTGGCGAGGAAAGGGAAGAGCCACACACGTGGGCCACCAGACAGGAGCTATTTTGTCCAGAAAAATAACAGCGAAAGAAAAAGATTTGGCCTCATCCCTTGTCATTTTTTTTTTTTTTCAATTCAGTATGACAGAACAGAGGAAATTGGCTTAGGTTAAATATTACAAAGAGTAAACTGATCGTTATCCCTAACATCATCTTTGAGGATAAAGAACTATGTTTGGAGCTGTCATGGGTCTACATTATAACTACTGCAGTGAGAAAGGAGAATTGCCAGGGATTATGCCAGTATCATCATGAAAGACTCACCAGGTTTTATATGATTTGTGCTGGTTTTATGTCCTGGATGTCCCTAGGTGTCAGGTGTACTCAGATTTATTTTATTTTACTTTATGCGAGGCACACGCAGCCCTACACGTGCCGGGCAAGCGCTCTGCCCCTGATACACACTCCCAACCCTGGGTTTAAGATTTTCAAACTTGCTTCTCTGGTGGCCAGCATGGTACTAATGTTGTCCCTTAGCTTTCAAAAGAAGTCTGGGAGTCTGTCTAACGTCCCTTAATTTATCCAAGAGAAGAACTATCATGGGGTGTTATAAAACACTATCAAAATGCCTTCTTTGAAGTTTCCATAAATTCTCCTGTTACGGTTTGTGTCTGGATGTACCCCCAAAGCCACATGCAGTCATGGGACAGGCTTTTAGAGTTTGTGATTGATTAATGGTCCAATGTTGGAATTATGGGTGTCAGTGCTACACCTGCCCTAGGGCAGATAGTTTGCATATGTAAGGGAGGAAAAGAGGCTGCTTGCCACCACTCCTCCCTTTTGCTCTTGCTGCTTTTACTATCTTCTGCTGCCCTGAACAATTGCCCTCTGCCATGTGCCACCCTGCCTTGGAGCCAGCTGCATATGGACTGAAACCTCCACAGACTGTGAACTAAATAAACCTTTCCTTCCTTCATTTTCAGTGCCGGGTATTTTGTGTCAGCAATGAGAGAAAAGTAACCAAGACATTTCTATTGTAAAGTGGGAATGGATGTCACAGTCTCCTGGCTCCATATAAATGTTACCAAAATAAAATATCAGAAAGGGGACCATGATGACAGAATACTTAGTAAATCTCAATGTACAAACAGCTTATTCCAGGAAAATTTAAAGTACAAAAATCCGAACACAGTGCAGAAAGTATAGATAATTATATCAAAGAGAAATTCATGTTCTCCTTAAGATTCTAGCTGAAGTTTCTATTAAATAATATGGTTCAAAAGTGTACTTCAGGCCATCCTCTTATAAACACAGAGGACATTTCTCAGGACATGTTAAGCTAGGAGGTTCACCACGGTATTCGCTGAAAGAGTTTAGGAGCTGTCCATTCAGACATGTGTAAGAAAATACCATAGTCCAGGCCGTTTTTAAACTCATTCCTGTCAGTTCTGGAGGCTGGAAGTCCACGGTCGAGGCCCTTTGGATTTGGAGTCTGGTTTCGTGAGGCCTGTCCTCGTGGGCCCCTCTTCCTGGCTCATGCAGGGCACTTTCTCTTGCATCCTTGTGCCTTTCCAGGCAGAATGAGCTGCCCCGAGCCACTTTTATAAAACTAGTAATCTCCTTCACAGGGATGCTAAAGTTTTTAAAGTTCTCTTTGTGGTTACTTAAACTCGAGGTTCAAATAATTAAAAAAATTTCCACCTGAATGTTTGGTAATCCAAGAATTTTAATCTATTGTGGACTTTTCTTCTGCTGTTCAAAAGCAGTAGTTGATGGAGGAGAAGCAGAAGAAAAAGAAGGAAAAGCCAAAACCCTTTGGATTTTAGTGTATGTGCTACCAAAGTGAACACGACACTTCAGATTTTAGATAAAATGAACTCTTCCAGTTTTTTTGTGCTTTGTGAAAATGTCCTTGGAAACCAGGTGGCCATCACATAGGCTTGCTGTCCCCTACCACAGTCTTAAGAGGATGCCTGCATGCCTGCCACAGGGCATGCCATCTTGGGTAGCAGGTGATGGCAGCCCTGGAGCAGAGCCATGGTGTTAGGATCTCCGGGTGTGAGTGTGCCAGGGCTTTGAGTGAGTGTGAAATGCCCTTCAGAGGCTGCCTCTGCTCCTCCAGCTTTCTCCAGGCAGGAGACTGGGCCTGCTCCATCCCTGCTCCATCTGTTCTCCTCAAGGAGCCCCATGCTGAGGCTGTGGATTTGCCACCAAGACAAATGCAGCTAAAGAGTAGAGGTTGCCCTGCAGGCCTCTGCATGCCCATACGTCCTTAGTGCTGGGTGCTTGTCTTTGTGCTGCCTTGCACACATGCTGTGGGGCATTATTTGGTCATTAGCTGGTGACTGTAGAAGTTTTTCCTTGTGGGATATCAGAATAAACAGACTTTTAAAAGCCAAGTCACCTGCTATCAACAGTTACATGCTTGTCTGCCAGGAGCGTTTCCAGGCACTGCAGCAACACGAACCTGTCACTGGAAGCCTTCCATATGTCACAGCGTAAAGAGCTCGTGTGTCTGCAGACTGATCAAACTGGGCATGTTGAGTTCCTGGTGTGACTCTGGAAGCCTCCTTTTCCGGTCCTTGTAGCACTTGTGAAAAGCTGTTGTGTGTTTATTGTGTTTTTCAGCAGGAAGAAATTAATTGGGTTGCCAAATCTGTAGGTCCAGAGAGATTTATAGACTGGGGCAATAATTACATTCTTTTTTTTTTAAAAAAAGGGATTTTCAGAATTGGGCACCAAATGATGACTTAATCACTATCATTTAGATATATGTTTCTTTTAAATCTGTGTGTTTTTGAGACAGAGTCTCACTATGCAGTTCAGGCTGGCCTTGAGCTCACTTTGTAGCCCAGGCTGGTCTCAAACCCACAACGATTCCCCTGCCTCAGCCTCCTGAGTGCTGGGATTACAGGCGTGTGCCACCATGCCCAGCCTTAGATACGTTTCTTAAGATTTTCCTTCTGTTGGCTCAGTAATAAACTTGAAAGGTCTGAGTGTAGTTGGAGCAAATCACAAGTTTGAAAAGTCTTGGTGTCTGGCAGTCTACTTGGTGTTCACTTCCCATCCTGAGTGGCCTTGGGAAGCAGGGAACTATGCAAATGATGTGAATTTGACTTATATTGAGGTTGCCTGACAATGTCTGTGTTCCCAGAGCTGGCCTCACCCCAGGTGATGAAGTCTTAGGTGGGTGCTCCTTCACTTTGGGACCATAAACTTGAAAAGAGGGGTATATTTTATTTCACGAGCAAGGGTCCTTCCAAAGCAGAACCATTATAGCTTCTATGATGGCCTCAGAACAGGTCAGCTGTCTGGGTTATTTGGGTTTATTCATAGAAATCGCTATTTCCTTGTGCTTTTCCCCCATGATTATGAAAGGGTGAGCATATTTATATTAAGTGCTTGCTACTTGGTTCTTGGCTTGTTAGCATTGTTTTATATCCTCTCAAATACACCAGTAGAGTGTGATAAAGCAGAAAAGTGGGTGATTTTTACGAACAAAGAAATAAACTTCTTCGTTTGGAGTAGGAAGGATGGCAGACATCCTAGGTTATTTTCTCATGTTTACGGCAGTGGTTTCATGGCAATGATCTGTGCTAAAATAGAATTTCTCTTTTTATTGCACTTTGCATACTACAGCTATCACAAGGTACAGCAGCGGGCATAGGGATTGCTACCTAACAACAGCTACTTTTCAGATATGTCGCCCATGGATTAATAATGAAGTGTATGATAAGAGAGTTCTCCCCATAGTGGTTTTACCGAGCAGTTAGCCCCTCTGGAATATCACGCGTCTCACTGGCATTACAGCCTTGCAGAAGCACCTTGCAGATGTGTCCCTCTTTTATGTCACCTCTGGGAGAGCAGGGACCTTGTCTGCTCATCTACTGATGTGTGTTACTGAATATGTGCATTGGTATTAATAGATAGGACCTACACTGTGGGGCCGTGGGGAGAGGGAAAGGACCTCATAATAGTTAGGACACTGTCCAGGCAGGGCAGGAAGATGGTCACCCACTCACTGGCTATGTCAGAAAAAACACATAGGATGCAGAGTGTGCTGGCTGTGGGCGTCCGCTTCTGCAGATAAGCTGCAGGAACTGTGAGTTACTAAAGGGGAGCTCAGGTGTTCTGTCCTTGCTTGGAGATCCTCTCCTGTGGTACTTCCTGTGCGATAGCAGCTTTCATTTACTCCATTTGCTGTGTATCTGTGTGTGGAGGAGCTTGTGTATAGATTTTAATTAGTAAACCAGCCCAAATTGGTCTATAATGCTGAGGTCTAGAGGCGCCTGTCATCACAAGCTCTGCCGTGTTGGACTGTACAGCCTCCTGCCCCTGTAGGTCACCTCTTGTGTCCCTCATCTCCTGGGGACCTGTGGGTTTGGGCAGCAGTGGAAGCTGGAAGGTGTTCCTTGTTGGAAATGGAACGTGTCATCTCTGATGGTTGGCATGACTTTTCCTTTGAGAACATCTGCAGCCTCTCCTGCCGTGGCCTTTAAAGCTCATTTAGACTAATCCCAGAGGGAAAAATCAGGGCGCATTCTCATCCATCCCGGAATGGTTGGTTGCTTTCTCCTTAATCTAGTTGGTATTTTTTTGTTTTTTGTTTTTTGTTTTTTAAATGCAAGTTAGCAAACTGTTGTGCCATAACTAATATTAGTACCTAGTTTTTTTTGTTTGTGTTTACTTCCCTTCTCTGCTCTTGGAATCTGTGGGTCACCCAGATGATATGGCAAGATCAAGGCCTGCAGCATGCAAATGGTGAGTTCCTATGTGCTCTCTATTCATAGAATTAAGGGATAACAGCCTGAACCCTCTCAGATGTGACAGAGGCTGCGTTGGTTCATGGCCAGGGGTGGTTCAGCACCCACTCCCTTGTCCAGCACTTCTTGGTTAGAAGGAAACTCGTCTTCCAGGCACACCTTCTGCATGGTGCTCATAGGCGGGCCTCATGAGCCTGCACAGCACGGAGCCCTGAGCAGAGGTGCAGCCCGGTGTCCCTGGCACACTAGCGTGTGCTGTGTATGCATCTGTAGAGGCCGAGTGTGCAGTGGGCTCCCACTGTGTGCAGCCTGAGAACAAGGCAGACTGACAATCTCATTGGGCAGGACATGGAGCTCAGGGATGCTGTCAGACCTTGGAGGACATTAAGGGACACCTGGCTGGGTTTGGACAGAAGGCCACCAGAGGAAAGCAGGTATTCCAGAAAGCAGTGTGATTCAGGACTCAGGACAGATAGAGCTGAGCAAGTGCCTCTCCTAGTGACTTCCTCCCTTAAAAAGTCTCCAGGGAAGTTTTGGCTTTGTGTGAAGGCAGTCATTTGAGTGTTCCTGACACTTTTAAAGAAGTTTGTGTAGTTTTCCAGGAAAGAATGACTGGCAGTATTGTATCTGGGGTGTAGTGCCTGCCCTCACCGTTGACTATGCTGCCCACTGCCCTGGGGACACTGGGGTGTGTCTTCCCCCCAAGCTTTCCCAGTGCCCTGGAACACAGCACCAAGTACAGATCCAGTGTGTAGTGGATTGACACCTGGTGGTCAACTTATAACACCCAGCTGAACTGAGTAAGCGTGGTGCTGAGTGTGGGAGGCCCACCTGAGGACTGTTGCCAGCAGCATAAAAGGCAGAACTGGAGAAGAAGTTAGACTGTTGGGAACTGTGGAAGGCTGTTGGGAGCAGGTAGAAGCTGTAAGAAGCCGATGGTTCTGTTGGAAGAGCTTGTCATGCCAGCTTTCCTGATGAACTTGGCTATTTTGATCCTCCAAGGAGCTCGGGACCTTGTTGGTACTGAGAATAGCTTCGGTTCACTTTGGGGGAGCTCTGGTCCTCACTTTGAGCATCGCTTCCTGGCTCCGGAGGGGAAGATGGTGCACTGCCAGTCTCCTGGAGACGCTTGCTGCATTGGCTTTTCTGATGAGAACTCAGCTGTCTTCACCATCGGAGGGGTTTGGAACCTCAGTGTTGCTGAGGATGGCTGTGGGTACTTTTCAGGGAAGCTGTGGTTCTTACTTTGCCCATCGCTTCCTGGCGTCAGTATAGATCCCTCAGCCTGCTGGCACAGATCCTTCATCCTGCTGGCACAGACTTTCTAGCTTCTACCACTAACCTTTGGGCCTTCCCAGCACAGATCCGTGAAATAGGCCTGCATGAGACGTTGTTAGTGGGTTCTGAGCCTCCAGTTGGATTTGTGGAAGGCACTGTTATGAGCTCTAGGTCTTCACCTGGACTCATGCAGGACATTATCACAGGATCCAGGCCCTCAGGATTCTTTGGTTCTTAGTGTGTGGACAGATTTCCTTCTCTCTTATATATAATTCTTTGGGTGACTATTACAAATAATCTTATAAAATATGTGTCCTGTATTGTACTGTTTTCCCTTGCAAAAAACTCCAAACCATGACACAGTAGTATCTCTGACAGGTATTGCAGTCACCCACTTTAATTGTTGGGGTATTTCTGCCCCTTTAAGTCAAGTAGTGTTTGTTTTATGAAATCAAGTGTGCCTATGTTAGGTGTTTACAGTGGTATCTTGGTTCATGAACTTAATTTATTCCACAGTTCTGGGGAAGATGGCTGCGTTTGTGTTCCTGTGGAGAATTTGGCCTCAGTAGTATCAGTTGTGTTTTTCCCCCTGTGTGGAGTTCATAAATGGAAGCAAAATTTTGCTGAATGGTTCTGCTTGCAAACTGAATTGTTCACAAACAAATGCATTCATGAATCATGGACATCTCTTTTTGGTGAATTGTTTCTTTTACCAATATATAGTAGTTTTATTTGTCCCTTCTAATTTTAATTTGAAGTCTATTTTGTCAAATATTATAGTTATTCCTTCTTGCTTTTCGGCTGCAGCTGCTTGGAGAATCATTTTCCAGTGTTTCAATTTCAATCTGTTTATGTCTTTTTCACTGAGGTGTGTTTCTTGTAGGCAAAATATAGTTGGGTTTTTAAAAAAATCTAATCTGCCAATCTGTGCCTTTTAATTGGAGAATTAAGACCATTCATTAAGTGTTATTACTGAAATGTATATACTAATCCCTGTCATTTTGCTGTATTTTTAATGTTTAATCCAGTTGTGATTTCCATTTATCTACTCTCTCAGTGAGATTTATTCTTTCCCTTGGTCTTATGATTAGGATTGTTTTCTCCTTTATGTTTCATATTCCCTTGAGTACTTTCTACAGTGTTGGGTTAGTGGTAGATTTCTTATCTTGGATGGTCTCTATTTCCCTTTTGGTTTTGAAGGATAATCTAGACATAATAATCTAGGTTGAATTTTTTGCAATTTGACTGATATGTCGTGGAGAGCTTCTTTCTAGTCACATCTATTTGGAGTTCCAAATGCATCTGGTACCTGGATATCTATCCCATCCCCCAGTTTGGGAAATTCCTTGCTGTAATTTCAGTGAATATTCATTAGCCTGTACTTCTTTATACTCCTTGAGGCCCATGAGTCTTAAATTTGTTTTTTTAGAGTGTCTAAGTGCTCCTGAATACTCCTATCACTCATTTTTATTTTTTTCTTTCTTACTACTGAATGTTTTAGTACATCTACCTTGTCTTCAAGCCTTGATATTTTTTCTTCTGATTCATCTAGCCCCCTGCTGAAACTTTCAATTGAGGTTCTTATTGGAATATTTGAAGTTTTTGTTTCCAGGATTTCTGTTTATGTTCTCTTTTAGATCCTCTGTCTCTTTACTGAAGTGGTCTTTCGTATCCTGCATAGTCTTCCTTAATTCATTGAGGTGCTTATTTCTGTCATCTGTGGGTTTATTGATCGTTTTAATAATTGATTCATTTGGATGCTTCTCTGTATCATCTTTGATCTCAGAGGTCATGTTAATTAAGGGTTTTAAAAATTCTTTGGAGTTTTATCCACTTTGATATCTGTGGAACCAGTTTTGTGGGAGTTTCAAATTTTGGGGAACCATTTAGTTGCTTTATTTTCTTGTGATTCTTGTGTTTTTATGTTGAAGTTTGCAGATCAGTTGACATGGTGTCGTAGTTAAGGTTTAAGTGAATGGCTTTCTCTTTGTGATGTGCCCTAGGCTGTAGGTATGTTTCAGTGTGAAAGCATCTACTCAACTCTTTGCAAAGTCCTAGGTTCAGACCCTAGCAGAACTTTTCAAGGAGAGCATTAGCTACCAGTAATGTCCATATCCTAATTATATATCCACATATAACTTAAAACGTATTTTAAAAGTTCCCTACTACTGTACCTACCCAGGAAAAGAAAAGGAGGGTAATAATATAAGATAGACCAAAAAAGAAAACAAAACAAAAAGTAGGCATTAGTGATAATATTTATATATAAGAAGAGAGGAGGGAGGAGAGAGATTTGAGACAGTGTGAAAAGTGAAGGGAGTATAAGTGGAAAGGAAGAGACTAGATAGGGAGATTGAATCCAATTAATGATACACCAAAGTTAAGAAACTGTGAAACAGCCATTGATGTGGGAAAACAACAACACACACACACACACACACACACACACACACACACACACACACACTAAAACCACATCTCATATTCCTCCTTATGAGTGTGTTTATGCTGGAGACATTTATTCACCCTGGACTTCCTGGCCATCTGGAGGCTAAGCTCCTCCCCTCCCTGGTTGTGGACAGTGCTAGTGGAGGCTGTTAGCACAGGGACCAGGTCACACCCTGTCTTAAGTGTTTCCTCCCAGGGAAGGGCAGTGCAAAGATGAGTGGGCTATCCACCAAGCCTCTCCCTTGCCTAGTTGCTGGGCAGGTCTAGCTGATGGGACCTTCCCCCAAACACAGCCTGAGCTCTTGGAGACACAGCTGGCTGTTGGCTGTCACTGCATTCGCCCTGGGTGGCCCTGGGCCAGGCCGAGGTGGTTGTGTGCAGAGTCCGCATCCTGGAGGTACAAAAACATGGGCTTTTTCTGTTCTCCGGTGCCTCCTACAGAGCCAAAGGAAGGCACCGGGGACACTTCCTGCCCCTGTGCTGTCCAAATCATCTCCTGCGCCTTTTACCAAGGCAGAGGCTTGGAGTTTTAGGATGGTCCCCTGACCTGACAACTGCCTAAATCCACAGTGTGCATTACTTCTGTCTCTTAGCTTTCTAAAGGCCAGTGTTTTGAGAGTTTGACTGGCTGCTCACTAGCTCAAGTTGCAGCCCAGTGATTTTCTGAGGCTCCCCTCTCATAGAGCCGATGCCTGTGGATATTATCCTGGCGCACCTTGTGAGTGCCGCCCCACTGGCCCTCTGCGAGCTGATCTCCAGTGCTGATGCTTTCTTTGTGGCTTTTACCCCGGGGGTGATAGGATTGAACTGTTGACACACGCATTGAATCGGCTGGGATGGATTGGGCTGTGGACGGGCTCTAGTTGGCTCCAGTAAAAGGAAATGTCCCCCTGGTCACAGGCAGGGCAGCCTGGCCCTAGTGCAGGTTTCCTGACCCCCTCTCGCTCACCCTTCTACCCATCAAGGTGCTGCAACCTCCCAAACACTGTCCCTCTGGGGGGCAGGGCTTCAACGTGAGAATATGGGGGATACAATTCAGTCCGCAGCAGCAGTCATCATGACATCAGCCACAGTGCTCTGAGAGGCAGGTAGGCAAGCACTTGCAGTGACTCTGGGCCTTGTTCCTGTTGATCCTTGGCGTTTCTCTTCCTCTCAGCGTCACTTGGGAGCCGATGGGAGATGGAAAGAAAGTCATTACTTTGGCCGATAACCACATCCTGCTCTGGGACCTCCAGGAAAGCTCCAGCCAGGCTGTGGTAAGCAGGGCAATGGCAGGGATGGGGGCTTTGCTTTGGAATTGGACCTTTGGGTGAAATTCAGAATATGCTTCTTGATTTGCATGTGTTTAAGGGTCCCCCATGAAAGCAAGGAGCCCTGTGAGATACCGCACAGGCCTAGCTGACAGGGCTGCACCTGTCCCTGACTTATGCAAGGGGCTTAGTGCATCCAGAAGTCTACTATCCTTTTAATGATTTTTTTTTCCTCCGGGACTGGGGATTGAACTCAGGGCCTTTGCACTGAGGTGCATTCCCCAACCGTGTTTATTTTTTTATGTTGAGCACAAAGTTACTAAGTTGCCCAGGCTGGGCTTGAAATTACAATCTTCCTGCCTCAGCTGCCCAGAGTGCTGGGATTATAGGCATGCACTACCATACATGGTTATACGATAAGTGGCGTTTTAACCACTTAACAGTTTCCCCCAAGTATTACTCAGGCAGTGTGTTTGTTTTCATACTGACTGTCTTGTGAATCACTCAAGCATCATTTCAACCAGTCAATTCTTGTATTCAATAAATTTGATAAAATTTTTATATTTCCTGTTATATTGTAAAAATTAATGAAAGCCAGGTGCAGTAGCGCATGTCTGTATTCCCAGCACTTGAGGCTGAGGCAGGAGCATCGTTTCGAGTTTGAGACCAGCCTGGGCTACAAAGTGAGCTCAAGGCGAGCCTGAACTTCTTAGAGAGACCCTGTCTCAAAAAGACAAGAAAAAAAAAATTAATGAAGAAATATATGCAAATTTTGGTTATTCTGTATTTAAATAATTGAACTGGTAAGTGGTTAATGTATATTTTGCCAATATCACACTTTCAAGTAGAAGCACATATAAAATATTAACTTCACAAAGTTAGCTAGCTTTTTACTGTATTTGCCTGAGTCATAAAAATAATTATTCATCATTTTGAATATGTTGTCTTCCATAGAGTAGATACTGGTATGTATTTTTGAGCCCTTAAAATTTTCTTTTGCATTTTGATTTTTTAAATAGGATCTTGCTATCTAGTTCAGGCTGAGCTTGAACTCCTGTAGCCCAGGCTGCCTAAAACTTGCTATAATCTTCCTGCCTTAACCTCCCCAGTGCTGGGTTTATGTCTTTGTACCACTACGCCTGACTTTTGTGTGTATGTGTGTGGTACCGGAGATTAAACCTAGGGCCTTCTCACTGAGCTGCATCCCCAGCCCTTTCATTTTGAGACAGGTCTCTCTAAGTCACTAAGTTGCCTAGCCTGTAAAATTTTCTCTTTGAAAATGTATTTTTTGAAACATGCATTCATAATTGCACTGCATTTGTTTGCGCCAAAGTTACAACTTCAGGAAAAAGAAATATTGAGAACTTGAAATGAGACCTCCTAATTTCCTGTGTTCAAGGGCCCCATCACCCCTACTGGTCTCAGGGAACTGAGAGTCGTATCTGTCAGGTAGATTTCTTTACTGGCAGTCTTGCATTATATTTATTTGCTACTATGATGCTTACTTAGCTTTTTCCCTTGTGATGCTTTACAGTATTAATAAATCCTGCCCTCAACCTTCTGTGTTAAAGAGATGACATGAGTAATGATTGGTCATTATTAATATGTGGCATAGAAGTTGGACTTTTTAAAATATTAAGTGACTTGTTAAAGTTTAAAAGTTGAACAGTCACAGCCCTTCATGAAAAACTGAGAATTGGCCTGTTTTTCTAGGGTGCTGATAGTGTTTAAGGAAAACTCATTTTTATTTTGCAATCATCCTAGGCTGGGTGTGGCAGCACATGCCTGTAATCCCAGCACTCGGAAGGCTGAGACAAGAGAATTGCTGCAAGTTCAAGGCCAGCCTGGGATATAAAATGAGTTCAAAGCTACCCTAACTGCATAGTGAAAACCTTGTCTGAAAAGGACCAAAAAAAAAAGAAGAAAATGAAAAGAAAAAGAAAGAAAAAACCCGCTAGATTTTCATAGCATGAAGTAGAACCCAAGTTCTACATAAGTTTTCAAGGTAGAGCAGGATGCTTGAAGGAGACTCAGTTGTGAGATCAGCTCAGGGACACCTGCAGGTGGAGGGCCAAGGATACACTGGGGACCTGCCTTCCAGAGTCTGTCAAATTCTGGCCGTGGGAGCCCACCAGCCCCTCCCTCCAGCTGGAAGCTGCTGGAAGCTTCGGAAAGAGGAGAAATGCTGTCCTGTCACATGCAGCTCATGCCAGGCTTTGGGGCGCCACTTGAGGAACAGCAGAGCCGACTGCACTGTGGTCACACAGTGCTGAGGCAGGGTGCTCGAGAGAGACCCAGGTCCTGCTCTGGTGTGCCGGGCGTGGTGGCACTTGCCCGCCTTCACTGTCCTGCTCTGTAATCAGGCAGCGAATGTGTCTGCACACCCAGGTCATCTCCAAAGCATTTCATGGTAGGGCGATTAATCTGTAACTTATCTTCTACAGAGATCAATTTAGTTTTCTCTCCTCCTTTTTTATCCGCTGTCAGCAGTTCTGTCAATATCCCTCTGCGCCCCTCTGCTATGGTATTTAATACAGAACCTTCCCATCGATTTCGGCCTCCTCACTCTGGCTTCTCATTTTTTTTATTGTTTGAGGATATTGCCTTCTGTGGTGAATCTAATCTTATGCTCCCTGCATCATTAGCTTTTGCAATTAAATTGGAGACTGTTTGCCATTTATAATCATTAGCAGAGCACCTAGGAGGCGGAGAGTGGGAGGTTCTCTGGGGTCCGGGGACCCAAGGAAGGCAGAGGGGACAGCCTCCCTGTTCACCTCTGTGTCCCCCAGCTCTCAGTGACTGAGGACACAGATGGCATCTGTCCACACAGGGCACAGGAGTTCCTCAAAGATGGAATCCAGGGGACATTGTCTGCCTGGCAACATTCACACACAGCAGCGTCTCTCTGAAAGGACAGATGTGTTTCTGGGATATAGCATTGTTAGAGATTTTCTGACCCGAATTTGAAGTGGGAGACTTTCCTTCCCAGAAGCCCCTGCTCCCTGATGCAGTCATGGCTGGAATTATTCTTTCTTCCATCACTTTTTACCTAGTGGCATCTTTTGCAGAACAGCGCTTTTCCATTTTTTAAAAGCAGACTTTAGTGTGTGGAGTGGCTTGAGGTTCACAGCAGAGCTGAGTGTGTGGGGCTGAGGTTTCCCATCTCCCTGCCCAGCGGCACAGCCTCCCGGATCCTGCATCCCCACTGCTGCGGCCACAGCGTGGCACACCTGTCCCACTGGGTGAGCTGTGCAGACCCGACGTCAGCACCCAGCGCAGTGTGAATCTCAGGGACAGAGCCTTTTGAGTCCAGCTTTCCTCACGGAGCCACATGCGCTCAGCTTCTCTGTGGCTTCTGGCTCCGGAGCTCAGTTCTTTGTCCCCCTGAGTAGTGTTCTGCAGCTGGAAGCCATTTCCAGTTTCCTCCTATCACTGTCCTGCATTTTTTTCTGACAATTCTCTCGTATTCCGTTGCACTTTGTGGTCCATGGTAGTGGGAAGGAGGTCTCTGGAGACTCACGAGACACCTCCCAGCAGGGTGCAGAGGCCTCCTCATGGCTAGGCGAGGACAGGAGTCCAGGCCCCCACATGGCCCTTGCCATCCCCAGTGGAGATGGACAGACTTTCTCCGTGTTTGCCAAGAGTAGAGCTATGGTCATTAGGTTTTCTCTTTTTCTGGCTGCTGAGTTCTGAGGCAGCAGCTCTCCCTCCCTGGGGCTTTTCTGGGTCTGAACTGTTGGTTTTCCTGGTTGTTGCTTCTGCAGCTCTTAAGTCTGGGGTGAGAAAGGCAGAAGGAGAACCCAGGATGAGCCATGTGGCTCCTCGTGCCCGTTCATCCACTTCTTCCTCTTCTCAGAATCATCTTGCATGTTACTTGTCTCACCCAAGTTTTTGTCCATAGTGGCAGGAACAGAGAGACAGGTATCCACACCACCTCCTGGGCAGCAGATGTTCCTGAAGGTCACCATTCCTCCTCTTGTCCTCTCCTCCCATTTTAGTGTCTAAGACCCTGATGATGTGGAAACTCTGGTCTAAGTAGAGAAAGGGCCTAGCATGGGTGTCCTCACCAG
This sequence comes from Chinchilla lanigera, assembly GCF_000276665.1. NCBI lineage: Eukaryota > Metazoa > Chordata > Mammalia > Rodentia > Chinchillidae > Chinchilla > Chinchilla lanigera. The sequence goes on from NW_004955487.1 coordinate 3,947,978, forward strand.
GTCCCTATTGGGCCCTGCTTCCTGTCCCTTTCCCATGGGACCTGGGGTGGAGCTGGGGCTGTGCAAAGCCAGCCTGAGGGCCCTGGGATGCTGAGGCCAGGCTGATGTGACAGGTGGTCAGTGGGCACACTTGGGAGGAGGGCTAATTAGTACCTTTTCAATACATTGCCATTGCTCACCAGTGTTTGAAGCCCTTGGAGCCAAAATGCAGACTGCATAACTGCATACTTCTTGGCGGATGAGACAGGAAGGCACGTGGAAGTGAAGGAGGATTCTGCAGCTCTGCAAGAAGTGATACTTTTATTCAAAGTGTGCCTTCACCTTAACAGCCTGGGACAGGTGTGGGCCAATGGTGGAGGTGAACGGGCACAGGAGGCTGAGACAGGAGAGGTTCAGAGGCAGCAGGGACTCCTGTGGTCAAGTAGGTACTGTAGCCTTCAGGGTCAAGGCCCATTTCTGCAGCTTTTTAAACAGGATGCTCTGGGCAGTGTCCACATCTATAAATTAGGCATCATGAGAATCTTACAACAGAATTCTGTGTGAGTAGCGTCCCTCACAGAGCCTGGCCCCTGGCAAGCCCTTGGTATACACCTGTTGGATAGAAGAAGGAGTGGGTGGATAGATACATATTGGGTAGAAGGGTGAGTAGGTGGGTAAATGGATGGATAGACTGATGCAAGATGCATTTGTGGATGCCTGGATGGCTGCCTGGACAGATGTCTCAGTACATGTGTGCATGGGTGGATGTGTGGGTGGATGCATGGGTGTGGGGATGGTAGATACATGGGTACGTGGATGTCTTAGTCACTTTCCTCATCACTGAGACACAGTACCCAGTCTCCACAATTTAAAGGAGCAGAGGTTTATTTTGGCTCACATTTGTGTGGGTTTTAGTCCATAGTTAGCTGGCTCCAAGGCTGGGTAGCAGGGTGGAAGGACCTGAGCAGCTCTCCTCTTGGCATTCAGGGAGCAGAGAGTGAAGAAAGGAATAGGAAGATACACCCTACTAGGGCATGCCCCCAGTGACCCTCATCTGACCAGCATCCTCCTGTCAGTACCAAGCTAGCTGTAGCATCCCATCATCCATTCACCATCCACAAGTCCTGCCTTTGCATACATGTCACTTTGGGGGGACATCCAGATATTAACCATAACAGTGGACATGTGGATAGATGCATGGGCCCCTGCGTGCATGGATGGACGTATGAATGGATGCATGGGTAAATGTGTAGATGGATGCACGGATCCGTGTATACATGAATGGATATAAGGGTAGATCTGTAGATCAATGGATGGGTCCATGGATGCCTGGATGGGTACATGGGTGTGTGGATGGATGCATGGGTGTATAGATGGATGCATGGTACATGACATGTGGATGTATGCATGCATGAGTGCATGGATGGATGCATGGATTGTTGTGTGGATAGATGTATGGGTCCATGGGTGCATGAATGGATGCATGGGTCCATGATGTGTGGATGAGTGCATGGGTTCATGGATAGATGTGTGGATGGATGTGTGAGTATGTGGATAGATGGATGTGTGGATAGATGCATTGGTCCATGCTGCGTAAATGGATACATGGGTCCATGATGTGCAGATGGGTGCATGGGTGCATGGATAGATGTGTGGATGGATGCATGGGTATATGGATAGATGGATGTCTGGATAGATGCCTGGGTACATGGATAGGTAGATGAGGGATGGGTGGATACATGGGTGCATGGGTGAATGGACAAATGGATGAGGGGTGGGTGCATATGTGCATGGAGGGATGGATGTGTGGGTTCTTGGATAGATGGAGCATGCATGGATGTGGTGGCTGTAATATAAGATCTTCAAAGCTGGACTATTGATGACAGTCACCAAGAAGATCCCAGTGCAGAGGCAAGTACAGAGGAATGGATTTGAGGTACCAGAAAGCCATGTGTGTTGGTCTTATGGTGAAGTGGCCATCCCCAAAGCCAGCAGGTGATGAGCAGGTCCCAGCTCAGACGTGAAGGACACTGTGCACTGTCACTGTCGCTGTGCTTTTCTCTGTGAAAGGTATTTTTCCCCATCCAAAGAACTGACCATATTAGGCCACCTCTTTGACAGTTCTCATGTGTCTAGTTGGTGTCACAGGAATAAATTTTATATCCAAGTGCATCTTGGGAAAAATGTACATATCTGCATTCACATCCTGCCCCCTATTGTTAGTGTGGGACCAAGGTCACACTGCATTCATAGTTCTGGGACACAGCCTGCTTCCAGAAGCAGAGGTTTTGGTGCTACTCTTCCTTCCCAGGGGCCCAGCGCCCTTAATGATGTGCAGAGCAATCCTAGCCCCGTTGGGTCTGTGTGTCCCATGTGACCGGATGTGCAGTGCCACCCGCATGATCCTGGTGTCCTATGACCCTGGCAGGACTCACCTCTGCCCTTTCTCCAGAACAAGGACAACTCTGCTGTCCAAATAGGCACCATGGCAGCTGGTGTCCTGGCATATGAGCCTGGTCCTCACCAGATCCTTTCCTCTGAAGTCCTGAAGGTAGCAACAGGCCTCGAGGATTCTCCGGTGACTTCCAATTCCTCCACCTGCATCTGACCACAGAGATGCTGCACCTACTGTGTATTTCAGAGGACAGCATTAGTCTTTGCCTCATGCCCAGGCTTTTGTGGCTATCTCCCATGTGCCTGGTGTCACCCAGCCACCCAACATACATTACCTCATTTAATCCTTGTTACCCTGCACTATGACCCTGTGCTTAATACCTTGGTTGTACATACGAATTACAAGAGAGAAGACCGAGCCTCGGAGAGACTCGAGAACTCAAGAGGCAGAGCTGGGGTCAGGTGCAGGGTCTTCCTTCCTTCCTTCCTTCCTTCCTTCCTTCCTTCCTTCCTTCCTTCCTTCCTTCCTTCCTTCCTTCCTTCTTCCCTTCCTCCCTTCCTCTATTCCTCTATTCCTCTGTTCCTTCATTCCTTCTTTCCTCCTCTCCCTTCCTCCTTCTGTCCC
>NW_004955487.1:3951075-4057780 GCF_000276665.1 Chinchilla lanigera
TCTCTCTCTCTCTCTCTCTCTCTCTCTCTCTCTCTCTCTCTCTCTTTCTTTCTTCTTTCTGTTTTTTGCAGGATGTTTGTGTTCAAAGCTGGCACTGGAATTCCCAGCTAGAGAGACAAGGACAGGGCCTGGAGAGGTTATTTCCAACCGAGCTTTGTTTTTTTTTTTTTATGATGTTTTTAGATCTTCTGGGCAAATACCCAGCAGGGGGATAGCTGGGTTGAATGGGACCTCTAGACCTAGTTTTCGGAGGAATCTCCAAACTGACTTCCACAGTGCCAACCAAGCTTTGTAAGGGTGGCATTTGACTGCAAGTCACAGAAATGGCTTAAACCAGAAGAAAGTTTTATTATCTGATGTCACAAAAATCATGAAAATGAAGTGATTCCAGGATGATTAGTTCAGTTTCTCAGCATCATCAAGGACTTCTGTACTTTGTTTTTTTCTACTCTGCCATTATGACTGAGAGGTGACTGCAGCTATTCCAGTCATCACATCCAGACTTCCACAGTACCAGACAAGAGAAAGCTGATGTCTGTGTTCATTTGTCTTTGTAAGGAAATTCTTTCCCACAAAGGCCTCTATCCAGCCATCAGCCACCACCCTGTGTCATGCCTGAACTGGTCACTGCTGAAGGGAACAAGCCTGTCAGGCTTGGCCTAGAGCAGCCCTAGGCCTGGGGACAGGAAGTGGCTTGCTAGGGTAGTCACCACTTTCATGTAAGCACGTTCCCCACTCCACACAGCTCATAGCTGTAGTGCATCTGCTGGGATGCTTCATGCCTCCTACACACTGAGTACTGCAGCCCTGACATTTGTCACCTTCTGCTGTGGCTTGCTGTGCTGGCCTCGTTGGTCTCGATCTGACTGGCAGGAGCATAGGAGTCTGTTGTGGACACAGCCTTGTGCACCTGGCTGCTTTCTTCCTGGATTGGCTGTCGCCAATGGCAGCGGAGACAGCCTTTGTCTTTGGAAGCCTCACACCGGGGCTCTTTTGATGCATGCTGTGTGCGCACTGCTGGAGGGGACATGGGTCACAGCGCTGCCCCCACAGGGAGGTGTGCTCTTTGTTCCCATCCCAGCCTTAGCAGCGGCCTGTCTGAAGACATTTGCGGGATGCCTTTCATCATCCTGTCCGGAACAGGAAGCACCGAGTATTTCTCTTTAATGCTGAAAACCAGATTACCGTGTGTGTGGCGCCCCATGGAGTCCTTGCTAAGTTCCGTCCCCACATCACCAGGAAACCCAAAAATGTGACTGATGAACCTTAGGACTTACACTGTGCTGCCTGCCCTGAGCAGACCCTTGGAAATGTGTGTGAAATCCCTCTTGGGTTTTTATTAAACTGTACCTTCTGGAGCGTCTAGACCTTTGGGGATAGGTCCCTTTGCTCTGGGGGTACCGGCTTTCCTGCATGACCAGTGGAGCCAGGATACAGGCCGTGTCTGCCTCTTGCCGGCTGTGTGGCTCTGGACACGTCACTGTCTCTCTTGGGGTCTGGTCTTCCCATCTGTAATGCAAGCAAGGGCCAGAGCCCATGTCTAAGTTGCCTCCCGTGCCTCTGGTGTCCTGCCTGCCTCATAGCACCTCTTGTTATCTCACAGGTGGCCACAGAGTCGCCTGTTTCATGCAGCCTGTGCTTCTTACCTGTGGCTGATCTGGGTCCTGGGTCACCTCAGCTTGTCCTCCTTGTGAAGTCTTAGAGGGTCTTGGGGTCTGTGGTCAGAGAACGTCTGATTCCAGATCCCTGCCGCGGCTCTAGGAGCCAGGGCTGTTCTTGGGGTGGGTGAGCGAGAGATTAGTTTCCCCAGTTCCTTGCTGACTATTGGCCTGAGATGCCCCAGTTCTCTACTGCTGTCCTGTGTGCCTCTGCAGAGTGGCTTTGTCAGAACCAGCAAGGCAGAGGTGAGTGTCACAGACAGTGTGGGCACGGAGCTACACAGGAGGGGTCAGCTGGCCACCAGCCCTGGTGGGGTCTTCAGAGCTGTCCTGGCCACTACTGGCTGCTGATCTCTGCTTCCCTGGCTGCCTCGGCTGATGTGTGCTCCAGGCAGAGCTTAGCTTTGCCGATTCAACATCTGGGGCATCTTCCAGAGCCAGAATACACAGCGTGCAGAGAGCCCTGGATGACAGTGATGCTGGGGGACCATAATCCCATGTTTCTGAAAAGTTTGGTATGGACTCACTGTGTTTAACAGGAAGTTGATTGGAACCCAGAATTGACCAGTTAGAGAACATGAACAGCCTTTTCCTTCTTCCCGCTTGTTCATTTTATATTTTTGGCATCTACATTGTCATTGAAGAGTAGTCACCTACCTGATAACTGTGACTCCTCCCAAATTGAAAGAACACCTGTGAACATTTTTTGGCTTTTTTTTAACCCAAAGGGGATACTACAGAGGTTTCTCTGTATTGTCAGTGTGGAGGTTAAAGATAGATCCAGTTCTAACTTGCAAAGGTTAAAGCCAAGAAGAGCCACCCTGACTCTAAAGAATGCGGCTTTGGAGTTGTTTTTAGTTCTCCACACCACAGCGTTGCCCTGCTTCTCCTGGCTCAGTAACTGTCCTGTCGCAGCTGCGGTGAGGGTTTATTTCGACATCCCTCGCTGGCTTCCTGTCTCCTTGTGGCTCGTAACCTGGGTGCCATAGCTTCCCACTGCCACGTTCCCCTCCCTGCACATCAGCACCGTCCTCGCTGAACTCCAGCTAGAGCTGAGCCCCCGCGTCTGTGTCACCTGCAGTTGTCATGCTCTGGCCCATAAGCAGCGGCTGCTGTGTGTCCTGCCCCACCAGTGACAGCAGTGGCCCGCAGTGGCTGGCAGACACTCATGGCAGCACCCGGCCAGGCTCGTGTGCTCCTGGCATTTGTGCTGCTCGTTGCCCTCCGCCTGCCGCAGGCATGTTGGGGACTTTGGTCTCTGTGATGCCACGGCCCTCCTGCTATACCTCTCAGTGCCACACACATCCCCAGTCTGTCCCCAGCCTGTTCCACATGGGGGCAACCCCAGCCAGAGACTGCGGTCTCTGTGTCCTTCCCCCTGCTCCTTCCTGTTGGTGACAGCGGGTCATGACCTCTTGATTTTTCCCAGAGGGCCCCATCTCTTCCTTTCTGTGCTGCTGCCAGCCCCCTCAGTGCTGTGGTTTCCAGCCAGACTCCCTCCGACCCGGCTTTGGCTGCTGGTGCCAGAGGCCCAGGCTTGATGCTTTCACGGCCTTCACGTCCCCCAGCGCCCTGGGTGTGTGGTCAGGGGGCTTTCATGGCTCCCTGGAGATGGCTCTGAGAGTTTGAGTAAAGTGATGGTTACTAGCGTAGGCTGGGGGGAGGCTGAGGAGGTGGCACAGAGCTTGCCACCCTGGGGACCCCCTGCTGCTAGAAATCACCATGTGAGGTATTCAGACCCAAAATGGAAAGAACAGCATGGCCAGTGTGCTGGGCCTTGAGCATAAAATGCCACTGGGTGGACAAATGAAGGCCAGGAGGGAGCACTTCTCCCAGGCCTGTGAAGTCTGTTTATCCTCCACAGGAGCGTTTCCAGCCCTCCAGAGAAGGGCGGAAGAGGAAGTGCTTCGGAAACAGTATTTGATTAAGCAAATGTGTCCATCCCTTTGTTACTTGGAGCTGGCCATGTGGACTCCTTTTGTGTCTGTCTTGGGGAAACCAGATGTTTGAGTTATTTCATATTGTTTTCTTCAAGTTTGAGCCAATTGTCTCTAATCACAGGCCTGCAAGCAAGTCCTCTGTAATAGAAGTCTATTAATACGCTTTCTATTTTTTGCTGTTCTCACTGTTATAGTTTTTTTTCCCCTCAAATAAGGTTCAAACAGTTTTTCAGGAAAGAAAACAAAGAGCTTCCTAGTTTATCCTAATAATTATTTTCCATAACATGCATAAAAGTGTAGGATGTCCTTTTGAATTTTTTATGAAAAGTTCAAATTTCTCTCCTTTTTCCCCTGGGGTCCCCAGCTGGCCAGCTCTGCTTCCCTGGAAGGGAAAGGACAGCTGAGGTTCACCTCGGGACGCTGGAGCCCGCATCACAACTGTACCCAGGTGGCCACTGCCAATGACACCACCCTCCGCGGCTGGGACACACGCAGCATGAGGTCAGTGACCTTCAGTCCCCAGTTCTCCCCTTTCACTTTCCCTGAAGGAAGCCAGTGGTGACAGAGGTAATGAAGAGCCAGGCGGACTTGGGGGCATGCGGTTTGTCTGTCTTCATCTCACCTTTGTGGGAAACTATCTTCACCCCAGTCATTCTCATGTACCTGCTGCGTGCAAGCCACAGTGGACTGCATGTCATCCTGTGTCACTGTCCCTGCGTCGGGTTCAGCCAGGTCTTAGTGTTGTTCATGAGTGACACAGGGACAAGGACACTCTGTCTCCACATGAGCCAGGTGGCAATTGCAGTCTCCCAGTGAAATCTCCCTCGAGGAGTTGTCCTTGACCATTTCCGTGCTTTTAAGAGACATACCTGCAGGGCAATCATATTTTGTCATTTAAGTAATTATCCACAACCACCACAGTTCTAATGGAACAAACAAGAGCTATTTTTCTGTTCCAGTTGTGATTTTGATAGGCACAGGAGTGATGGTGGGACGTCTGTTGCTATGGTGACGGGCGCCCGCATAAGCTTTTTAAAGATGCAGTTTATCCCCTCAGCACACCATAATTGATCACTGAGCCGAAGAGACGGATATCATGCAATAACTCGAGTTGCTTCCAGGGTGGGGGCTTACCTTTAAAATTTCGTTCCAAAGCCCCTCTGAAAACCCAGGGGCTAATAAATAAACAGTCACCACTCCTGAGGCCTGTGCAGCTCTGTACAAAGCAGGGATCACCTTCCCTGTGTTGCTGGCAGCCTTGGGCGGTACAGACCACGACACTCTCCTATGGAGGCCTAGGTCTCCTTGTCCTGCAGTCCTTTCTCCTGTCCTCGCTGCTCTTGGAAGGATGAACAAGGAAGCCACAGAAAACAAGGCACACATAGCTTTTGTTGGTAGCAGCCTGCAGTGACCTTGTGTGGCAGGTGGCCTGGGATGAGGTGCTGACTCCCGTAGGATGTGGGGCTGCAGCAAAGAGAGGCTACACCTCTTCTTCCTTTTCTCCTGTGACTTTGGTCTTCACCTAGCCAGGATGCCTGGGGTATTTCATCCAGAAGGTGTTACGGGTTCATGTCAGAGCAGACAGCTGACCTTCCGTTAGTAATTATTGCATGTATAAGTGCCTATCCAGCACCCTGGGAATGTGCTACCATTTTAATTTTATACCTTTTGCTTGTTTCACTTGAGAGATCTTCAAGTTTAATGTCTTTTATTTTAGGGAAAAATATTAAGACAATGAAAAAACAAGGGATGTAAAAGCCAGATCAAGATTTAAAATGTCTTAGGGTTGGAGCTCCAACATAGGAAGAAAAGATGACAGGAGTAGAACTCATCTGTGTCAGAAAGCAGGGACTCACAACAGCCTTCTGCCCTGGGAAAGATAATTGCAAGGCTCAGAGCTCCTGCTCCTTCACCAGCTCCCCCAAAGCCAGGCTGGCACGGAAGTTAATGATGGCAGATGTTTGAGTTCCACCTGGCAGGGGAGGCAGGCAAGCCAGTGTGAGATCCAGGCCACTGTCTCCCCTCTGTCCTGCCTGCCTGGGTGACCCACCCCTGTTTGGGGTACATGGCATGGGAAGGAGCCATAAGGGGCAGGATATTCTGAATTCAGGCCTTGTGAAGGGCTGGGCCCACCTTAGGTGTGCATGCATACATGCGAGGAAGCATATATGTGCCCTCTGTGTGTGTATGTGTACATGTGCTTGTGTGTGCATGTGCACACCGTAAACCACTGGCTAATTTCAAACACCCCTCTCTGTGCAGCTCACCCTTGGCCCTCCAGCAGCTGCACCTCGAGGGGTGTGGACAGCTGAACTCCAAAACCCAACATGGGCAACACCACTGTCTCCTTGGTGGTTTTTGTAACCTTTTCAGCTTTGTCTCTGTCTCCTCACAAACATCTCCCGATACCTGCGGTGCACTTTGTCTTGCCTCCTTCTCTTGTCTTTTTCCTTTCCCTTTCTGTCCTTGCTGCACCCTTCTGCAAGCCTTCCAGTGCAGCTCCCTGTACCCTTCCAGTGTCCTTCCAGAGAAGCCCGTCCCGCTCTGTGTGGCTGTTATAGTTTCTCTGGCACACTGTCACTCCCAAGACGCGAGGTCACATGCTGACAGCAGCAAGCTAGTGTTGTTTCCACGCCTTACCCAGGGGATCAGCTGTGCTCTTGGGACACTAGAGCCAGCACACTGCTGTGAGAGGCTTCTGGCCTCTGACACCTCATGCCCAGCCTGCTCAAGCAGGGGAGGAGTGTAGCGGAGACCCAGGCGCCCATACGGGCACAGCCCTGGGAGACAGAGGCGAGGCCAGTGTGTAATACGGATGCCGTGCTGTTTTTCCTCCGTCCCCAGCCAGATCTACTGTATAGAAAACGCCCACGGACAGCTGGTGCGTGACCTCGACTTCAATCCCAACAAGCAGTACTATTTAGCGAGCTGTGGGGACGACTGCAAGGTGAAGTTCTGGGACACCCGGAATGTCACCGAGCCCGTCAAGACCCTGGAGGAGCACTCCCACTGGTACAGTGACTCGTTTGCATGCCACGTTAGGGAAGTGGGATTATGTAATTTATTTTGCTAATTACTTTACCATTTGGAAAGGCACAAACCAGCTTCGTTTGTGCTGCTGTGAATCATTCAATCAACCCAGTTTTATTTTTCCTAAAGAAACACTAATTCTGAATCCGAATGTGATTTATAAGCGCAGGAAAAGAAGAAAAACATTAGATTCTGTTTTCTCTTGAAACAGTGTCGGTTCAAGTATGCAAAAATAAATGCACACAGATGTTCACACAGCATTGTTTGCAGTGCCTGAAAACTGGAAGCGACCCAAATGTCCATCAATAGGGGATCGGTTAAGTAAATTAGGTGACATCCGTGCCACAGAAATGATGCCGCTGTCAGGAAGAATGAGGGGTATCCGTGTATGGATGGATGTGGAAGGATGCCCAGGATCATTCATTCGCTCCAAAATATCATCTCAATGTTTACCATATGCTGGGTACTTCTTGCTAAATGAGTAGAAAGACCATGCTGTGGAATAGCTTATAAGGGATGCATCCTTTTTTGTGGAATAAGGTGCGTGTGTGAATGCGTGCACACAGGTATACGGTGGGGAACCCTGGAAGAGGAGGAGCCGGCTCTCATCAGGCCCCCTCTCTGGTGGGCAGGGCCGTGGCACAGGGGCTGTGCTGAGGACAGCTGTGTGGCCATGCCAGGTGCAGCCCCCTTCCCCCAGGCCTGCTGTGTCCTTGGCCCAATGGGGAGGCTGAGCTCACCAGGCTCCCTGGCCTGTGGCTGTGGTATCACCCCAGCCAGCATCCTTGAGCCAGCATCCCCTGGAGAGATGCTAAGGCCTGGTCTCAGGCCCCATGGCTGCACTCGGCTGGCACGCACTGTGGGGCGTAGCTCGGTGCTCCCGTTGTCACTCCTCCGTGTGTTCTCCTGGGCAAGCAGCTTTTGTTTGGAATTCGAGAACAGCTGTCTCAAGCGCTGAGCAGTGATTCCTTGCCCTTTGCCTTGTAAGCTGATATTTAGTCCTCTCTGTCTGTTTGCTGGCACCTAAGAGAGCATTTGAGAGCAACATAGAAGGCTTGATTCCTACAGCAGAGACCCTGACACCAGCCCTAACGTGGCTGGGCACCAGCGACTCCTAGTGTGACCTGGTCCACAGGGTCAGCCGTGTGGGGCCTGTCCAGGTCTCACTTCCTGCAGGTCATCTCAGCAGCCTCCCATGCCTTTTGCAGGGTGTGGAGTGTCCGCTACAACCACTCCCATGACCAGCTGGTCCTCACAGGCAGCAGCGACAGCAGGGTCATCCTCTCCAACATGGTGTCCATCTCCTCAGAGCCCTTCGGCCACCTGGTGGATGATGATGATGTCAGTGACCCAGAGGAGCACCACACAGAAGAGAAGTAAGGGCCACACGACACACAGCGGTCTCATTTGCTGCACAGCCCCCTGGGTCCCTGGGTATCTATGAGAGCCATCCTGTGCTTAATGGGATGTCTTCTTCTGTGCTGCAGTCTTAGGGGGTCATGTGGGCCCAGGGCTTCCACAGGAGGCACACAGGACTGCCCCCAGCCTACTATCCCTCCCATGGTAGACTTGGCCACCCTTGTGCCTCACTCACCGCTGTCTCTTGGGTTGCAGGAGTAAGGAGCCACTGCAGGACAATGTCATTGCGACCTATGAGGAGCACGAGGACAGTGTATATGCTGTGGACTGGTCCTCTGCCGACCCGTGGCTGTTTGCGTCCCTGAGTTACGATGGGAGGCTGGTCATCAACAGGGTGCCCAGGGCTCTCAAGTACCACATCTTGCTCTAGCTCTTCCTCGGTGTCCCCATCCCCGTCTGTCCCTTGGCAGAGCCACAGATCTGCAGCCACAGAGGCGATTCCTTTGCAGATCTGTCCCTCCCCGGAGAGTCTGACAGCAGCCTTCTGGGGGACTTAGACCAGCTGCTGCCCACAGCCACTGCTGGGTGCCCACTGTGCCTGGCTTTCCCCCACCGTCCTGTCCCCCATGTTAACTCCTTTCTCCTCTGTGATTATGAAGGAAATAAAGTGAGCAGAATTGCTGCAGGCCCCAGCTTGTTCGTTCGGGATCTCTGCCCTCCCTGGTGTGGCCTCATCTTTCCCCACAGAGACAACACAGATGACTCCATGCCATCTCTGTGGTGCTGTCCCAGGCAGGGCTGGGAGCCCAGGGTTGGGGGATGCATTGGAACTGTGTCTTGCTGTGGTTCAGCTCTGGCTTGGCCTCCAGCCTCCCCCAACCTTTGTGCACCATCCCGGGTTGTGTCAGGCTCTCTGTTGTCCCAGAGGCCGGGAGTAGGCCACCTCCGCTGTGGCCACCATCACATACACTCACGCTGCTGCTGTCAGCCTGTTCCTCTGGGGCCCTGCACCCTGAGCTCGCAGCTCCATCCATGGCTCCTTCTGTGGGTCCTGGCTCTGTTCTGTGCTTGCCTGGCACCTGGCCTCCCCCCAGATAAGCTGCAGGGGCTGTGAAGGTCGCACTGTACCTGGCCAGGTGTCCAGCAGGTGCCACTTCTCCACCTGATGCCTCTGTTTCCCCAGCTGTAGTAAGAGCTGGCAGGGCCTGGACAGCTCTAAGGCTGACACTCCCACCACCGCCTCTGTCTAAGGGACCTGTCATCCGTCTGGCTGCTGCCCCTCCTGGGACAGGAGAGAAGAGCCACACTGTCCCCCTTTGATTTGTCAGAGAGGAAGGGAACATGCGTCCATGGAGGGAGGGTGATAAAGCCGTGTCCCATGTCTGACAGTGCTGGGGATCAAGCCCAGGGCCTCAGGGAGCTGTACCCCAAGCCCAGAAGGAGATTCACGACCTGCCACTGACTTTCAAACATGGGACACAGCATTGTCCTGACCCCTCATGGCCAGTGTCCTTGTCTCGAGGACTGGGAGGCTGTGTGGCCAGTGGCATCCTGTGGGCTCTGAGCCCCAGGCTGGCCACAGTACCATGTCTCCGCCATGAGACATCTGTGGCTCTCACGCTAGGTGACAAGGAGGCGCAAGCAGGGCGAGGACATTGCTCGAGGGGCATCCTGTGTGCCAGGTTCCCAGCATCCCTGGTGACACCCCGAACCAGGCCTCCCACACTTCCACTGTGCAGGGCTGGCAGGGCAGTGCTGAGCTTCCTCTTCCCAGTGCCTCAGACCTGGTGCAGGTAGAGCGGGGTGGTGACTTTGGCCCTTGTTCCTGGCACCTGGGAAGGAAAAGAAGTCTCACTGGCTGGACTGACCCTGGCATCTGGGCTCTGATTGAGCAGCACAAGGGCCATCAGCCCTGAGGTTGGCATCAAGCAGGGCAGATGTCACTGTGATGTGCCCGTGTGGACCCCATGTCTGGCTGCAGACCAGTGAGGTCACTGAGAACCCTGCTTTCCTAGCGGCATCTGCTCCACCTGGCTGCGGGGCTGTTGGAGCCTGGCAACCAGGTGACTTTAACACAGCCCCCATCCTTTTTGAAGTGAGCTGGGCTGTGCTCCTTCCTTGCTGCCCAGCCAAGCAACAGATTGGCTTTAAGAGAGACCCCCATATTCTGCCAAGAGCAGGGCACTGACCCCACCCATTCTGAGCCATGCAGGCCCTGTCCATGACTTGCTGGCCACCGGGGTAAGGCGAACTGTGTCTGGAGAAGAGCTGTGTGTCCCGAGCATCGTGTGCCTCACCCAGGATGCTGAGAGGTGCACCTGGTGTCAAACCCCTGACGTGTTGGGGTATCACTGAGTGACCAGAGGCAGGATGAATTCTCACTTGAAGGAGCCTCAGCACAGACAGGGAGGAGGAAGAGCATGCTCTCTGCCGCTGTCCTGTCCCGGGGTCACCTGCACCTCCAGAAGGAGGCAGGGCAGGAAGAGCAGATTGGGTATGAAGATGCCAGGTGAAGGAGCGAGGAGCAAACGAGAAAAAGAAAAGAAGAATGAGAAGAAAATGGGCCACACTAGGTCCAAGGGATGCAGTGGAGAACTGGAGCGCGGGGCTGGGCTGGGCCGGGCAGGAATGGTCTCCAGCGTGGCGACCCTGCAGAGCCCACAGTGACCCCGCCTCTGCTTCTGACACGCTGATCTTGTTTGTCATCACCCTTGGCCTCACCGGTGGTGGGTCTGCAAGAGGCTCCATGGCACCCACCCCAGTCCTAAGGACAGGAAGTTGCTCCAGGATGTTCTTGTCACCCCCACACAAGGGACATCTCTGCTCCTGGCTCCAGGGCTCACCAGCATGTGGTCCAGTGCCCCTTCTGGCCCTGCCAGCAATGGCATGGGGCTTGTGTTCTCTGAATCTGGTGCAGGCCTGCTCCCCAGGAGGAGGTACCAGCTGAGCACCCCTGTCCTCGGGTCCCCACTCAGCCCAGGCTCATCCTCCAGCCCCAACCTCCCCCTGCAGCCTGGTTACGTTCTTGCTGGGAGTCACATGCCGCCAAGCCTGCACTCCATTCTGTGCCTTAGCCTCTGCTTCCTAAAGGTCACATGTCAGAGGTCTCCCTGCCTGCGGGCTCTCTGCCAGCTCTCTCCCGGCTCTTGCTCCAGCTGCCTAACCCCTCCCAAGCCTATCGAATGAACAAAGGGAATGTTAGTTACAGGCTGTTGTCCCTGCCCACGATTCCCAAGCCCTAGAGCCCACAGCATGGCACTTGTTCATTGCAGACCTGACTCTACTCCTGCCACTGAGTGTGAATGTCCTTGCCCTCCGTGAGAACCAGCCACAGAATGGGCCCGGAGCAGCCCCAGGCCCACTGTCACAGAAGGCTGAGCGGGCAACATGTGGCTGCTCCCAGATCCAGATGATGCTGAATTCCCAAAGCCCCTCCCACATCCCCACCCTGCTGCCTGTGGTCACTGCCTGGGGGGCCTTCTCTCCCTCTGTACCCCCTCTCTTTCCCTGACCTCATGCCAGCCATTCCTGGCCTCTGCAGCCAGGGCCCTGAGCTCATCACACCTTCCTGGACATTTCTTCTGTCACTCAGCGCACCTTCTTCCTCTGCAGCTCACCGTTGGCTGCTGAACAGCCTTCAGGGGCTCCGTGTCACAGTCGGTCCCACAGATTTCTACAGAGTTGTTATAAGGACCTGTAATCCCAGCATGCTGGGTGCGCTGAGGCAGGAAGATCTCAAGTTCGAGCCCAGTCTGGGCAACTTGGTGATTAAACGAGTGTGACTCAAAAATAAAAAGGAATAGGATGTAGTTCAGTGGGAACCCCTGGGTTCAGTCCCCACCACCACACCAACAACAAAAAGAACCAGAGACAAGCACATTCTTGTCGGGTAGGGGGACACAGACCTGGACAATGGTGGTCTGGTGCCGGGAGCGGCACATGGGGAAGGGTCTGCCTTCTGGGTCCAAATAGACCCTCTGAAGTGGGGAGCTTGGTCTGGGGACTGAGGCACAGGGTGGGTGCTTTTTTTCACCATGCACTGTTTCTCTGGGGCATTTTCCTAGTTGACTCCTCTTGTCTTTCTTGTCTCAGTTTACATTCCCATGAGCCTTCCTTGACCACTGATCAAAAGCAGGATCTTTCTTGTTATTTTCGCCTCTGTTTTCTTTTCTACCTAGAACTTACTAGTTAGAGAAGTAAATGTTAATGTTATAGTGCATTCTCCCATGGGCCGTAAATGTCCCGAGGCCAGGAAGTTTGTCCTCTCCATTCATCATTGTGCCCTTGGCACTGAGCTCAGGACACAGCACATGGGTGCTCAAAAGCTGTATTGGGTGGATGGGTGGGTGGTGGAAGGAAGGATATGTGGGTGGGTAAATGAACAGATGAATGGGTGGGTGAATGGATGGTTCAATTCATGGATATATGGATGGATGGGTGGGTGGATGGATGGATGGGTGGATGGATAGATGGGTAGATGGATGGATGAATGGATGGATAGATGGATGGATGGGTGGATGGATAGATGGGTAGATGGATGGATGGATGGATGGATGGGTGGATGGATGGATGGTGAGTAGGTTTTAATAGACTGGGCAAGTGAAACAGATGGGCAGCCGAATGTAAATAAATTTGAGAAATTTCTGAGCCAAATTAAAAAAAAAAGAAAAACCACCAATGAAATGAAATAAGCGACAGCTCAATGAGCAAACTGCAAAGCCCAGGTCTTCTCTTGCCTGTGGCTAGGTTCTGTGGCGCTGTGGCTGGAGTATTCCCCAGCACGAGGATATCATCACTGACTTCACATTCTTGGGAGGTGCAGTGCAGGTGACTGATGGGTTGTGCAGGTCCCAAAGGATCAGGTCTGCAAACATTACCAGACCCTTCCTCTTGAGGTTGAAAGATGAACCAACAAGCCAGCAGGCCGGGACTTTTCTAGAGCTGGGTTCTCCCTCTTTGTAGCTCTTGCAAAAATCTATGGAAAATTCCAGGAAACAACCCAAAGCCCCTCATCTCTCTCCAGATAAAGTACTTGACGCTAGATGAATGGATGGGTAATTGCAGGACTGCCGCGGATGCAACCTGAGCTCTTGTGAAATATATGAAAAATGGAAGCTTAATTACTTTGAAACATTGAAAGCCATAAACGGGGTTATTTAAAAACAAGAGCCTTACCAAAGTACTTTGCACTGCAAATGGAGACTTACAGATAGAAAGCGGTACTAGAAGCCCATTTCCTAAGAATTAACAGAGAACTTCAACAACATTGACTGCCCATGAGGACTCCTCAGGGGCAAAGAGCCCATATCCAAGCCCTGCAGTTAAAGCGGCCTGCACTTCCAGGTCGGGAGCTGGGGGACGAGGACTGTGAGGGTCTCGTGCTTGCTGGGCTTGGTGTCCTCAGAGGACCTAGCACACAGCCCGTGAATCTGTGGTGTAACCTCAGCTGCCTTACCACAGGTGTGCTGGCCTCGCACCATCTCTTCTATAGAGATGCTTCATTCTGCCTGCAGCCGCTAGACTCACACCTTTTGGCTAAGATCAAGTGTAGACTCATACCCCTGCACCCCTCCAGGGCCACTTGCATCTCTTTGCTGACTGCAACTCAGATCCATCCATGCAGTCCTTTGCAGCCTCCTTGTGAGGAAAGAACCCAGTTGCCTGTAGGATCGATGGTGGCAGAGGACACTTGGTCCCCTCACTTGCTTGGACCAACCAACTCTGTGGTGCCTGCACAGCCCCGGCTCACTCGATTCACAGTTAAACACCACCTTTTGGGCTGGCAGTCAAGGCCCTCAGAGAGCTTCCATTGCCCCAGCTTTGTCCCCTTGACCTGCTGCCGCCAGTGCAGGGACAGGGGCTTGTTGCCAGCCCACCCTTATAAAAAGAGAGTTGGGCATGGAGAGGAATCAGGAAATTGGTAATCCTGCCACTTGGCTGTGTGACCCAGAGCAAATCGATCAAATGTGTGGTCCTTGAGCCACCATCTTGCTGTGTCCATGAAGGGGTGCACTAGTGACATGTCCCCTGCCCCTGGCCTGTGGTTCTCAGCCTCCTGTCCCAACCAGAGGCTGGTGAGAAGACAGAGCTGCTCATCTCCAACGCTGATTTCTGGTGAGGGTCCAGGGAAGGTGGCTGAGTGGGTCTGCATGGGGCCCCACAGGAAGAGGAGCCAGGGCCCCTCTTCCAGGGCAATTGCGGAGCAACAGCTGTGGAGGCTGACACCAGGGTGACTTATGGAATCTGTGTTTCTTTTTGTTCTTACAACATTTGTTGGGCAGAGATGGTGGAATCGTAGCTGTCAGGGCTTCCCATGGGGCAGAAGGGTGCTTATTGCGTGTCCAGCAGCCACAGTGCCTACCATGCTCTGTGACCTCTGAGATCTGGTCATAGGCTGGGAATGCCTGATGCTGCACAGTTGGGGCAGCGTGCGCCACCTGGGTGACCCTAGCTGGAAGACCCCCCACCTGGGCCCCACCCATCTTGACCAGATGGCTGATTCATCCTGGAGGAAGTGGCAGACTTGTGACAGCTTTGCCCTGTGCTGCTGGCTGACCTCTGCTCCACCTTGGTAGGGTGACTGCGGGTTTGACTGGAGTTCTCTCTTCTGCCTGTGAGGACAGAGATGGGTTCTGTGTCACAGTGCTGCCCCAAGACTCAGCACCATCCTGCACTGTGCAGGTCCAGAACAGAGAGGCCCTGCAGGTGGAAGGAACAGCTTGAGAGGGACTCAGCAGGGCCAGCCATATCCCCTCCATCTGTACTGTGGTGAGGACAGTTCATTCATTCAGGCAGGCTGGCTTTGGGATGCCTGTGAGGCTCAGGCTGGGCTGGCCAGCAGGCAGTGGAGACAGCTAGTAAGGACCTGTGGGGGAGATGGGCAGGAGAAACTCCAACCCTCACCTATGGGCAAGGTCAGGCACCAGGGGGTGAGCGCCGCAGGAAGAGTGGGTATCTGGAGAGAGGAGGACTGTCTCCCACCCTGCTTCTCCCAGGACCCTCTGGCCCAGTTTCCTGAAGGAGCACATAATGTGTTGGTTCTGACGGGCAGTGCCTTGATGGGCCACAACCAGCCTCTCTCAGAAGCCAAGGTCTTCCTAGGAGGTGGAGGCCTAGGAGCCCCAGGCCCAGGTCTTGTCCCTTGCAAAGTAAAACCCCAGTCCCCTTCTGCCTACCACAGAGGCTTTTCCCCAGGCTGAAGGAGAAGCACATGTGGTAGCGGCCTGTCAGAGTCCACGAGGCCAGATGCCCCCTGGCTCTGCCACCCTCTGGTCACTGGTGAGGCCCTATCAGGGGCTTGAGGGATGGGTTGAAAGCATGTGGACCTTCCAACACTGACACATCCGGAGCAGGGCGCCTGCAGGACCTGCCCATGGTGCCGTCACAGGCCAGGACCTTGGGGACAAGCTGCTGTGGATCTGCTCTGAGGGCTGTGGGCAAAGCCGAGGGCTCATGTAGACACCGAGGCATGAGGTCACCATGTGGGGTGAGCCCACCACGTGGGTTGGACCAGCCCAGGCCACCGCTGTCATCTGTGTGGAGCCACTACGGGTCCCATGGCAATCGCGGGGAGGACAGGGCGCCTGGAGCCCTCCCTATTGCCAGCTCTCTCAGATTAACACTGCCTGCCGGGCCACTGCCCATGGATCATGTGCGGAACGCCTGTCGCCGCGCGTGATTTAAGACCAGGCAGAGCCCATTCGTCTTTGTTCCTCCTGCGCACGCCTGGCAGTTCCTCGGTGCGATGCCTGCTGAGCAGTGGCCTTGGGGTGGAGCGCGCCCTTCACCACAAGTCCGCATGGGGGGCCTTGGGCGGCCAGGGTCGGCACCAGCCAGTGCTCCCTCCCCACTGGTTGGAGTGGCGTCCTGGCCCCTCCTCGGCCCTGTGCCTCTGAACACAATGCAGGCCGCTCTGTAAATGCTCTGGCTGACGCACGGAGCAGGGGCAACACCTGCCACCGTCCCTCGCACCTCCCGGGGACCAAGATGCTCAGGCTTGCCAGGCTGGGTTGGGGACCGTGTGAAAGCAGCCAGGGTACTTCTGAGGTTTGTAGCAGTTGGTACCAGGGCCTTTCCCTACAGCAAGGCTCGTGGCCCTGTGGCTGAGAGCGACCAGGCTGGTGCTATGCATGCACACTGCTTAGACTGTGATGTCTTGGATAAGACTCCTCACTCATGGGAGCTTTGGTCCCCCCAAGTAAATTCAAAGTGCTCTACTCACTTCTCCGTGTAGCTGTGTTAACAGGGAGGAAATGAGAGTGCTCGGTTACCTGGCACTTGGAGCCATTCACAGAGCAGCCACCAGTTGGACTTGGCATGGACCTTCCGAGGCAGGCAGAGGCAGGGTGGCTGGGAACAGCCAGCTCTGTTTGCATGGCTTGGTCTTGCCCATGACGGCTGGAGGAGCACAGCTCCGAGCTCCAAACACCCTGCAGATCCCAGCCTACCCTTGTGGCAGCTCTGGGAATCCTGTGCTCTGTTGAGAGGCCCACCTTGCCGAGAGCAAGAGAGAAGGCCCCTGTGGGACCGAGGGACGGTGAGTTTGGAGTTTGCGAAAAGCCTACTTTCAAGGGGTGGGAGCCTGGGCCAGCGTGTGCATGAACCTGTGCTCTGTGCTTTTTTTCAGTGAGTAGATTTTATTTTTAAAAGCATTTCCTGTTTGCAGAAAAACCAAGCAACACGTAGACATCTCCTATATACTGTGCCCACACCCCTAGACTTCCCAATACCATTTCCTATTAGCATGGATGAGTTGATATGGATATGTTGTTATTAAGGAAAGAGCAGAGTTCAGGTTGGGCTCATTCTTGGCATTTTTATTTTGTTTTGTTTTGTTTTTGAGACAGGGTCTCTCTCTGTAGTCCAGGATGGCCTCACATTCACAGCAATCCTCCTGCTTCAGCTTCCCAAGTACCAGGAATACATGTGTGCACCACCATGCCCAGCATTCATTCTTGGCATTGTTCATCCTGTGGGTTTGGACAAATGTATAGCAACATGCACCCTTCACTCAGTGTCTCACAGAGTAGCTTTCCTGCCTGGGAAATTCCCTGTTCTGGCTGTTCGTCTTTCCCTGCCCCCTACCCTGTGGAAACCCCTGATCTCTGTACTGTCTGCAGTTTGCCTTCCAGGGAGTTGTAGGGTTGGGATCCTGCAGTGTGCAGCCTTTTCATGCTGGCTTCTTTCAGCTAATCTGCATTTCATGTTCCTGCATGGATTGTCAGGGCTTGACAGCTCATTTCTCCCAGCTCCACTGTGTGTGTGGGCCAGAGCTGGTTCACTCCCCTGCAAAGGACACGTGAAGAGCACAGGTGCTCTGTGATGCCTTATGGTCCCCGATGTTAGCTGGAGAGACGTGAGAACCTATCAGGAGGCCAGCCAGCATCTGCCTGCAGCGTTCATGCAAAGTGGACCTCATCGGGTGCCCACCCCAGGTCCCCCCGAGCCCTGGTTGGCTGACCACCTGCTACTGGATGTAGTCATTCTGAGCCTTCCCTTAAAGTGCGTCCTCCGGCCCCGACCTCTGTGTACTGCCCCCACCCCCAGGGCTCCTGGAGAGACCGAGATTCAAGTAGCACTGGCCCTTGGCCACACCCAGAGCAGCCCAATCCTGCTCAGCTTCCTCATGGCCCTTTGATCTGCTCTCTCTGATGCCTCTGCTACACCTTCCTCTGTCCTGCTCAGAGCAGTCTTGCCTGACTTTCTGGCCACTGTGAGCCCTGCAAGTGGCCAGGCACCTTTTGCCTTTGTGAGCTTTGGGCTCTGGGGTGTCCTGCTTAGCCTGCTTAGATGCCTGCTTTTGTTCCTCCGAGACACCAGCATCCTGAGGCCTGGCTGTACCATCCTGACCTCAGCAGCTGTCCCTGTCCCAAGGAGTGGCTTTGGCAGAGCACGCAAGTGGTACAGGGGTTGGGCGGGGCCAGGCACAGCAGAGAGACTGCATTGTGCTATTGTTTTGCACTGTAAGTTTCAGAGCAGTTTTAGGTTTACAGAAAAATTGAGCAGAAAGTGCAGATTCCACATCCCCGTCTCTGGTCTCCTCAGTGACAGCTTGCCCTTGTGTGAAATGTTGCAACTGGTGATCAACACCAGGCATTGCTGTTGACCAAAGCCTGTGGCTCGCATCAGGGCCTTGTGCACCCCCCAGGGAGTGACAAATGCACAAGCCATTTACGGTCCTGAGACCCGGGACACCTTTGCACAGCCTGCCTTGTGACATCAGCCTTTCACACTACAGGCCCTGCTTTGGGTCAGGTCTGCACTGCACATTTCCTGTTTCCTGTTTCCTGTGACTCTCAAGGTGGCCCTGAGCGCTGTGACAGAGGAGAACTTTGAGGGTTTCTGGGTCAACTAGAATCAGATACTAGAAGGAGGCAGAGCCGGCAGTAATAGGGTCTGTTTGCCCTCAAATCCTGGTGACTTCTGACATTCTGCTGCAGTGTCCTTGAGGACTTCAGGGACACTGGGGGGGGCACACCAGGTTGGGAACTGGGGTGAATATTGGGGTGGATATTGTGCAGGAATTAGGGTGGCTGAGGCTCGCTGGATTGCCGGGGGTGTTGGCGCCAGGCTTCTTGTGGGGTGTGAAAGCTGTGCTGTGTGTCCCATCCCCCTGGCCTGGTCATGCCCTGGCTCACGGCCTTGTCTGTCTGTCAGTGGAATGTGAGGAGGAAGACACACTTCTCAGCAGGCAGTGAGGACCTTCAGTACACATTTCTCCAGCATCACTGGTTTCTCTGCCACGGCCATGCAACCCCAGCAGGTGTCTACGGTCACGAGCCACCTCCTCCAGCTGGCCCAACCATTGTTGGCTTCCTGGAAATTCATGGCCACAGAATCTCAACCTGCCACGGGGATGCTGCAGCCTGTACCTGGAGTTCCTTCATTAGGCATGGGAGGGAGCCACACACACATTCACGGGAGGACACAGGGCCACCGCTCCCGTCAGTGCGTTGCTAAAGCCTTGTTACTGAGGCCTTGTCCACATCTCTGTGCTGGGACAACGTGTCCTCCCTGTCTGGCCTCCTGGGTCATAATAGGTCAGCAATGCAGCACCAGGGATGCCACCTACAGCCCCACCACCAAGGATGCCATCTGGGTGACAAAGACACACGTGGCCCTTCACAGGCTTTTTGACTAGAAGTGTCCCTTCCTTCCTTCCATCTTTCCATCCTTCCATCTTTCCTTCCTTCTTTCCTTCCTTCCTTCCTTCCTTCCTTCCTTCCTTCCTTCCTTCCTTCTTTCCTTCCTTCCTTTCTTTTTTGCTTTTTTTAAAAAGCAGGAATAAGACACAGAGTATTTATCATCATCTCCCAGCAACAGCACCAACACCTAGGCAGAGAACTCTTTAAGAGCTTTTCCTGCTCAGCGGCTGGTTTATCTTAAACTGTCGAAGTTGATAGCCCAATGCACTTTTTGATGTAACTATGATGGTTTTAGGAGATGTAGACATGATTTTTTATAGTGTGAGAAAGAAAAATAGAACTGAATATATGATAATGATGAATCCTTCGACTTTTGTGTCTCAAATTGCTTCCAGGCATGAGTTATTGCATAATAATTCATGCCCTGTTGTGTCTTACTGCTTAATAAGCATACGGAAAGCGGGTGTGTGGAATTGCCTTTATGTTGTCACAATGCTGCTGTCCCGGTCTTCCTGCTCAGAGGCAAGCAGAGCCATAGCCCCTGACTGAAAGAAGCATCATGGGCCCAGCAGGGCCATCCAGGGGCTGCAGGACCAGGAGCCAGGGGAGAAAGTTCTGTGACATCAACTTCTTCCACCAAAAGGGAGGATTTGTACATGGAAGTGTGGCCTTGGGCTGCCTCTCTGCACGTCTCAGGCTTTGATGAGCCTGTGTCGGGCTTGGTGCTGGGTGTGTACATTAGAGCCAGCAGCACAGCTCAGGTACAATGGTCTGTTCACATTTGCCTGGGCATCCCCTAGACTGGCCTCAGTACAGCAGTCCAGTCAGTCTCAAATGGTTTGGTCCAAATTCCCCCCACCCCCCTTTTTACGTACTGGAGATTGAACCCAGGGCCTTTGCACTGAACTATATCCCCAGCCCTTCTCATTTTAAAATTTTGAGGCAGGGTCTCACTAAGTCACTAAATTGCCCTGGCTGCACTAGAACTTGGGGTCCTCCTGCCTCAGCTTCCTAGAGTGCTGGGAATTTAGGCATGCACAACCATACCTGGCTGTGAGATCCTTCACAGGTTTTGGTCCCGTGGCTCATCTGCTCACTAGATTTTGGTTTCCCTGCAGACAGATGCATGCTTGGAGCACATGCCCAGGTGGTCATAGGGATCCACAGAGTAAAATCAAACCACCCAAGCCCATGAATCTGTGATCCACATTGGCAAGTCACACTAGGCAGTTGCACCAGGTTGACTCTTTACTCAAATAAACTAATGCAAATAGTTTTCCTAGGCAGCCTAGAAGCATGTGCAGGGGTGTTTCTCCCCACCAGAGAGCCCATTCAGGGATGTGCTCACAGGCCGTGTGGCTGCATGGAGAACACACAAACTGCCCGCACACTGACTCATGGACACGGTGAGCCCCGCCTGCAGTGGGAGGAAGAGGGGCTGGACAATGCCGTGGCTGAGCAGTGGTGTCAGGATCAAGGACTCACACGCAGCGCTAAATGGCTGGTCTTGTCCCTCTTCCTCCCTCTGCACAGATGACATGGGTGGGGTCACTTTTCCTCTCTAGACCTCCAAGAGCTTGTGTGCAAACCTAAGACACCATCTATGACCTCCAAGGCCCTTCCAGCTGGACTGGTTCCGGCATGGCCAGCTGCTCAGACATCTCGTTCTCTCTCTGGGGCGGAACTGCCCATCCTCCTGTGGGTCTACCCATGGCCTAATTCCACAGCCTCTGCATGCTCAGCTCATTTTCTTCCTTTTTTGGCAGCCCTGGAGATGGAGTCCAGGGCTTGTGCCTGTTAGACAGACACTGCCACTGAGCTACACCACAGTGCCTCCAAGTTCACTTTGGATTTGGACTTCTGCTTTATTCAGTGTAACACAGTTTTCTCGTCTCTGGGCTGATATGCAGAGGTAAGAGGCTAAAACTCGATCCAGGCTCATCTTTGAATCCTCAGAGCCCAGGACAGTGCCTGGGCCACCTCCTGATCATCAGCGACCTTGAGGAGTAAGCAGAGAGGCGCGGTCCCAAGCACGGCTGTCTCTTATGCAAACGAGGAAAGCGTGAAGTTGGATAGGCCTACTAAACCTCAACCTGCTGCAGGTGTGGAGAGCAGGTACGTGACCTGTGCCAGTGGGGTCAGCAATGCAGGTCTGGGGGCTGTTCATCTATCAAACTGGAGTATCCCTCCTGGAAGGAACAGGAGATTCCCTAGAGTTTTGCCCTCAAAGTGTGACCCAGATCTGGCTCAAGGGGAAGCCAACCAAGGGGACCTCACAGGACACCTGCAACACTCTGTCTTTCTAACATGAAGCTAAGTGCTCCATCCCACTGACAGGAATAAATCCTGTGTGACCTTCACGTGTTCGTACCCTAAACACGGTTAGTGTGTGCTCCCTTTGCAATATACAGGAGCCAGGTATGATCAAACTATAGCACAGTGAAGGTGAGCTACACCTTTGTTTAAATTTGGCCTTGTGATATAGGCTTATTAAGGGAAAGGATTTAAAGTGCTTAAAAATCTAACAGAGCACAGAGCACGCTGTGGTTCCAGAAATGATGCATTGCTATGTGGCGTGAAATCCATTACAGGGCACTGTAAAGCAGTGATTCAGTTGGCACCTGGCCAATTTCAGGAGACGTAGCAATGTGTCCCGGGCCTTCCTGAGGTTCCTATGGCAGCTGGGGTTGGGCAGAGGGGCCAGGTGCCTTTTAGGCTCTAGAGAGCCACCCTCCTGTCATGTCCTTTTCAATTTGAGACTAGGTTTCCAAGCAGTGCCATGGAGTTGACACATGGATCTTAAAAATGAGACATCTCCTGCTTTTCTGCCACACCCAGCTCCATTTTGCAAAATCGTCATCTTCATTGGTCCCTCTTGAGGCCCAAGACACATATCTGGGTGTGGTAATGTCTTGTGGTTCTATCTGGAGCCCACTCCAGGGGGTGGTCCCAGAACTGGAGGAGGATGATGTGTGTGTGTGTGTGTGTGTGTGTGTGTGTGTGTGTACTCCATTTCCCCGGTGCCCAATTTCCCTGGGTGTGTTTCTTCTTCACTATCAGGAAGGTCACATCTGTCCCCCACCTACTCAGCACTGGGAGAGCCACATGCTGCTGGTGTAGACAGCCCAGTAGGGCTGAGATTTATATTTTATACCTGCCCATTGCTGTTGGTGTCACAGTGGTGAAAATTCACCTTCTCTCTGCCTCAGTTTCTCTGTCTGTAAAATGGAGATGAAGTATCCACTTCCATGAGGTTCTTCTGGCTGCCTGGTGCCTGCCTGAGGGCCAGGGTGGTGATGGTAAGAGGCGTGTTGCTGTCACTCCTACTTTTACAAGTCCCCACTGTCATGGCTGTGCCTGGTGCAGAGCCTTCCACATTGTACACTGCCTGAGCTGACATTGCCTGGAGCTTGCTGCAGGTCCCCTCTCCCAGTCACACTGTGGGACAGCTACCTGGAATTTCTATGCAATAAAGGTAACCCTGATTGGACTCCAAAGAAGCCAAATGTGTGACAGCCTTCCTTTGCAGAAGCAGGGGTTGTTTCCAGATGGAAGATGCCCAGCCTCTCCCTCTGTTTGTCATGTGATGGGTTTGTTGTGTTGTGCAGTTGTACACACTGGCCTATAACTTTGCATATAACAATTGCTCCTACCCGTGTGCTCCTACCCTCTGTTTGTCATGTGATGGGTTTGTTGTGTTGTGCAGTTGCACACACTGGCCTATAACTTTGCATATAACAATTGCTCCTACCCGTGTGCAGGCTGAGGTAGTGAGGACTCCGCTCTGCATCATCCCGGGGAAGTGTCCCCCACTTCTGCTAGGGGGAGCCGAGCCACCTGCCTCTTATCTCGGCACTCTCCACCATGGTCTTTCGGGGACCTCTGGGGACCTGAGTCAAGGAGTCAAGTTGATGCCACCTTCCTGCAGCGGAGCTCAGCACGTAGGTAGCATTAATCACCAGACGTTTGAAGCCACCCTGTGGAGACGCCGCCCTAGAAGCGAGACAGGAAAGTAGCATGGAGCCATTAGGGAAAGACAAGTGCTCCTGACTCTACGGTAGGGCCATGGGACGCCTGCTGTGGCCAGCACTGGTTAGGCAGGGGAAGGCCAGGAGAAGAAGGCCCTGTCCCTGCCCTTGGGGAGCTTCTGGTTGAGATCATGGCAAAGGGCAGCACCACCCAAGGTGAACGGAAGGGCAGGTGAACACCAAGGCTATCAGAAGAGGTGGGCAAATGATGTTGTTCCGCAGAGACGCGAAAGAGGCGCTTCAAGATGTGGGGGACACAGTGAAAATGATGAAGGCCTGGATGGAGAAATGTATATTTGGCTGTGGGGGTTTAGGAGACACAGCCAGAGGGACAGCATTGGCAGGTGAAGGATGTCCGTGTGTGCACCATGGCAAAGGGGTTCTCATTAGCCAGGGGCCTTGGCTGTGTTTACACAGTAGGTTCTCTTCGTAGGCACCAGGTCAGAAGAGTCTCATGTATGCGCCATGCCTGGGGTTCTCGTATGTGCAAGCCACACACATAGATGTGAATTTGAGGAACTTTAAACCACAAGATAATGGGAAAGCTCCGGCTGAGATAGGAGGCTGTTCCGTGTATGCATGGGATGGTGCAGTGTATGCGGGTTGTTTGGGGAGCTGGGGACAGAGGAAGTGCTCCCCCCAGGTGGGTGGGAAGGAAGAAGAGGCATCAGGAATGCTGGGATGGTCCTTGACCACTTTGCCCAAGGATGCACCACCTTCAACACCTTTTGTGGCTGTAAAACGCATGTTTAACCTGCATTAGTCAGAACTGCATCCTTGTGTCCCCTCCTGATATAGGATGATGATCACCGCTGTTGGCAAAAATGACCAAGGCTCCAAAAAGCATGTAAACTAGGAGCAGCATGCTGGTCAAGTGACCCAGTGTGTGTTTGCCTCTTAAAGCACAGAAATGCACTTCAGTGTAGGGCAGGTCGGGACACTGGTCAGCCCAGGAGGCTGTCCCCGGCCACCCCTGTCCCCCAAAGGCCGACCCAACTCACTTTTCAAATGATAATCACAAAACCAATACCCTGCATGACATAAATTATCTTCATATACAAATCAATATCTTTCCCCTTCTCCCTCTATAAGGAAGGCAGAGGGTTGTAATTTATTACTCTCTCCTGCTGTGTATAAACTAATTTCTTCTTGTTATGAGGAGAGTTCTAATTTGCTGTTTGGAACAAGGCAGCGAATAGAACCTAACTACTTGGGGCAGGCCCTGGAGATTGAATTGAAGTTCAGTTGACCTTGTGCCACAAATTAAGCCGCAGTCCACTTAAACTGCCAACAGCAATAAATTGAGTTTTGTGCTTTGAGGACACCGGCAATGGCACTGGCCAGGACCACAAGGTCTGTGAAGTGCAGAGTTCTCCTTCCCTACCCCTGTGCCCAGCCCGTCCTCAGGCTCTGCTGTCTGCTTCTCCTGGACGTGTACACTGGTCGAACTTGCATTTGGTCGCTGCTCATCAGGCCGGTGCCTGGGAACAGCAGCTCCCATGTCTGGTTTGGCAGGGCTGGGAGTAAGGGCAACAAAGTCTGGAGAACTGCCCTGGTATGCAGGAACAGTGGAATTCTCTAAAGTAAGATGTGTGTGCACAAGAGGTGGGCTGAATTACAGAGGGCACAAGGAGGACTGATGTTAATTTCCTTTTAGTCCGAGAATCTCCTGCCTGGAATATCCTCTGCCCACAGCTCAGTAATGGATCTCTTCTCAAAGGACTTAGTGTATGGACCGGAAGTAGATCCAGGGGTGGTCAGCTTCGAATGCGTTGGCGGTTTCAATAAGCTGGTCAAGTGTTTTGTACTTTATAACTGCCTTAAAATAGAACCTAAAAGAAAATGCTGGTCTTTCCCTCATAAATTGTCAGTCAGCTCTTCTGAGCTCTCAAAGAAGGCAGAGATGGCTCCCTGCCTCCTTCCCTTTTATGTACCTTTTCTTCTGCTTTAATTTCTATCCCATCTGGAGGTGTTTGCCCTGGCTTAGAGATCTGCCACCATCACCAGTACTGGAAATAGGGATGAGTAGAAGATGTCCTGACCACCAGGGTGGGAACACGGACTGCTGGCTTGTTCCATGGTGCTAGTGGGATGCTAGCATGGTTAGCATGGCATTAGTGTGTTGTCAATGTGGATTCATGTGCTGTTCATGTGCTGTTCATATGCTGTAAGTCTGGTGTTAGCATAGGACCCATGGAAAGCTTGGGAGTTGGCACGTGTCTCACGGTGGCACCTGATGGCATTGTGCATGGGGGTGGAGACTTTGGGGATCTTGGATTTCTCCTTTGTGGCTGTTACTTGTCCCTGTCCCCTCCTCAGATGATGTCTTGCCTGGTCTTTCTCTTTACTCATCAATGATGTTTGATAGTCGATGGAAGCCCATGTGACGTGAAGCAAGACAATGGTGTGTGGTCCCTAACGCTGCGGCTACCTTTGGCTGTGAGTTGGTGGGCTACTTGTTCATGCTCAGCCTGGTAACTGCGCAAAGCAGATCCAAGGGGATCTGAGACCGTGGCAGGTGCCCTGGTCTGACTGTTGAAGATGTCCTGACTACCAAGGTTGGAACATGGAGAGCTGGCCCGTTCCATAATGCTAGTGTGACACTTGCATGGTTAGTGTAGCATTAGTGGGCTATTAACACGTGTTCATGTGGTGTTCATGTGCTGTAAGTCTAGTGTTAGCACAGTATTGGTGTGGTATTAGTTAATGGGTTGTAGTGTGATGTTAGCATGCAGATAATTTAGTGTTAGTACCATGTTTGTGGGTATTAGCATGATGTTCACATGCTGTGAGTATGTTAATAGCCTGGGATGTATGCATTGTTAGCATGGTCTTAGGTGGTACTGTGGGGTGGTGGTGCTGCTGCTGCATTAGCACGTTGTTAGCATGGGGGTCACATGCTAGTGTGCATTATCATGGTTTTCATGTCTGAGTAATGCCATAGGTGGCCATGGGGTATGTGGATGAGCCCTGATCGTGGGATTGTGCTTTGGTGCCCAGCCTCCCACTCAAAGGACCACAATCCTCTCTACTGGAACATTGGGTTTGAGGCCCTGCTGGGCAGAGGCCTGGCATATGGGTGGAGCTCGTGTTTCCTGACCCTCAGCTCTCAGAGGTGCGGCCTTCCTGCTCTCTGGAGCTGCAGCCTGTGTGGGCCCTGTCTTGCACACAGTCTCTGAGAGGCAGCAAGTTCCAGGGCTGTGCGGGTGCCCAGCCGGATTTGCTCCAGGATCTGTGTCACTGAGGGGTCCTAGAAGAAGAGCCCTGGGACAGGCAGAGACCGATGGTTGGTTCTGGTACCTTGAAGTAAGTATGTTCAGTGGTCACACTTAGGGGTTTCTGCTCATCTCTAAAAGAAAATCCTACCCACTGACAAACCACAAAACTCAGACTTAACAAAATCCACTCTCAAATGTGGCTGGAAATACTTAAGAAAATAAAAACTAAACAAGTACAATCAAAATAACCTGTGAAGAAATTTTTATGAAAAATAATAATTATGAAATTTACAAAACAGTGATAAAATACCCCAGTATTTAGAATCCCATGAGGGACTTAAGAATACAATGCAGTCATAAAACAAGAAAAGCACAGGTGTACTTCCAAAAAGCTTGTGGAAAACCAAGGCTTGTGTAATTACTGAACTTTCTCTGTCCCTTTTTTCCTTGTCCTTTTTCTTCTTTCTCCATTCCCTTTAGCCATCTATCTCTCTGTCTCTCACCACTGGTCCTATGTGTTTTATGTTAAACATGTGCATTCTTTAAAATTTAAAATATTTGAAGGTTTGACACTAGAAATTAGGTTACCCACAAGAGCATGAAGTTTGTTTTGAGTCTTTGAGGGGCAGTTGCTATTAATAATCATCACACAACATATGCATCACCCTTCTCTGCACGAAGGCCGGTCACCTCTGTCTGGTTTACCCTGGTGCTATAGTCCCCTGGGAAGAGTTCCTAGCTTCAGCTTTTCACTTCCACAAATCATCCCTTCCATGACCAGCCATGGGTCTCTTCTTGGAGGTTTCTGTAGCATCCAAAACACGAGTGTGCTACTGTTTGCAAGGTGGGCCTGGGCTGGAAGTGTCAAACAGCACTGTCTCCATGATGACTGGTGTGTACAGTCACTAGAAGGAAGTTTGGAATAACCTCACTGGGTCCCCTGGGGAAGAGCCAGGCAGGTTCTTTCTCCCTGAGCAATGATCACATTTACTTGATTTGTGACATTTGAGTGAGAATATCTCTGTAGGAAATTCCCAGGGGCTGCCAGTCACTAGGATGTCAGTGGCCAGGTGTGCGCAGATCAGTGTCTGTCACACAGGGCCACCTCCTCTTCTCTGTGCTGCAGGTAGCAGTGGCCTTGAGTACACGGGCCTTTGCCTGCAGCAGTGGCACCTGGGCAAACCTGCCACCCCATGCACATAGGCCCGTGCCCCATGGGCTCCCCGCATCAGCTGCCAGGGCACCCCCAGCCTGCAGGGCCTGGGTATCCCAGGCCCGGCAGTGGGGCCAGAGGGTTGGGGAGGCAGCACGTTGGCTCTGGGTACCCCCTAGTGTGGTTCCAGGCCTGACCCATAGCAAGCAGGGTGCTTCTTCCTCTCTCTCTGATGCCAGGCATGGTCTCCAGGGAAGGGCTTTGGAGGACAAAGGTGATTGTCCCCTGCCCTGCCCATCAGGAAGGACATGCCCCCTGGTGACCAGGCAGCCTGTGAACCCCATTCTGCTTCTTTTCCGTGACTAATCCACACTGGCTCAAAAAGCAAAATCTCCTCTTATGGGAGGCACCTGGAGGCAATTCCTTTGGCAATGTGTAGGGTCGGGGCTTTTATAATCCACAAGGATGAGCACTGTACCTTACTGTAGTCTATAAAAAATTATTAAGTGCGATAAAAAAACATGGTGAATGTTTACATTTTAAAAATTATTACATTAAAAGGCACATGGTCATGAGTCCCGTCAACATACTCCCATATCGGAAGTGATACTCTGCCAGATCTGCTGAATAATGTGGGTGAGGACACAGAGTCAGGTTCTGATGAGCCTGCCTTTCTGTTGGGTGGCACTTGGCAGCAGCGTACACCATATTTCTGATCACCCCTCTTAAAGGCAGTCGGGAAATAGGACTCCAGAGCTGCTGCAGAAAGTGGCCAGAAGGATGGGATAAGCTACGTGTGGGGGCTGCTATTGTAAGGAGGGTTAATGGCAATATGTCTTTCACTGTAATAATTTTTAAAAAATATTTTAACATGCCAGTAAGGTGATGCACACCTATAATCCCAGCACTGGGAAGGCTGAGGCAGGAGGAGCGCCACAAGGCCAGCCTGGGCTACATCGTGAGTTCAAGGCTAGCCTGGGACTATATAGTGAAACCTTATCTCAAAAATAACAAGATAAAACAAAAAAATAAACATTCACTGGAGTGTTTCATCACCTCTGTATTATCTGTGTTGTGAACTATCGAATCCCTTAACAGTTAATTTTCCACTCAGAAGGTGCATAGCTGAGCTGGCCTGGCACCCTGCCGCTCTGCACCTCTGGCTCTGCCTTCCGTCTGCTGCCCGAACTCCCTCCTCCAACAGGCCGGCTCCAGCTCCACCTGTCTGGGGCCTTGGGTGCTTGCGGGTGTCTGCTGATTCTCCAACCTGCAAATGCAGCGTCTGCAGCTCCAGGGGGCTGTGGTCACCTCAGCGAGGCCGAGAGCTCCCCTCCTGCCCTCTCCAGCCTCTGCACATGCTGAAGTCTAACGCGGCACTGCTCCCGCCCTCACTGGTGTGCGGCAGCGGGTCACCTCCTCCTTGGGTCTGCACGGGGCTCCCCTCGGCTCTGTCCTTCCTGTCCTTCTCCACCCAGCGCAGCTCCCTTTGGGATAACTCAGGTGCAGATGGTTTTAGGAAATGCAGAATAAGGCACTAAGGGAGCAAGTAGGTGCCATTATCCCTGTGCCTACCTTGCCTGGGTTTAGCAGGGTCTTCTCCTCTCTTCCCCACCTCATCTTTTCCCTTCCCTTCATTCTTCTTGTGCAGTATTGGGGACTGAAACCAGGTTCTCCACACTGAGCTGTGTACCCCGCCCTTTTTAGTTTTTTATTTTGAGACAGGATCTTGCTAATTTGCTAAATTTGTCTAGGCTGGGCTTGAACTTGTGACTCTCCTGCCTCAGCCTCCCAGAGTGCTGGGGTGACAAGCACGCACCAGCATGCCAGGCTGAGTTCCTCAGGGTCTTGAGAGAATGGGACAGGGCCCAAGGCATCTAAGGGCAGCGAGACTTGGGACAGGTGAGGGGATTTGGTGATGGGCGCAGGAGGTGGGGCGTGGGTGTGGGCCAGAGCAGAGGTGTGGTCAGGATGCAGGAGAGGAGCCCTTCAGGACTGCTGCCTGCCCTGCTGTGGGCACGAGGTAGGTACATGGAGGCTGTGTTCAAGGTCGCCCGAGCCTTCCAGATTGGGCAGACAACGGGCACTGGGACAGCTGTGTTTGTAGCAGCCTCCTATTGGCTGAAAATGTAACTATGTATTTATGATTTTTTTTTTTTCCTGTGCTGGAGATGGAACCCAGGGCCTTCACATTGAGCAGCATCCCCAGCCCTTTTTTAAATTTTTTATTTTGAGACAGTCGCTAAGTGGCCCAGGCTGGGACTGAACTTGTGATCCTCTTACTTCAGCCTCCCAGAGTGCTGGGATCACAGGTGTGTACCACCAGGCCCGGCTTGTACTTGCGATTTTGAGAAACAGAGACGAGGGATGTTTTCGGGGAAGACCTGCTGCACCCCAGCAGCTTGTGTTGCCACAGGTGAAGTAGATAGCCATCGCGGGTGCAGGACGTGTATTTCATAAACCTCTCCCTTTAACCTTGCCCTGTTCCTCCCTGGAGCCCAGAGCGGTGTGCAGAGGACACACTGGAAGGTTTGCTCGGCTGATGTTTTAATGAAACAGAAGAACATGTATTTAGTCTTTAAAAATTGAGAGACAGAAACTAACTCTAGGAAAGGTCTGTTATTAGATCAAGGAAGTGAGAGGCTGGTGGCTGGGCATAAGGCTGTTCCCAAGCACACAGTATCCCTGATCCTCCTGCACCCACTGGAGCAGAGAAGGACCCTTAGGCCTCTGCCCGCCAGTGCCCATCTGGCCCCCTCTGCCTTTCAGAGCTGTACACAGCCCCGCCCCCATTCTCTGGCCCACACCTCCTTTTTTCCTGGGAGTCCTATCTGAGATGGGGCCTGGGACCACATAGATGTCACTCACATGTGGCTCTGGACTCACAGCAGGAATTAGGCCCCATAGCGATGTACAGAAGCAGAATCTGCACTCTGCCAAGGTCCCCATGTGTCCATCACAGGCCTCACTCTCCCCACCATCCAGAACTCCCAAGATCCAGAGCCTGGACAGCCTCAGAATGGTGGGTTGGAGAGATTCTGCCATCCCTGTCTGCAGCCTAGGGAATGTTGGTGCTTGAGGTCAGCTGTCTCTCTGGGAGGACACACAGGTACATCCTGGAGCTCCGTGGTGTCCCCGCAGCCAGTCTTACACAGACCTGGGGGGCCAAAGCTGGTGGTGACCAGCTGAGGAAGAACCTGGGCACACCCAGCCACAGCCAGCTGCGGGGACTTCACTCAGTACGGCCCTGTGCTGAGAGCTACACTGGGTCAGGGTTCTGAATCCTCCCTGGTGATCAGCGCCATCTCTGCTCCCATTTCCAGAGGATCTCAGGCCAGAGCTGTCGATGGATGACCTTCCCGGGTACACACTCCCCAGGGCAAGGTCCATGTGTGATTTCTGCCCTGCGTGCCCTCCAGCTTTAGGGTCCCACAGTCACCTGGTGTTTGGTGGTGAGGCCTCAAATCCTGTTCTTCTTTGAGGACAATGACAGTGACCACAAAAGAAGCACAGGGAAGGTACAGGGTGATGCCACAAACAATTGGCAGGTGATTTTGTTATTTTTTTTTTTAAAAGAAAAGACATGTACATGGCTGTCATCCACCTAGAAACACCCTGCCTACCTCTCCACCCCAGTCCCTCTGTCCGTCTGCATGACAGATGCTGGAGCTGCTTGGGGCTGGTCTCAGGCTTGGGCAGCCAGGGCCTCACGGTCAAAGTGCTAGGCTCTGGGGCACCTGTGGGGCACAGGGGAGAAAGCAGAGTGAGAAAAGCGCTGGCTCTGCTCCACAGCTGTGACAGTCATTCTTGTCATAGGACTGCCAGTGGCCTTATGGTACTTCTGATGCTTTGTGCTTCTTGAGAACAGAATGCGTTGGGTCAGAGTGATTGGGTCCAAAACAAAGCTCATTTCCTGCAGATCTAACTACTTGCATGAAGGATGGAGAGCTCAGGCTCCAGCTTCAGCTCATGCACCTCCCAGGGGCAGACCGGGTTCTGTGAATGCAGGCTATGGGGTCCAGGTGTGTCCTGAGGTTCCATGGACACTGTGCACAGCTAGGGTGCAGCCAAGGGGTCCTTGTGTTCCCAGTGTCCACCAGCCTGCCTGCCCTCAAATGCCATCCGAGTCCCTGTGGAGCTCCGAGGGGCAGGAGCAGCCCTGGGGGCCAGTGATGGTCCCCACAAAGGGCACTGAGGCCATTCCTATTCTCGGGACATTTTTCACAATCAACACGAGTCCAGCTCTGAAAGATTGAAGTCCCCGGGAACGAGGTTATGGGGCAGCTTGACAGACTCGCAGGGACTAAATCACCAGGACGGATGACATTTTTCCAGATGGAATGGAGCGGAAGGTCTAATCAGGAAGAGGAATGAGGGGCCAGCTCAGCACGTTTATGGACAGCGGCGGTGATGGGAGAGTCGCCTGCATGATCTCTCCTCTCCAAAGGTGGAGGTCGGGCAGGGTCAGGGGCTGCGGCAGCCATTGACGACCCCTCCGGGACCAGGCATGTACTTTTATTCATGCTGGCCTCACTTCACTCAGGGATTAACTCGTCCTAAGAATTGCATTGCATCAAACACTGTAACTGAAGGATAAAGCCCTGAGTCTGGGAAACACTGAAGTTGGGGGAAGATGCAGAGGTCAGAGGGCAAGGGAGGAAGAACTTCATTATCTTCTTTTTGCATGGTGAGGATGAGAAGCACCTATGACATCCCAGCTTTGTTCCAAGCCTGTTCCACACTTCTCCAGTGAGATCCCAAGATGCTAGTGTCACTTTCTCCTTAGCGTGGAGGCACAGATAAATCCGCACAGTGTGCTGGAGTCTTCTATTCCCCACTCAAGCTTGGGTGAGGTGAGCTCTGGTCACGCTCTCCTGCCCTGCCCATCCTCATGACTTGGAGGGGAAGAGCCCACAGCACCTTCAAATGAGAGGATTCAAGGGCCTTCGCATGGGCATTTTCTACACAAAAGAGTTCTTCTCCGTCCCCTCAGCCTGGAAGCCAGGTACTGCGTGTGGTCAGGGGGAGGCTCATCCTAGCTCTGCCCATGTCGTCGAGGAGGCTGCTGCTCACTGGCCTCAGGCTGTGTCACCAAGAGACAAGGTCACCAGCTCATGAAGGGTCAGTGTCTGGTCCCTTCCCTTCCAGCCTGGACTGGCTTGTCACACTGACCAGGAGGTGTGTCACAGGGGACACTGCAGGAGGCAGCCTCTCCTTTGCTCCTGGTCCCCACTGCCACATGAAGAGCTAGTTCTGTCCTACTGGAGAGGGGCCAGAGATAGTGGGATCCCCTGGAGGGAGAGCTGAACCCCAGCCAAGGACTCATCCAGGCCCTCAGACCTAGGATGGCACCCTGGTCCCTGCAAACCAGCCCCCTCTTCCCAGCAGCCCCTGCGGAATAAAGGCAAGGCCACCCTGTCTTGCCCCACCCTAATTCCTGATCCAGGGTCATGGTGTGTTGCACTTCTGCAATCTGGAGCAGCTTGTTATGGGTGGCCCACGCCACCCAGGCACCACCTCCTGGGACAATGGCAAACTGGTTTTCAGTCTAGGGTCCAGGAAAGAAGGGTGACACTCAGGGAAAATGCACCCTGGTGGCCGTTTTCGCAGATGCTGAGGGATCAAGGCTTTGGATTCTCATCTGCTCAGGAGGACCAGGTTGAGGCCCAGGTCTTCACAGCAGGGAGAGACCTCAGCAGCTGAGCTCTGACCATGAAGACAGTCGTCCTCACTGCCAGCTGCAGGGCCCGGCAGTCACTTACACAGCACAGCAGGTGGTTGAGATGTCACCAGGGTCTCAGACACACTGGGGCACACCTGGTCATCGGTGTTGTGGGCCTGGTCCTGTGGCCTTGGTCGGGCGAGAAGTGCACACCTAGTCCCTTCAGTGCTAGTGTCCCTCCTTCTGTCACCAGTTTCTCTGATGTTGTCAGCTCCCTCCCTGCTGTGAGGACTCCTCTGTCCCAACCTCAGCAGCAGCACGTCTTACTTCAAAGGCACGTCTGCCTTCAAAGACTCTGCCTTAGGCTGCTGTGACGGAGTCCCACAGCCTGGTGGCTGGCAGACAGCAGAACGTCACCTCCCACAGTTCCGGGGGCTGGAAGTCCCAAATGGAGGTGACAGCAGCTTCCATGTGTGGTGAGGACCATGGACTGAATCGCGGAGGGTACCTGCCCACCGGGTCCTCATGTGGCAAAGGGCAGGTGGTTCCAGGTCCCTTTCCAAATGCCACTGTCCCCTATGAGGTGCCACCCTGGTGACCTGATCCCTCCCAAGCCCCCACTTTACATCTCACTGTGGGGCAAGGCCTCCACATGTGGCTTTGGGGCAAACATGAACATCAGACCTGATTCTGTCTTCTTTCCAGTGTCACTGGAAGATCTCGACACCAGAGACTTTATTGAGCTAATTCCTTACCTGATTATATTTTAATGCAAACCTTTCTCTCTTTTTTTCTTTCTCTAACACATCTTTGAAAGTTTAAAAAAACAAGACAACTTTCCTGCTTGCTGTCTGTCTTTGCCTTCTTTTAAGTCCAGGGGGCTTGGTGCAGCTGGGTCTGTCCCACAGGGTCACATGCCTCGTGTGCAGTCCAGATGTCACGTGACTTTTAAGGGAGTGGGTGGCTGTGCTGTGTGTGTGGATGGCGGAATTGTGCTCTTTGGGAGAAGAGGAGACAGTGCTTTTCTGAAGCCAGCCCCTCCTAGCAGTTTTTTGTTTTCTGCAAAGAACATAGGAAGGAAGTGACATCAAACACCTCAGGAGTGACAGAGCCTGTCAGGGACTTTGTGTTTCTTACTTTGTTTAATAATCTCAGCTATCCTGTACAGTAGTATTTCTATCACCATCTTTGTGGCTGAGGGAACAGAACCCAGACCACTGAGGATACCTGCCCACAAGCCTGCAGCCATGGGCCTAGGATGGGTAGAGGGAAACTTCTGGCCTGGTCTGTCTCCCTCCTATGTCCTCACTTTGCCACCAAAAGGACTATGATTTATTCAGGCAACTCTCCAGGAAGCTGTTCCCTCACGCCGACCCTATCTTTGGCCGGCAACCATAGCACTCGAGCTCCTTGTGTTCTTAGGCTACACCTGGGCTCCCTGCCGGCAGGTGAGCTGCACCCTCTCCCTGTGTCCTGCAGGGGTGACTGTGGCTGTGGGGATGAATCACAATTTGACTGGCGAAGGTTTGTGCTGTTACAGGGCACCAGGAGGTAGGACTGATGAGCTCAGCATTAGTGCTGAGTTAATGGGGTGATGATGGTTCCTTGCTTCTTTCCGACAGGCTGTGGGGTGAAAACCTGCAGGGAGGCTCTCTCCAGCTGTCAGAAAACCATAAGTGTATGAGTGTTGCATGTGTGACTGGTGTGTTTGTGTGTCACACATTCATGCATCAATGTGCAGCATGAACTGGTAGGTATATGCATGTGCATATTGGCATGTGCACATGCAATTCCATTGTGTGCCTGAATACACATGCATGTGTGTTTTGCATGCATACATGCATTCTCATGTGTGTATGTGTATATGTGCTGGCATGTGCAGGCACTAGTGCATATGTGTGCACCTGTGTACATGAACACATGTTCAGGGCCACCTGTGCAGAGGGAAAAGAGTGTCCAGCTGTGAGGGAAGTGGGTGTCTGAGGCTGAGGAGCTAGAGGCTCAGAGAGGGAGCTCCCCAATCTCTGTGCCTACCGTGTCCCCCAGAGTGTGGAGTGTGTGCATTAGAGGCAGTGCTGTGTGGGGGACAGTGGGAGTCCATCATCACTGGAGTGGTCCAGGGCCGAGACAGAGACCCTGGGACCCTGAGGTTGGGCTGTGTGTGTGGGGATCATAGATGTGGCTGCAGATGGGCAGTTTGTAGTCAGCACTGTGACTTTGCAGTGGCTGGGGAGCTAGCCAGGGACCCTGGGCCTTACTTCCAGCCCCTGGCAACTCCTTGGCCTCCTTGGGATCCTATTTGGTCAAAGGCTTTGGGAGTAGAAGAGCAAACTGGCCTGAAACCCTGTGGCCCAGTGGCTCCCCCAGAATGCCCCAAGTTCCCAGTTCTGCCCAGCGCTGGACACAGTAGAGCCCACACAGATGCCCAGGGCTTCCCTGCACCCCCCCATGGAAGGCAGGGTGCAGAATGGCTTCCTGTGCTAGGGCAGGCTTCTCCTCCTGCCTCCTGGACCCCAGGGAAGTGGCCGGCCCCTTCCTCAGCTGAGCGCTGCTCCCTGCATCACCTGCAGCCAGCTGTCTCTCCAGATGCACAGTGTGCAGCGGCCCAGGATGTTCTCCTGGCTTCCAGGGTATCAGCTTGGAAAAGATGTTAGGTGGACATCGCATTGAGCTGCAGCCCTTTTTTGTTTTGTATTTTGAGACAGGTTCCCCATAAGTGACTAAATTCCCCCAAGCTGGTCTCTAATTTGTGATCCTCCTGCCTCAACCTCCCAGAGTCCTAGGATTACAGGTGTGTACCACCACACCTGGCTTTAACCTTTAATCTTTATAAAACTACTCATTCTGTGGCATTTAATTTAGCAAGAGAAAAGGACTAAGATAGTGTCTAAGACTCTGTTCTCAATTCTTTGGTGTAAACCTAGAAGAGGGCTTGGCAACTATAGCTGCTTCCCAGGTGCACTCTGTCCACATGCTCACAGCGATGTGTGTGGATCCAGATGCTGACCTTGGGGGTGCAGGATCCATAATCTGAGATCAGCTATGTGAGGTCGAGGACTCCACAGAGGACTGGGGGGTTCTGGGGCAGAGGAATGTGGTTCTCTGCTGTTGTAGGGCTCACCATTTCCCTTGGCGCCGGTGATTTGGTGTCTGTGTGTGTCGGGGGCTGAAGGCGGGACACCGTCTTCTCTGGTCCTGTGACCTGGCAGGGAAAGGCCAGGGCCTCGCCTTTGCTGATCCCAGAGGCTGCTGCCCAACCTTTACCCACCCCTTCCTTGTAACTGGCGCACTTCTGTTCGGATGTGAGGTACAAGAGATATGCACAATTCCTGCCCTGCTTCAAGAGTGGGGGTGGGACGCTGAGAGTCCTCATAGCCTCCTCCTGGGTCCTGGAATCTCTTCGCTGTAGGGGACAGGTGCTTCCCTCACCTCTGGGCTGGGAAACACAGGGTGGCACCAAAGGACAGAATGAGAGGGGGCCAGGATGAATTAGCAGGTCGGAACTAGAACCCTGCTCTGTGCTGGGGTGGGGGCAGAGCTCGAGAAAGACAGACAGACAGACGCATGCTTTTCAGGATTCGGGACAGGAAACGAAGCCCTGGACATGGGACCAAGTCCGGAACATGTATTTCAGGAATCCGGACAGGAGCCGAGCCGGGTACCTACTTTTCAGGACCTCGGACAGGGATCCAGCAGGAGATTCTGACCTCCTGGGAGAGGTCTGATTACCGCTGTCCTGGGGACGCCAGGGTCATTGTGAAGAGCTGTGGATGTTGCCCGTAACAGAAGGACAGAAAGGAAGGGTTAAACATCCCTTTGTGTGCGCACAGCAGTCCTTCCTGGATTGTGGCTTCATCTCCCCTGTAATAAGAAAGACAAGCACTACATCTCTGCCTGGGCAGGTGCCCGGCACCCTAAGGTGCTGTTAGACAGGAGCCTGCTCATTTAATTCAACTTTCAACAGCTCTACGGAACGTATAAAGGCATATGGATCACAACTAAGGTTCATATTTCATCTTTATCTCCAAATAAGGGGAGCATGGTAGGGCTGGTGGCTGACACCTCTCAGCGAGTGGGTGATCGGAGAGTGACTACACGCTGATGGCTCTGGGAGGGGACAGAATGGAAAGAGGCAAAGTTCATGTT
Organism: Chinchilla lanigera; assembly: GCF_000276665.1. Classification (NCBI taxonomy): domain Eukaryota; kingdom Metazoa; phylum Chordata; class Mammalia; order Rodentia; family Chinchillidae; genus Chinchilla; species Chinchilla lanigera. Next base: position 3,988,411 of record NW_004955487.1, read on the forward strand.
TTCACGCTGCTGATTTCTCTCCATTTTCCATTTCACTGTTTTAACAAATCCCCATGATTCCTGCTCCTACCCTGGGAAGCACTTTGATTGCTAACGAAGGTGGGAAATCACATGGGCCTCATTATTTTGGTGACCCCGAAGCTGGGAAGTGAGGGCCAGGACCCTGGTTAGCCCCGACAGGTCAGGGGCTGGGCGCCCCTCGGCCTAGGCGGTAGGTCTTCTGCCTTTCCTTCACCTGGGCCCCCAACCTGGCTCCTGTCTCTGCCCCCCCACCTGCTGCCCTGAGACCTTCAGTGACCTGCTGACCTTGTGAGGTGGCACTGCCTCTGTGTCTGAAACAGGAAAAATTTAAAAAGAAAGGGCCGGGAGGGAAGGTGTGGGTGCCTTCCCTTCAGGATTTCCAGGTTAATTAATTTCCTACTTAATCCCCCGGGTGAGCACAGATGTCTGTGCAGGGCACATGCCCCGTGTCCCGAGCTGCCTCCTCCTGGGGTGGTCCAGCTGCAGCGCGGAGCTGACCTTTTGCAAAGATTCTCCTTCATTCCAATTATTGATTCTTTAATGGCGTCTAATGATGATGTAAGGAAGCTGCCAGCTCAGGGGCTCAGAGCTATTGATCCTTCCTAAGGAGCCACATGGGAGCCACCTGAGCGCGTCCCTTGCCTGACATCCCTGCAGACTGCTGCCCTGCCCTGGGGCCCTGGCTGGCCATCTGCCTGCCCCTGCCCCTTGCCCTGCCACACCCACTTTTCACCTGCCTGTGCCTTCAGGCCAGGCAGCTCTGTTCTCCCAAACACGTCCCCCTCTCCATCAGTTTAAATCCTACCTGTGCTTCCAGGGCACATCTCAAATATCATCTCAAATGTCAAATAACAGCGTGATCTTTTAGAAAGATAAACCAGACCATGGCACTTCTGTGCTGGAATGGTTTCTGATTGCTCTTTCAGTGATCCGAGGCCCCTGTGCCTGGTTGCTGTCTTGGTCCTTGGCTCCCCATCCTCTCTGAGCTGGCTGCACCCTCTCGCCCCATCATATCCGTAGTATCAGCCCAGGCTCACCAGCTCCTGCCTCAGAGGGGTAGCCTTGCTGCAGCTGTACAGCACTCACCCAATTCTCTTTTTTTTTTTTTTGATTTTTGAGACATGGTCTTACTATGCAGCTTAGGCTGACCTTGAACTCACTATGGCCTCGAACTCATGGCAATCCTCCTGCCTCAGCCTCTTGAGTGCTGGGATTATATGTATGCACCACCCCCACTACCTGCCCCATTCTTCATGTGGCTGACTTTACCTTGACACCCACATCTCTTCTAAACATCAGTCTCAGGAAGACCTTCCTAACCCCCAACTTAAAATGAACCTTGCAAGCTGAGTATAGTGATGCATACCTAGACTAATTCTAGTACTTGGGAGGCTGAGGCAGGAGGATTGTGAGTTTGAACAACTTAGTGAGACACTGTTTAAAAAAAAATACTAACAGCTAATTCCCAGAACCAGGGGACACAAGACATCCTGTATGTCAGGGCCTTTCCTGTGGGGAAGGAGGCTACAGTTCCCTTATCTGGAGCCCAGGTGCCACAAGAAGAGGAGAGGGAGGCAAAAAGGTGGTCAGAGGGACAGATGGGGAGAAGGACCGGTCATCCAGCTACTCTGAAGACAGAGGAGGGGCAAGCCAGGCCCCAGACACCGGTTCTGGCCCGGAGACCCAGGACTTCGAGTCCTAGGCTGCTGAGGCTGCCATGTCATTTGTCATGTAGCTGAGCAAAGCAAGTGCAGCCCTGTTCTTTCCCCCTCAGTGCTCTCCTGTCTTCAGACATAAAAGTGATTGCTTCTTTGTACGCAACCTGCAATGTGGATGACTCTTGGGGAGTTGTGTGTGAGACACCGAAGGACAAATGTTACAGGATTCCTCTCCCAGGAGGGCCGAGGTAGCTTGGGAACACGGTGAGCAGCAGTGTGCCATCAGGGCTGGAGGGTGCGGGAGGTGATGCAGGGTCAGACTCCAGATGCAGATGTCCCCATAGTTGCCAAAGCATGTGGCGTCAGTACCGTGGCTCCTGTGACCCTAGGTGTGGATGTGCAGCAGTGCTTGGTCTTGGTGGGCCTAGCTTTGTGGTTCCTAATTTCCTCCTGGGAGCCAGTAGAAGGGAGCTGCTGAAGGCTGATGAGGCCACTGTGACGCTCCTGTGGTGAGGAGGGCTCTGTCCTGGCTGGGGTGGCAGATGCTGCCATGGCTATGCAGCCAAGCTGGCAGGCGCCAGGTGGCCAGGGCTCCTCCATGCCCAGGCACTGCTCCCTATCGCCCCCCAGAACCTGTCTTCCATCTCCTCCCAGTGCCATTCAGCGCAGGCCAGGGAATAATGTCCGCAGGTAGTAAGGTCTGGCATGGGAACTGTCTCCACGGCACTGAGAAAGCAGGTGGTTTGGCATTTCTGACTGATGAACAGCCCTGCTCCTCAGAACCCAGTGCTGTCTCTTCCTGGCAGATGAACACCAGCAATCAAAGCCAACTTCTGCAGGGGAGGATTTCTTGTGACAAAGATGACATTATGAAAAAAAAAAAAAAAAAAGATGACATTACAGGAAGCCAGGGGTGATGCACACCCCTTGCCCAAAGCCCAGGTGCAACTGCTCCTCAAACCATGTTCTGTGCCTGTGTGTGCGAAGTGGCAGTGGGTGGCACAGCCCCCAAGTGTCCCTCTCACCAGCTGGAGCCTTGGCGCCAGTGACAGAGGTGGACAAAGAGCACCATGGCCCACATGCCTTTCTTTTCTTTCTTTCTTTTTTTTTTTTTGTGGTATTGGGGATGGAACTCATGACCGCATGCTTGCTGGGCAGACTCTGTGCCACTGAGCTATATCCCTGGCCCACACATGCCCTTCTGTCCTGGCCTCTGGGATGCTGTATTTTCTCCCCACAGGTCCTCAACTCTGGACAGAGCAGCGTTTGTGTCAATCTTTGTGATCTTGCAGCCTGGGCTTTGGGCCTTGGGGAAAGAGGGAGGATGTGGGGCTCCAAGTTGCTTGGGACACTAGTTTTATTTGTGTGCTGGGCCTGGTTGTGCAAATGTCACCCTTGCCAGCCATCTCATGCACACGGAACTCAGGGCTGCCCTGAGCTCAGACCTGCAGCTTCTGGGTCACACATTAGTCCTTTTTATCACCACTGAGTCTCCCCTGAGTGTGTAAATCTCATTCCAGGATGCAGACATGGAGCTGAGCTAGGCCCATAAGAGCAGGCATTGACTTCCTGCTCACAGCAGACATAGATTCCTGCCCTCAGCAGGGATTAACTTCCCGTCCACAGTAGACATAGTCTCCCTGTCCTCAACAAGCATCCCAGGAAAGTGGGAGATCTATGTCTCTAGGAGTACGGTCTGTGTCTCCCCCTCCTTTTTTCCAGCACACTGCTACAGCCAGTGTCTTTTTCCTCTCTGGCTGTTCTGTCCCTACTCTTGTCTTATTCAGGTGGAGACCTTCAAAGTTTGTGAGGAGGTGAGGCAGAGTTATGTGCCCATTTTGCAGACCAGAAAATCAAGTTCGGAGTGAGGCAGAGCAGGATCCTCTGCTTAGAGGTATCTCAGGGTAATAGCGCAGCCCATCCTCTGTGACTTGCTCAAGCAAGGGAAACTTTCCACCCAGCTCCTAGAGTTCTGAAAGCTACTTCCACTCTGTGATGTACACCCTGGTCATGCAGCACCTCAGAACTGAGAACCACCTGAAATCAGTGTCACCTCCCTCTTGGGTCCCCGCATCCTCCCCATGGCCAAGATGCAGCCGGTGCACTGTGGGAAGTCACAGCCCCATGCCTCAGATGAAAGCCTTTGGGAAATTTAAGCCACCAGGCAAGGCTAGGAATTACAGGGAGAGGACGTGTTATGGTTCCAACCAAAAAAGGGAAGGCGACTGGCTCTTGTGGGTGTTGTACTTGCTGTTGGGAGGTGGGCCTGGCAGGTGACAAGGTGGCCTCAGAGGGCTGTGTTCACTTCCTGGCTTTCATCCTTTGCTTCCAGTCTGCCAGGGGCTGAGCATCTCTCTTCTGGCAGACTTTCTATCATGGTGGAGGTTTGTGTAGAGGCCATGTGCAGAGGAGACCAGAAACAAACTCTCCCTGTGCCTCCGTTTTGTGTGGGGACAGGCTTTGTGACAGTGGCTGCTGTCTAGACACTGCACAGGTCTTCCAAGTCCTTGTGAAGGGTACAGGCTACCTGTGCATCCCTTGCAATGTAGCCCGCACACACTTGGATCTCCTGGTCCCCACTGGACGCAGGGTCAGTATCTGCCGAATAAATCACCGCTGCACTAGACCAGGGGTCTGGGTTGGCCGACTCATTTAAGAGGATGGATTCATGTTGTGCTGTTTCCCCTGCTTCTTTCCGTTCTTTCTAAGGAATGTGGTGTCAGGATTTCACTGCCTCATATTTCCTGCAAATGATAGCAGTAAGCAACGGCAGGGCGCTGACAGCGCTCCATGGTGTGTGATTGCATTTACTGTCTTTGAGGAGGAGGTGGTGTTCGGGGCTCATCACAGCGGGCGCAGTGTCCTGCTCTTGGGAAGCCACTTTTTTTTGCACAAAACACAGTCTTTGCTATTCATGTGGATTTTGTAGCTGTAATGAGCAGACTCTGTTCCTTAAAAAGCACCATTTTTTAATATTAAAAAAGGGTGACACTTATTGCCAACATTTTAGTTCTCTTTCTTTTTAAAGGGTTCTCATAGACTAGAGGTGGGACGTGCAGAAACATCTAATCTTCTGCCGGAAATTAGTTTAGCTCCCAACCTGTCTGTTTTTACTTTGAGTTTATAGAGATGCCATATCCTCTCAGATTTAACCCAAACGTAGCTGAGCCTTCTTAGCTGTTTTTGAAGGGCTTCTACTATAAGAATTGCTGGCTCTCAATTTTCCAGAGATTTTTATCTTGCTACCCCCTCATCTTCTTTCTCTCAGATTAAAATATACTCTACTCCTCCAAGATCATATATTTTTATCTACACTTTCTCCCTGTTATTTAATGATCATGTTTAGTAAGTTAGCCTTGTGCTCGTCTGCCTCTAAGTGGGTGAGTGGTGTGAGCACATGCAGACCTTAATCACTGACCTCTGAGTTAATTAGCTTTTCCAACGCAATGTATTTGTTTAACTTAGTCAGTTCTTAGGTAGAACACACTGTGTGCCAAGCCTTCTTTTAAGGACTTTACAGATATATTATGTTATTTAATGAGGTAGATACCACTACTCTTCCATTTTCCTGATGAAGAAATTTAAAGCAAAAGGAAGGAGAGCAGCTTGCCAAAGGTCACGCGGCTCTGCAAGGTTGAAGAGGATTCCAGTCTATCCTGGGTGTGAACCGTCCACGGGCCTCTCTTCCGGTCCAGTGAGTGGAGTGTGCGTTTTTGCCAAGCATTTCACCCTTTATTTACTGCAGTTTTATTTCAACATGCAGGATCTCCGCTGTGTTCATGTTATTCTCCAAAAATGTTCCTTGTCTGCTCCTGCTGTTCATTCTTCTAGATGCTTTTTATGGTTAATTGCACTTAAAATTCTATTAGAGATTTTTAAAGTATTATTTCTTGCAGTGCTGGGGATCAAACTCAGGACTTTGGACAGGCTACACGTGCATTCTACACTGTGCTGCACTGCAGCCCCTATTCAAGCTTTGGTTGTGCTGCACCAGATTTGTACAACACACATCTGCCTCCTGTTGATCTTTTGATATATGGAGGGACACAACTTGCTTTAAGTCTCTTTCCAGAAGTTCTTCTGGTCTCTTGCTTTAATCATGGAGCTTGGCAAACTTCCTTGACAGTTTATTTCCACACATTCAATATTAGAAGTTTTCAATAGGTTCTTTTTCCATTGTTTCCCTGTTAATGCTGGCTAGCATGAAGGAAAACTATTGTTTTTAAAGTTCATTTTAATGGAAGTTTTAAAACTTAGTGTGAATAAAAAATAATTGTTTTTGTGTTGCTTTGTTTGTTGTTATTTTGTTTTTTCCTCTTTCAAATAAAAAAATCTAAAAAAGCCCAAAAAAACTTAGTGTGTTTTTAGATCATTTTCTTTTTTTGGAAAGGGGCAATCTTTTCATGTTTGAATAATGTCAATTTTCTCCTCCTTTTCCTATAATGTCAATTTTCCTCTCTTTTCTGATAATGTCTATTTTCTCCTCCTTTCCCATAATGTGAGTTTCTCCCACATTTTCCAATAATTATATATAGGTATATGCATGTTTGTGTGTATATATATAAATGTGTATATATATTCCTTCCCCTTTTCTTATTTTGTTGAAGGGCTGAGGGGATGCTGGCCACAGCAAGCACATTATCTTCATCTTCTCCAAAATTCCCCCAAGAATGTCAGCAGATGGACTGTTAAGTTTTGGCTACTGGCTTTGGGGTTTGCATACATATTTTTCATCATGGGAAGAAAGTATTTCTCTTTCCCAATTTGTTAAGAAAGTCTAGAAAACATCTTTTCTGCGTGTGTTGCTGTGGCAGGAATGTTTTTATCTCTTGGTAGCATCGTGATGAGCAGACACCTTAGCACAAAAGGAGCCCCTTTCTAGGAAGACTGCTCGTTGTCTCTGTGTGGTGCTGGCTTGCAGTAGACGTGATTGCGTGTCATCTCCCGTACACTAGTTCTCATAGGGAATGTTGGCATCTGTAGCCATCAGAGACATCTGCTTCTGACTTCCTTGTAAGCCTACCTTTGCTGATGTCTTCAGGACATGCTCACACTGTGAAAAGAGTTAAAGGGGAAGCGTGATGTGCTTTTGTGTTCTCTGGAAACGCCTACCTACCGTGGAAATCTCTGCTTCCACAGCAGCCTGAAAAACAGCCTGTGAAATGGCTTGAGATGGAAACTTGTACAGAATACTTCTTGAACATCACTTTCAATTCCACACCTGGATTTTTTTGTTTATTGCTTATTGATTCAATTATGGTGACTTATTTTCCTAGAGAAAATGTATCTTGTCTAAATATCCACATCAAGAATGGAGGGTATCTATTGATCTTTCCTGTATAGATTGAGGAAATTGGTACATTTATTTTCTTTTACCTTTTCTTCCAGCTCCTTTGTGTTTTCCCCCTTATATTTGCACAGAATTGCTATTTCTTCCATGCAATATTTTATCTTCAAATATTACATGTGGCAGAGATACCTAATTTATAGCAATAATTTAGGTTGTTTGATTAATTGATTTAAAAATTCTTTGCAGACTTTCATACCATGACTTTCCCATCTCAAGGGATTTATTTCCTTTATTCCAGACACATGGGTGTCACGTTGGAACCCTTAGCTGGGTATAGAATTTTGGGGTCCCAATCTTTTAACTCTGAAGCTGCTGTTTCCTTATTTTTAAACTTGTAGAAGGGAAATGGGGGCCAGGATAACTGTTGTTGAAAGAAATCCATTCTTCCTAAACTGAGTTTTGTAAGAAATCTTACCTTAAAATTAAAATTTACCAGGTTTTGACTTGGATATTTGAATCTTATTATAAGTTTTAACTGGCATATGAGGCATCAGGTGAGTGTGCAGATTTGACTGTTTCTTTAATTCCAAGGAATTCCCCCTGAAATGGCTTCTAGTGTGATATTACTTCTCCCATTGGTTTGGTTTCTTCCAGCTCTACCTCTGTATATTTAGCACCTCCTCTCCTGCCATTTGCAACCTTTGTCCTTCTGGCTGGCACACTGACCTGCTTCCTAAACCCACCATCCACATTATTTTTCCTACTTTTCTGTTGATTTATTTGTGTCTCATAATTCTTCTGTAGGTGTTTTTAACTCCTCTGGTACATTTAAAAAGTTATCTCCTCCACTAAAGCTATCCTGGTTTTATATCCTTTTGGTATCTTTTTAACTCATATCTCAGCTCCTACTTTCCAGTAGCTATAACTTCTTTTAAATAATAGCTTTAGCAAGATAAAATTAATATACCATAAAATCCACTTTTAAAATGTACCATTAAATGATTTTTTAAGTGTATCCACAGAGTCTGCACCATGAACTTCAAAAGGGTTTCAACACCTCAGAAAGAAATGTTGCACTCAGGGCCAGGCCTTTCTTTCCTCCTCCAGTCTGGGAAACACTGATCTAATTTCTGTGCTCATGGATTTGCTGATTCTGGACATTTCACAACAATGGAATTGTACAAACTTTGGCCTTTTGCAGCTGATTTCTTTCCCTTAGTAATGATTTCAAGTTTCATTCATGTAGCATGTGTCAGTATTCTTTTTTCTTGCTGAATGATATTCCATTTTATGAATATACCACATATTATTTACCCAATCATCAAACAATGGACATACTGATTGTTTTTATTTTTGGCTATTAAATAATGTGACTAGATTGTTTTTATTTTTATCTATTATACAGAGTCCACTAAAAAGGTATGCACACTTCAGCAATATTAATAAATGTTTGGAAGGTAATGGTCACCCTTTGAGCACTTTTTGTACTTGTAGAGGCCAAGAGTAACTTGTATACATCTCATGATGTCTCGATAAATTTGGTATTAAAATATGTATACAAGTTTTTCTTTTCTTGATATATACTTGTTTTGGTGGACTCTATACAATGTGACTATGAATATTTATATAGATTGTGTACACTGTGTAGACATATATTCATAGTCATCTTATGTATATACCTAACAGTGGAATTGATAGCTATAAAGTAACTCTATCATTTCGAGGAGCTACTTGATAAATTTTTTTTAAGGTGGACACATCATTTTACATAAATTTCTCTGATTTCTCTACGTCCTAATTGATACTTGTAATTATCTTTTTATTTTCAGTCATTCTACTGTGTATGAGACAATATGTCATCATGGTTTTGATTTGCATTTTAAAAATGACTAATGACTTTAAGTATCTTATAATGTTCTTATCAGCCTCCTTATATCTTTTCAGGAAAAATTTGCATTCAGTTCCTTTGCTCATTTTTTAGTTATTTGTCTTTATATTGTTGAGCCACTTAAGAGGTATGTATATATTTTGGACACTAGGTGTTTATCAGATATATGATTTGCAAATATTTCCCCATTCTATGAGTTGCCTGTTCACTTGCTTGATTGTGCTCTTTGAGGCACACACATTTTTAATGAAGTCTAATTTATGTATTTTTACTTTGGCACTTACACTTTTGATATGATAGCTGAGAAATCATTACCTCATACAAAGGTGGACCAATATTTTTCTCATTATGAAATGTCCATTTTATTTGCAGTGACAATTCTTATAGTCCTAGTGGCTCTGGATCTCTTAGGCTTGGTATTTGTATTGTCATCTTTTCCACCTGTGTACTACTTTTAACCTACTTGTATCTTTGAATCGGAAGTGTTTTTGTAGACAGCATGAATTGGACCATACAGTTTCATCCATTCTGTCAATCTCTACCTTTTGATTGGTTTATTTAATCCACTTACATTTAATATAATTACTCATAAGCAAGTATTTATGTCTGCTACTTTTTTACTTGTTTCCTACATCATTTTTGTTTATTTTTTCATTACTGTCTTCTTTTGTGTTACACAGATATATTTTATAGCATTACATTTTAATACCTTTGTTTTTCTTACTATGCCTTTCCAAGTTATCACATTGTTGGTTGTTATGGTGATTAAAACTAATAACATAACAATCTAGTCCATATTAATACCAACTTAATTTTAGCAATGTATGTAAATGTACTGCCATATCACTTCAAGAGAACTTATCTGCTTTTACTATTATTCCATGCAAAACACATCCTTATGGATATAAGCCCATCAGCCCAGTTTTAGAATTTTTTAATGCACAAGCCTTTATTTCAGATTGAAGAGTTAAAAACAAAAATAAACCATGTTTCTTTTATTTTTTACCAAAGTAGTTACCCTTACTGTTGTTATTTATTTCTTTGTTTGGGTTTTACTTATGTCTGATGGCTTTCACATTGGCCCAAAGACCTCTTCTGCTCCATTCCCATGGAGCAAGCCTGGTAACAATGAATTCTGTCTGTTTTGTTTGCCAAGGAATATCTTTATTCCTCTCTTTTTTTTTTACATTAAAATATTTCATTTGCTAAATATCTTAGGAATTTTGAACATGCCCACATTGTTTCACTACTAATTCTTGAGAAAGGTGATCTATGTTTTCTTGAATTTCACTGAGTTTGAAACAGGTGGTGCCTGATGCATGTGTGCTTTTGATAGGAGTCCTAGGTGCTAATTTTTTCTCTTCTGCCAGTGTGGCCATAGCATTTGTAGGCATCTGGGCTAGTTCCTTTATCATGTGGGATGGATTACTACAATCCATCAGTTTCCAGGGTCCTCCACAGGAGATTATATGTCCCCACCCCCAAGCCAGGCTCGACTGTGTGAGCTGGTCACGAAGATGTGCACAGAAATGACACAGGTCGTTTCTGGGGGCCCTTTGAGAGCCCGTGTGAGTTCCTTGCTTCTGTGTCTCCCCGACCCCCATCACCACAGCTCCCAGCCCTGCAGAGAGCAGTATGGGTCCCAGTGTGACAGGCACAGTGCCATTAAACACACCTCCCAGGCAACCTACAATGTGAAGGAGAGATACTTCTTTTTTTGCCACAATTTTTGACATGCTTTTCAACAGAAAATAACTTGCAGATGGTTTAAAAATTAAGAATAAAAAATGTGTTTAAAAAAGTAACATTCTCCTTTAATCTTTAACTCCTGCCACTCAGTACCTGGTGATCCCCAGGGTTCGTTTTCTCATGTACCTTTAAGAGCACCTTCACACACTGTTATACACACATGCCACACACGTGTATCCAGCTGGTGTGTAACAGATACACCATACATGTGTGCTGCACATGACTTTAAATTCAGTATATATCAAAGATCTTTATATATTGATCATTTTCACCTGTTTTTCAGCTACGCAGTATTTCAGCTATGACTGTATCAAAGTTTTGGCTGTATAGAAATTTTATTCTTGAAATCTCATCACAAAATATACATAAGTATGGATACTTTTTTTTTTTTTTATCCTTTTAGGCACTTTGTATAGTTGCTCTAACATTTCATGCTTTTCTTTAACTCTTGACATTTTTATTCTGTTCTTTAAAAGTATTTCAATCACCTCCTGACTTTTTACTTGACTTGTTGCAGAAGACTCTGGCTGATCTTTGTTGTCTTGATTCTTTCCTCATAGCTTCCATATCTTGGCTTTATGCTTTGAATTTTTTTCTCAGCTCTGTCTTTTAGAAAATTAATTCAGCCTTCAGATACATAAGTGGTTTTATTTTTCAGATCTTCTCCAGCATTTTTACTTTGGTATTTAAATTTTCATGTTGTCTTACTACTGCTCACTTTTTACAGTGTCTTGATTGTGTTAAGTGACTGTAATATTGTGTGAAATTTCTCTTATTATATGACTGTTTTTAAAGAAGTCATCTTACGGTCTTTGTATCATATTTTCCCCAAAGGGGAGTTTGCTTATCTTGCTTACCTTGGCTTTTGTCTTTTTTACATTTAAATTTGTTTTAATTGTTAAATATTTCCTAAAAGTAGATGTTTGTGGTACATGATCACATTCCTTGTGGGCAGTTGGTACATGTACATAGCATACCTTAATTCTTTTTTTTAAACTCCCTTCCTCTACCTCCCCATTCCTTCCATCTCTTGGGCCTCTTCCCATTTGCAAAAGATGTATCTCTCTGTTCTTTGTTACCTATCTCTTATTTTGCTCTTTAATTTATTTATAGTTTGGGTTTCTCATATAAGAGAAACCATGTGATATTTAAGTTCGTGTGTCTGATTTATTTCACTTAGCATTACAGTCTCAGGGGGCATCCATTTTCCTAAAAATGATTGAAGTTTATCCTTCTTTATGGCAGAGTAGTACTCCATTGTGTGTAAATACCACATTTTCTTTATCTATTCTTCTGTTGATGGACACATAGGCCACTTCCAAGATTTGGCTATTGAGCTGTGCTTCTGTGGACATGTCTTCAAACAGCTTGACTGCGTAGTTCTACTCAGAAGTACAAACCCAGGTTTATTTAGGTAGTTTTCAAGGGTTTCTGCTATACATTTGATATCTGCCCCCCAGGAAGTCTTTTTGTGAATGGAAGGCTGACTTCGCTGTGTCTGGAGCCCACAGTCCCCTCCCCACTGGTTTTCAGGGCACTGGTTACGATCCACGAACTGCTCATCCCAGACTTCACTGCGGGAGCTGCTGCTGCATGGCGGCTCCATGGATTTGGGAAGGTGCATGCGCTCAGGAGAGTGCAGGCACTCCTTGATGCACTGCCCGGATGTCAATCCAGCTGCTGCGGCAGCCAGCAGGAGCCTCTGCCTCCCCTGCCCCTGCTGGTCCCTCAGGCAAGGACCTGCTTTGTCTCTTCCAGTAGCCACACCGCGGGTGCTGCTCTGAGCTCTGGTGTAGCTTCCTGTGCTTTGGTGAGTTATTGTCAAGCGGTGGCATCTGGCCAGGAGACCGGAAGTGGCATTCCATTCTAGTGAAAGGAAGACCCTGCTAGCAGAGTGGCTGGAAGCCTCAGAGGGAAAGAGACCTTTGGAGAGCAAGGAACTGCCTGGCTCTAGGGTTATTTAAGGGCTGGAGTAGTTAGGAGACAGAATGAGTCGTTCTGCCTGGGGGAGGAATCCCTTGCATCTCATGGCCAATGTTGTTTCTTTCTTCCTTTTTTTTTTTTTTTTTTTTTTTTTTTTTTTTTTTTTTTTTTTGTCTTTTTGAGACAGGGTCTCACTATGCAGTTCAGGCTGGCCTTGAGCTCACTTTGTAGCCCAGGCTGGCCTCAAACTCGCAACGATCCTCCTGCCTCAGCCTCCCGAGTGCTGGGATTACAGGTGTGAGCCACCACGCCCGGCTCAATATTGTTTCTTATTCTTCATGTCCCTTCCCTGTTCTGCATGATAGGGATTTTTGCGTCAACCAAGTAATTATTCTGCTTAAGTAGTAATATACATTATTGGTGCTGAATTACTATGGCCTGTCACATCTTCCTCTGAAAATATGGGGGTATGTGTGTGTGTGTGTGTGTGTGTGTGTGTGATAAATTGGTTAATTATTGTTTTTGAATCGACACCCTATTCAGACTTTTGATTTATAACTTGATTGTACTGCATGAGGTACCTCCCGATTTCTAACAGGATCTGTTTGACTAAACTTGGTGTTCTACTCAGTATTAGCCAAAAGAAAGATTAAAAGTAAGCCAGAGAGTTTCGTAGCTTTGTAACAATAGCATAAAATGTGGAATAATGAACTGTAAATGCGCCTAATTACATAAATAATGCATTTGGGTAATTGTCAAGTAAGGGGGTGTGCTAATGAATCAATTATTTTTAATTGTAGGATGCTTGATTGTTTCAGAAATATAATTGATTGTAATCAAGAATCAATTAAATGTTGATAGTAATTATGTTGATCAGGCTTAAATACATGACATCATTACAGTGTAGCTGCTTGAAGAAGAAGGGTTGGGGAAGAGGTTATTACAAGGGATGGCGGGCGACATCATTCACGTTTGCTCCTGCAGCCAGCAGCGGCAGGGATGTGCGGCAGAGACACCCTCGGCCAGCTGTGGGTGTGTCCCTCATGAGGGGATCAGGAGTTGACTTCAAATAAAAACTCAGGTGCAAGGATGACCAGGCCCTCTCAAGGCTTGTTCTGGGGGACACAAGTGGCTGGGATCCCAGGCAATTCAGGCCCAGTGGGGTCTGCGTGGCCCTTGTCCTGGGCTCCCTCTTCTTGCTCGGCCTATGTCAGCTTGAGGCTCCAAGCCTGCTCCCTTCCCCATGGGTGGTCTGGCTGCTCAGGGAGTGAATGCTTCTTTGTGACAATGTGTTGAGGTTCATGTCCATGCGTTGCAAAAAGCCACCAGCCCACAAAGGACTGTGTCTCATTGATATTTGTATTCCTGGTGACTGCCATCCTGGGACTTATGGATGTTAACTGAATAAATAGAAGAACTGTTGCTAGGTGTGGTGGTACATGCCTATAGTCTTAGCACTCTGGGAAGCTAAGGTAGGAGGACTGTGAGTTCAAGCCCAGCCTGGGACTTCTTTTTTAATGTTCGTATTTGAAGTATTATTTCTGTTTTTTTTTTTAGATTTTATTTTTTTGTTTTAAAGAGAAAAAACTAACAAAACAACAATGAAGACAAAAACAAAACAACACAAAAGCAACAAAAACAATACATGACCTCAAAGCAAAATGATAGGAATTAACAATGGTTGCTACATTATATACTGTTATCTTCAATGAAGTTGCTCAGTCCACCAGATGTAAGAATGTAAGATTGGTCAAACAAAGACAGTAACAAGTAATAAAAAAAATTGGAAATGATGCAGAGCTTCATTATAAAAGACAGTAGGAATTCAACAATTGTTCTTATACTACATATTGTTATTTAAGATCAGTCATTCTGATTACCAGATACAAGTGTGCAAAATTGGTCAAGAAAAAAGAAAATTTTAAGCATTAACTATTCTTTTCAACAAACCACAGACATCAGCAATACACCTATTCCAGCTATCCTTGTATATACATATAAATTTTGCAAAATAATTGCACAGATAACCAGACATAGGCATGTAAGATTGATCAAACAATTACACATTAACTGTTCCTTTCAATAAACCAACAGATATTAGTAGTACAAGTATCCTAACTATCCTGTAAGAAAGAAAGAAGAGAAAAAAATGTGTATATGTGTTTTTATTTTTTGAGACAAGGCTTCACTTTGTAGTTCAGGGTGAGCTTAAACTCACTGTGCAGCCCAGGCTGGCCTCAAAATTATGGCAATCCCCCTGCCTCAGCCTCCTGAGCGCTGGGAATATAGGTGTGCACTACCATACCCATCAAACCCAATTTGGGTAATTTAGTGACTGAGCAAGACTCTTGCCCCCGGGTTCCTGGCTCACCTACTTCTGTGGCCTCAGAGCTTCATGGGAGGATGGGAGGTAAACATTTTGAGTTTTTGCTGTATTTAAAAATTTGAACAAAACTTTGGCTGTGGCTACATAGTCCCATACAGGGCTTCATATTCCATCTGGAATTTGGAGGCTTGCTTCTTTAACTCCTGATTTTCACTGTCACTCTAGTGACACTCTGTTCTGGTCCCAAATATGTTAGAAGCCCAACACTACCCATTGCACTACAGAGATTAATTATCTTAGAGTATGAGATAAAAGTCCAATTTTACT
The DNA here is from genome assembly GCF_000276665.1 of Chinchilla lanigera. Classification (NCBI taxonomy): domain Eukaryota; kingdom Metazoa; phylum Chordata; class Mammalia; order Rodentia; family Chinchillidae; genus Chinchilla; species Chinchilla lanigera. The sequence goes on from NW_004955487.1 coordinate 4,003,593, forward strand.
CTTTGCCAGTGTACTGTATACCAGTTATCCCAGCATCATTTGTTGGAAAGACCATACTTCATGTAAGGTTTGGTGTGAGTGAGAGATGGAACAAAGGTAAAGAAATGCTTTATTGTCAGGCAGGGGAGGGCTGCTAAAGAAATGCAAGGACCTCTGAGGAGGGGGCAGAAAGACAAAGGATATATTGGGCTCGACTGAGGACAGGGTTTTGGGGCGCGGTCTAAGTGATGTAATAGACACTGGGAACAAGAGATCGCCCATGCATAAAAATAAAATGGGAAATTGTGGTTAGACTAAAGAAAGAAGAAGGCGGAAGTTAGTCTGGGAGGGACATGTTGTTTTAGCCTCTATGCCACATCGGATGGTTGCCATGATGACTTGGCATGGGTGAAAACCCATCACTTCCCTCTTGGTGGTCTTGCCATCCTTGTCAAATATCAAGTGGACACAGATCGATGGATTTATGTCTGTTCCTGCTTTGGTTCCTTTAGTCTAGAAGTCTAACTTTATCCCATACCTACTGTTTTGATTACTGTTGCCTTGTAGTAGGTTTGAACCCAGAAGTGTGAATCCTCCTATTTTGCTCTTTTCCAAGATGATTTTAACTATTGAAGTCCATTTACAATTCCATATTAATCTGAGGATCAGATTTTCACATTCTGCAAAAACAAAAGTTGGTAGAACTTTGGTAGGGTCGCACTGAATCTATAGATCATTTTTGATTTGCCATATTTGCAACATTAATTTCTCCCTACCCATGACTGTAGGACATCTTTCTATTTATTTAGATCTTTTTACATTTCTTTCCAAATTATTTTACAGTTTTCAGTCTGTAATAATTCCCTGATTATATTTATCTGTACATATTTTATGTTTTTATGTTGTTATAAATGGAATTATTTTCTTTATTGCCTTTTCAGATTGTTCATTGTTAGCATGTAGAACTTTAACTTTTGGGTTGATCTTCTGTCCTGCGAGTTTGCTGAGCTTGTTTATTGGATTTAATAATTTTTTAAGGAAAATATTTTATGATTTTATATATATACACATATATATATACACATATATATGAGACCATGTCACTTACAAATATAGTTTTATTTCTTCCTTTTATGTTTGGAGATCTTCTGTTCTTTCTTGCCTAATTGCTCTGGGTAGAACTTCCAGCCGGGCATAAAAGTGGCTAAAGACAGCATCCTTGATTTGCTCCTGAAATGAGGGAGAACTTTTAGTCTCTTACCTTTGGGTATAATATTTGATGAGAGTTTTTCATATATGTCTTTTACCTTGTTGGGATGATAATGTACATTTTTAAAATTTTTAAAAAACTGTTTCCTGTCTAGAAAAAAAGTTAATTTTTCATGAACAGACTCTTTGAGGCTGGAGCAAATATGACTGATTTTTTTTAAAATTTATTATAGAAAGTTTCAAACATTCCTTTCACAGTGATCCATCTGCATCCTCTGACAGGTGCTGTATCACTTTTATTTATTACCTTCATTTGCTTTTGTTTGGTTTTACTTTTTTTTTTGGTACCAGGATTTGAACTCAGGACCTTGGTCTTGCCAGGCAGGCTCTTGTACCACTGAGCTACATCCCCAGCCCTTGGTTTTACATTTACCATTTTTATTTTATTTATTTATTTAGGTGACAAGTTAAGAACCCAAGGCTTTGTACATGGTAAGCGCATGCTCTACCATAAGCTAAGCTCCCAGCTCCTGTTTTGTGTTTGTTTTTCAATGAATGAAAGAGGTTATACACCTCAGTCTTTTCATCTGTAGAATGGCACTGAAAATAGGTCAAACCTCCTGGATCTGACATAAGGATGGAGATAATACACATAAAATGTCTCATCTCTTCTTTCCTCTCCCCCTCTCCCTTTCTTGTTTCCCTTCTCATTTGGACATTGTCTTCCCATTTCTCAATATCTGTTATACATTTTGGTCCTCCTTTACCCATCAGTTTCTCACACTGGAGAGACAATGCAGTGTTTAAACATGTGTTTCCAATTTGCTTCACTTAAGAGTGTGGTCTCAAGATGCAACCATTTACCTAGAAATGTCTCAAGCTTATCATTCTATACGGCAGAGTAGTACTCCATTGTATAAAAAAACCCACATCTTTATCCATTCATTGGTTGATGGGCATTTGTGGTGTTTCAAAAATTTAGCTATTACAAACTGTGTTACTATAAACATGGGTGTGCATATATCACTGTGGTATAATGTTTTTAATTATTTTGGGAAGATACCAAGAAGGGGACTAGCTGGGTCAAATGGAACCTCTAGGTTTAGTGTTTTTGAGGAATCTCCACACTGATTTCCACAGTAGTTGCACTAGTCTACACTCCCACCAATAGTGAAGAAGGGTTCCTTTTGGCCCACAACTCTTCTAGCATTTGTTGTTGGTTGATTGTTTGATAATAGCCATTCTTTCTGGAGTGAGATGGAAACTCAGCATTGTTTTAACTTGCATCTCTCAAACAACCAGTGATATGGAACATTTTTAATGTATTTATTTGCTGTTTCTTAATCTGAGAAGTGTCTATTTATTTCAAATGCCCATTTGTAGATTGGGTGTTTAAATTTGAGGGGTTTGATTTTTCATATATATATTCTAGATATTAGTCCTATGTCTGAGGGATAACTGGCAAAATGTTTTCCACATACTGTGGGTTATCTCTTCATTCTATTGGTGGTTTCTTTTTCTGTGCAGAACTTTTTAATAAGATGAGATCTCAGCTGTTGATTATTTGTAGTAATTCTTGTGTGATCAATGTTTTGTTCATAAAATCTTTGGCTACACCAATGTCTTCAAGAGTTCTACCCTTTCTATCTTCCAGCATATTTAGTGTTTTTGTTGTAGTATTTTGGTCTTTGATTCATTTCAATTTTAATTTAGTGCATGGTAAAAGATAAAGGTCTAGTTTTAATCTTCAGCATGTGGAAAGCCAGTTTTTCTAGCACCATTTATTAAAGAGGCTATCTTTCTTCTACTGAAGGTGTCTGGCTCCTTTGTCAAAGATAAGGTAGCTGAATATGTCTGGAGTTGTTTCTGCATCTTCTAATCTATTCCCTTGCTTCTTGAGTCTGTTTTTTCCTCCAGTATCATGCTGTTTTAATCACAGTAACTTTGCAGTATACTTTCAAGTCAAGGATTCTGATACCCCCTGCCTTGCCTTTGTTGCCCAGAATTGCTTTGGCTATAGTAGGTCTCTTCTGGTTCCAAATAAATTTTAGATTTGTTTTCTCTCATCCTGTGAGGTATGCTATTGTTATTTTGATCAGTACTGCATTAAGTCTGTATAACAATTTTAGAAGCATGGCTATTTTCATGATATTGGTTCTGTATATCTAAGACAAAGGATATCTTTCCATTTTCTGATATCCTCTTTGATCTCCTTTTTCAGAGTACTATAGTTTTCAATGTAAAGGTCTTTTACTTCCTTTGTTCCACTGATTCCTAGGTATTTCCTTTTTTTGGATGCTATTGTGAAAAGTGTTATTTCCTTAATTTCTCTCTCAGTGAGTTTGTTGTTTGTGTACAGGAATGCTATTAATTTTTGAATGTTGACTTTGTATGGAGCTACGTTACTAAATTTGGTTATTAAATATAGAACTGTTTTGATGAAGTTTTTGGGGTCTTCTATGTAGAGAATCATGTCATCTGCAAATAATGATAATTTAACTTCTTCCTTTCCTATCCTTATTCCTTTTATTTCTTTCTCTTGTCTAATTGCTCTTGTTAATGTTTCCAGAACTGTTTTGAATAAGAGCAATGACAGCAGACATCTTTGTCTTGTTCCTGATTTTAGAGTAAAAGCTTTTATTTTTTGCCCATTTAATATGGTGTTAGCTACTGGCTTGTCATAGATGACTTTTTACCAGATTGAGATAAAGACTATCTATTCTAATTTTTGGTAGGGTTTTTTTTTAATCATAAATGTGTGTTTGATTTTTTCAAATACTTTTTCTGCATCTAGTGACATGATCATATGGTTTTTGTCTTTGGTTCTGTTAAAATGTATTTGGAAGTATTGCTTCCCTTTCAATTTCATCAAAAAGTTTGAGAAATAGTGGCATTAAGTCTTTTCTAAATTTCTTGTAGAATTCAGCAGTGAATCTGAAAGTGCCTGAACTTTTCTTTGTTGGTAGGTTTTTAATTATATTTTCAACTTGATTGGCTGATATTGGTTTATTTAGAATTTTTATATCCTCTTGATTCAGATTTGGTAATTCACATATATATATCTAAGAATCTTTCCATTTCTTCTGTGTTTTCCATATTATTAGAATACAGATTCTCAAAGTAGGTACTGATGATCTTCTGGATTTTTGCAGGATCTGTTGTGATATCACCCATTTCTTTCCTAATTGCATGGATTCGAGTCTTTCCTTGTTTTATAGGGGAAGCTAAGGATTTGTTAATTTTTTTTTTAATCTTTAAAGGAACAAACTCTTCAATGCATTGATTCTTTGTACTATTTTCTTAGTCTCCACTGCATTAATTTCTGCCCTGATCTTTATAATTTCCACTCTTGTATGAACTTCGGGCTTGACTTGCTCTTCTTTTTCTAGAATGTTGAGATTCAACATTAGGTTGTTTATTTGAGCTTGCTTTCTTTTCCTGGTATGAGAATTCACTGCTGTAAATTTCCCTCGTAGGACTACTATCACTGCATCCAATAAGTTGCAGTATGTTGTATTGGCATTGTTGTTTAATTGTAGAAACTATCTAGTTTCCTCTTCAATTTCAGCTATGACTCATTGGTTATTCAGTAGGTTCTTATTTAATTTCCATGTATTTATGAAGTTCTTTTGATTTCTTTTGCCACTGATTTCCAATTTCATTGCACTATGGTCTGATAGTATTCATGAGATAATTTCAATTCCTTTGCATTTACTTAAGCATATTCTGTGGGTTAGTGTGTGGTCTATTTTGGAGAACATCCCTTGTGAATCTGAGAAGAATATGTACTTTGATGTTGTGGGGTGCAACACTCTATAGATATCTACTACATCCATTTATGGAAGTTTGGTTTAGTTCTGATATTTGTTGATTTCTTGTCTAGTTGAACTATTTGTGACAGTGGGATATTAAAGTCCCCCATTACAATTGTGTTAGTGCTTATTTGATCTTTCATGTCTATTAATATTTGTTTTGCATAGTTGGGTGCACTGATATTTGGTGCATATATATTTATGATTGTTATTTCTTCTTCTTTGATTGTTCCCTTCACAAGGATGTAGTGACCTTCTGTGTCTCTCATAATCAATTTTGACTTGAAATCCACTTTGTGAATAGAATTGCTACCCCTATTTTTTCAGGTTCCTGTTGCATGGAATATTATTTTCCATCCTTTGATTTTCAGTCTATGAATTTTTTTCAATTAAATATGTTTCTTGTATTTAACATATTGCTGAATTTTGCTTCTTAATCCATTATGCCTGTCTCTTTCTTTTGATTGGTGAATCAAGATCAGTAACATTGATGGCTATAACTGATATGTATTGACTTATCCTTGTCATGTTATGTTCCTGTTGTTGGTTCTCTTTTCTCCCCTCTGTTTAATTGCTTGCCTTGTCTTGTGGATTCATTCTGCTGGGGTTAAGGGAGTTGTAGTCTACATTATCTCTTTCTTGAATGTCCTTCAGAGCATTTTAGAGTGCTTGTTCGGTGTTCATGAATTTTCTCAAGTGTTCTTTGTCATGGAAATATCTCTCCATTAATTTTGAAAGATAGTTTTACAGGGTACATCAGGCTAGGCTGGTGGTTGTTTTCTTTTAGGGTCTGAGATACCTCACTCCATGCTCCCTTTGATTCTAGGGTTTGTGTTGAGAAGTCAGCTGTGATTCTGATGGGCTTTCCTTTATAGGTAATTTGTTTCTTTTCTCTAACAGCTATTAATATTCTGTTCTTGTGTTGAATTTTTGTAATTTGTGTTTCTTTTTCAGACAGGGTTTCACTATGCAATTCAGGCTGGCCTTGAACTAATTTTGTAGCCCAGGCTGCCCTCTAACTTGCAATGATCCTCATGTTTCAGCCTCCAAAGTGCTGGAATTACAGGCATGTGTCACTATACCTGGCCAATAATCCATTAGACTTTTATTTATTTATGTACTTATTCATTGTTGAGTCAGGATTTTGTTGTGTAGTTTAGACTGGCCTTGAGTTCACTATACAGCTCAGGCTGACCTGGAACTCCCAGAAATTTCCTGCCTCAGCCTCCTGAGTGCAAGGATTATAGGCGTGAGCCACTACAACCATCAGAGTTTTGGAATCTTGACTATTTTATGCATTTGTGTAGATTTTTTTTATCATGGCTAATTGGAGTTCTAATGTCAAATTCTTTTCCCCTGCTTGGGAAGTTTTTTTGCCATTACACCTGTGAACAGGTTTTTTAAATGTCATTTATGCTATCTCCTGCTTTTTCAGTGACTGTGATCATTCTTATATTATTTTTCTTTACATCATCTACAACCATTGCATTGATTTTTCATGGTCCCTTGCTATTTTTAAGAAATCTTTCTTTTAATGATCGCTAACTGCAATCCTGCCTCTATTCTGTGTTAATCTGAGCAATCCAGCTGTAGATTTACAGTGGGGTAATGGATAACACCAACAAGCCTGGTGCTAACCTTTGTCTTTTAGGTGGAGAGTTTAATTAACTTATATTAACATGTTTATTGGTAAACAAGCACTTCTGGTGGTTTTGCTATTTTTACATATATTTTTAGTTTCTTGATTCCTCCTGCCTTGAGGCCTTCTTCTGTATTTAATTAACTTTTTTTTTCTGCCAGGCATGTTGGCACATGCCTTAATTTTAGCTACTTGGGAGACTAAGACAGAAGGATCACAAATTTAAGGCCAGCCTCCTCCTTAGTAGGAGCCCATCTAAAATTTTTTTTGGTAGTGTACTGCTTGATTTCCTTTTGCTGTCCATTTCTATGTAGGTTTGTTGGTTATCTTGGGGGGTCACCTTGGGGTTTAGAAATATAATCTTAAATTTACTGTTTTTTTTTTTTCCCGGTACCAGGAATTGAACTCATGACGTTGCGCTTGCCAGGCAGGTGCTGTGCCGCTGAGCTAAATCCCCAGCCCTATAATCTTAAATTTATAAGTAATTAATTAGTACCAATCTAGATTCACTAGGTTGTTCCTATATAATTCTGTCCTCACCTTACATTGTCATTGTACAAATTACCTTATTTTACCTTGTGTAGCCACTTACATAAATTTAAAACTATTGTTTACTCAGGTGTTTTGAAATACATAAGGAAAATAAAAGAATTGCAAACCAAAAATATAATATTTTATGTTTACTGATGCAGTTTTCTTTATTTATGTTCTTTGTTTTGCTGTGTGGCTTGCAACCACTGTGTACTGTCCTTTCATTTCAGCCTCTGGGACTCCCTTTAGCAGTTCATGTAGGATAGTTCTACCAAAGACAAACTCTGTCAGGTTGGTGTTATCCTGAGTGTTTAAATTCTACCTTCATCTTTGAAGGATATTTTTACACGGTATAAAATTCTTGGTTGACAATTTTTCTTTCATCTGTTTAAATTTGTTATCACACTGCCTTCTGGATTCTTTAATTTTAACTTATAATTGGTTTTTATTTGTTTTGAGATTCTTCACTCGTATTTTATCCTTCTGATAGCTCTTGAGGTTCTCTGCTCCCCTTTCTTTTTTCTGTACCAGGAATTGAACTCAGGACCTTATGCTTGCCAGGCAGGTATTGCACCACTGAACTATATCCCTGGCCCTCCCTGGCCTTTTAATTTTCAATTTTATTCTAATGTGCTGCAGGGTGGCTGGTTTTGGTGTTATCTTCCTTGGAATTTTTGAGCTTCTTGGATATAGGTAGATTCATGATTTATAAAGTACAGGGTTGTTTGGTTGTTATTTAATCAAATCATTTTTCATTCCAGCTTTTCTGGAACTCTCTGTATATTGGTTTGCTTTATGTATTTGTTTTAGTTACTTTTTTCTCGTTGCTGAGACAAAATATCCAACGCCCAAAATGAAGGAAGGAAAGGTTTATTTAGCTTACAGTTTGTGGAGGTTTCAGTCCATACTTGGCTGGCTCTGAGGCTGAAGGCAGCAAAACAACAAGAGCAAAGGGGAGAATGGCAGCCGAACAGCAATGCAGCCAGAGCAAACTGGAGGAATGGTGGCAAGCAGCTTCTTTCTCTGCCTTACATTGTAAACAGGCTACCCCCACCTAAGGGGCGTGTAGCTCTCACATAATCTCCATGCCCTCCTTTTCCACAGCCTCAGGATGTATGCAAAGTAAGCACCCTGGCTTCCTGCTGAGTCACTCAGCCAAACCTCTAGACTCCCCAAGTTGACACAATGTTTCAACCATAACAGTATTTTAAAAGCCTCTTTAGATTTGCTCATTCTCCCTCCTTCCTTTCTACTCACAGTCTGAATTGTATTAATTATCCTATCTTCAAGTTTGCTGATTCTTCCTTCTTTCTGTTCCTATGTAGTTATTGTACTTTTAACTTTCATAATTTCTACTAGGCTTCTTTTATATAGTTTATACTGTTGATTTTCTTTATTTAATGTAACATAATTTTCCTTGTTTCTGTTAATTCTCTGCCCATGTTTTCTTCTGGCTTTTCTAGTTTATTTTAGACACTCGGATGTACAGTCTTTATCTAATAATTGCAATATCTTTCAAGGGCTTTGAAAGTTATTTTCTTGTTTTCCTGAGAATGGGCTTCACTTTTTTTTAACTTGAATGTGGAAAAATTCATTTATTTGTTTGAAAACTGAGTGTTTTGTATATTAGGACATGGAAACTCTAGATATTATACTTTTATTACTCCCACAAATTTGTTGCTTCTTGCTGTGAATTGTTTTTTGGGGCTTAGTGACTTTTCTAAAACTTTTATTTTGTAAAAGTGGTATTTTTGCTGCATGTGACCACTGAAGTCTCTGTTCTGCTATCTTAGTGGCCTGTGAGTAAGTTGGCAGAGATTCTTTTAATGTGTGGAGCAAACACTAATCAACCAAATGACAGACAAAACCTCTTCTGATCTTTCCAGGCTGGCTCAGTGTTGGAATGCTCCCCATGAGGCTCTGCCTTACCTCTCACTTCCTGTCTACACAGAGCCTATCCAGGATGGAGGCTGAGTCTCCTTGTGGTTTGTGAGTGTGTGAGCATCCCTGTTCATGTATTGGCTTCTGTTTTCCTAGTACACGCAGGAGCTTTTCAAAGCTCTCATCCTTCTGTGTCTCCTTCCCAGCCCTCTCCTTTCCTTGCTTTCTGGTGTGTCTGTTACATTTCCTGTCTGTTACAAATCCAGCTGATTTTGGATCCTGCCATTTTACTGAATTTGTTTTTCAGCTCTAAGAGTCTTCTGGTGGACTTTTTTTGGGTCTTCTATGTAAAGGGTCATACCATCTGCAAATAGAGATCATTTAACTTCTGCCTTTCCTATTTGTTTCCCTTTTATTTCTTCCTCTTGCCTGATTTCTCTAGCTAAAGTCTAGAGAACCATATTGAACAGGAGTGGTAAAGTGGACATCCTTGTCTTGTCCTTGATTTTAGCAGGAAAGCTTTTAGCTTTCTTTCCCCCATTCAGTGTGATGTTGGCTATGTGCTTTTTATCAGTTTGAGGTAAAGTCCTTCCATACCTAATACATTCATTAGGGTTTTTATCACGAAAGAGTGTTGAATTTTGTCAAAGATTTTTTCTGCCTTTATTGAGATGAACATGTGATTTTTAGCCATGATTTCATTTATATGGTTTGTTACATTTATTGATTTATGTATATTGCACCATCATTGCATCCCTGGAATGAAGCCAACTTGGTCATGCTGCATGATGGTCTTAATGATTCATTGAATTCTGTTCCAGTATCTTGTCCTTGGTCCCATATGTCTGTGGCTGTCACATTTACATTTAAATACTTTAGAAAAAATATGACCAAGGGAACTGGGTGAGCTCTGGGAGAGCCCCAAGGCATCTGGGGCAAAAGCAAGCCCTTGAGTGGATCCTCCTAGGAACCACCAGAAAGGGCAACAACCACCACAACTCCTTGAGAATAGGTCCATGCTGAACTCTCACATAACAGTAGCTGCACCAATGGTGTGGGCTGCCACCCCAGAGCCACCCTTGAGCCGGAAGGTGAAACTGTTGCTCTGCTCTTGAACTGAAATCCAGCAGTTTCTTTCTTCAGTGGTAAAGAAGTCTCTCCAGGTTGTTGTAAGTTTTTGATTAGATTCCAGATTTCCAAAAAGCTAATTCTGACTGTTTTTGCCAGCAAATCACTGCTTTAGGAGAGAGATGGGGTTTTGGGTTCTCCTACTCTGCCGTTTTTGGTGGTAGCTGATTTTTGACAAAGGTGCAAAAGCAATTTGATGCAAGCAAAATAGTCTTTCAGCAAATGGTGCTGGAGTAATTGGACATCCATATGGTAAAAAAGTAAATCTGTCTCAAGCCTCATACATTATATAAAAGTTAACTCAAGATAGATCAAAAACTTAAATGTAAAATGAAAACTAAATTTTTGGACAAAAACAAAAATATTTCAGGATCTAAGACTAAGTAGAAAGTTCTTAGACTTCATACCAAAAGCACAAGTTAAAGCAGGAAAAAATGGATTAAGTAGACTTCATCAGAATTGAAAAAATATTTCCCTGTTTAGATCATTGAAAACAAAGAAAAGACAGCTGGGCTTGGTGGTGCACACCTATAATCCCAGCTTGGGAGGCTGAGGCAGAAGGATTGCAGAGAGTTCAAGGCCAGCCTGGGCTACACAGTGAGTTCAAGGAGAGCTTTAACTACATAGCAAGATCCTGTCTCAAGGAGAAGAAAAGAAAACAAAAACAAACAAACAAACAAAAAAGACCTGAAGGAAATATTTCAAACCTCATACCTGAAAAAGACTTATCTAGAATATATTAAAAACACACACAAACACCAGAAAAATAATCAACCTAGTTAGAAACTGAGCAAAAGACATGAACTGACATTTCACCAAAGGAGAAACAGAGGGCAAACAAATTCATAGGAAGGTGTCCAGCATCATTAGCTCTGAGAAGAATGCAGATGAAATCATCATGAGATTCCATCGTGTACTTAGCAAGTGTAGAAAGTCAAAAGTTTGTCAATGCTAACTATCAGGGAGGTTGCAGTTGTATGTCTGGTTTTTCAAGAAACTACTGAACTGTTGTCCAGAGTGGCCACATCTTTTACATTTACATATACATTTACATTTACATTTACAAGTGAGGGGAGATGGGGCTCACCTCTCCTGACGGCTGGTTAAGCAAAGGCTTCCCAGGTAGGGTAGGGTGATGGTTGCCAACCAGGCCACAGGATTTCCCAGAGAAGCCAGGTTGGGTCCTCTGGTCCTGCAGATTGCTTGGGCCCAGGTGTGGAGGGCAGCTGTGCACCATATTCAAAGAGAAATCTTATTTCAGTGTATGATGCTTTTAGAAAAAATGAAAACATACAACCTTTCAGGCCAAGGAGGAAGCAGAGCACCCAGGTAGGGGAGATAATTTCCAGCCTGAAGGGTCTGGGTAAGTATGTCTCCCTGGGAACCTCAGGGAGCCAGGCCTGCAGCTGCCAGGAACAGCAGCTCCCGTGAGCAGGCCTGGGAGGACAGATGCGGGCTGACAGCAAAGGTCACTCGGGCGTTCGGGCAGTCTGACCCGGGTCTGGTAAGTGCTGTGAAGTCTCTGAGTTCTTTCTCTGCCAGGCTGCTCTTGGCATGAAAAACAACTGATCTTTCTTCTGCAGGCTCTGGGAAAGAGGCTTTGTTCCTCCTGGCCCTGGAGAAGTGGCCTTAATCCAAAGTGATTACCTTGCAGTTTATTCGTCGGTGATGTCTTCTCTGGCTGCCCAAGTCTTGGGCTCCAGTTGCCTGCGGCCAGTGACAGAGGCCATATGTCTTTCCAGCCTCATGTCAAGAATGACATTGAGGTCTCTTTGTCCTCTTGGAAGCTTTTGTCTGTGCTTGTGCCTCACAGACCTCTGTGACTGATTCCTCCTGCAGTTGAAAGGGGCCATAAAAAGCTTGGGAGTTCAAAGAAAGCCAGGAAACCCCCCTGAGCCCATGGGGTCCCTGTGTTGCTTTCTCTTTTTGCTATTTGCAGCAGTGTGGTTGCTTCAATGTCCTTTGGCTGAGGGCTGCTGCAGCACCCCCAAGTACTGTCTGGGCCAGGATGTGCGAGGTTGGCCTCCACCTGTGTCTTTGCTGTCTCTGGCATGTGCTGTCATTCTGGGCAGGCTTAAGAAGGCCCATGTGCAGGGACTGTGTTCTTTATTGCCACTCACTAAAATCACAGGAGGGAAGATTCCATCCCTTCTTGAGAATCCCTATTGCTGGTGTAGTGGATCAGCTGGTGGTCTCTGGAATAAGGTTTGGGGGAGACACCCTTCTCCATTCTGCACCTGGCCTGTAAGGGACAGCACTGGCTGGCTTGATCCTGGTGCTCTAAGTCTTGCATGTCTCTGCAAAGGAGCCTCAGCCATGGTGCTGGCCCTCACCTCGGTCTCCATCCTTCCCATCATTTCCCCTCCGGTTGGCATTTGTATCAGCAGAAGGCAGGCAATGGACCAGCTCCATTGCACTGGTACCAGGCAGTGATGGGGGGGGGCGCATGTCATCACACTAAGACTTTCAGCTCTTTTAGGGCATCAAAGAGAGCAGCTTTGGTCTCTATGTGTTCTCAACGTGTGGCTTTTGTTGTTTTGTACGATATAAAAAAATAAGATTTCAAATTAACTGCAGTTTAGCTGTGTCTCGGTTTTTAATTGCTTGGAATTAGCACTTGATTTGCATAGTACTTGATTTGCCAATTATCTGTGCTTAAAGGAGGGACAGCTCCTGATTATGTTCCGTCTGCAAGGAAGCGGGATGGTGAATGATCCTGGGGAGGACAAATCCAAACTCCACCGTGCTGAATGGTGCCTGCATTTTATGTTTTTGTGCTGTGTCTTCCAGAAATGCGCTTCCTGGACAGGAGTGGTGGTGGTATTGGGAAGTGGGCTGGCTTCCAACTGACTTTACCCAGCCCACCTCACCAAGGTTAGGGACAGTGCTCTGACCATCTTGGTCCCAGCTGCCTCATTGTGCACTTTTTCTGGGCTGAGAAAGATCATTGGTTTAATATTGTCAAGCCAGAATGCCAAATTCCTAGTCCAGGTTTGGCCTCATGCTGTTCATTTATAAAGTGGTGGAGAGAATTTGCACATAGGGAGTCCCAGCCACCATCCCAGCCAATGGAGGCCCAGGAGGTCAGTGGCTCATCACAAGTCACATGCTGGGAGGGGTCCAGCTTATCTGGCCCTAAACCACAACTTGGGGTCCTCCTTGATGCAGTAAATTGGAGTCCAGGGCAGCATAGGAGCTGGGTGAGATAATCTATTGGATCTATGTCTTCCAAACACTCAACTACTATCATCACAGGATGACAGGCACACACAGGGGTGAGACTATCAGCAGGCACAGTGCTCTGAGGCCAGGTGCTACAGAAAGCTCCACCTCTTTATATGCCCTAGATTTTGTCTTGAAACCATGTATCACTTTAAATGTTCTTGCTTTGGTTTATGTTTGCGATACTGGTATGCTGCTATTGTTCTTTTTATTTATTTCTTTCTCATCTACTACTCTTTAAAATTAAAAAGAAAAAAGCTCCACCTCCCCTTTTCTTCTTCCACCAACAGTGACTGGGTCTTCAGTTCCACAGATGTTGTGGAGGAGCTGGGCTCCAATGGTGCCACTTTCCTGAAATCTATGAACGAAAGAGATGTGATTATTATGCTATTCTCAACTTGGCTGGATTAAGGTCCATCCAGGGATTTATGGAACACATTCTTGGGTGTGTCTGGGTGGAGTATGGAGGCATGACCTTGGGAGCTATATCTGGCCCCTCCTCTTCCTCTCTGGAGCTATTTCCCTGGTCTGCTTCCCGACCACCATGAACTGAGCAGCTCTGCTCCCCGACGTCCTTCTGCCATGATGTTCCCACCTTGCACAGCCAACCATGGACTAAATCCTCTGAAACCATGCACCAAATAAGCCTTTCCTCCTTTAAGCTGTGGGTGTCAGGTATTGTGTCCAGTGGCAGGAAAGTGACTGATACAGAGGGGATGTCTGAAGCAGGTGAATCAGCACGAGACTGTCACACGGTGACTCATGTAGGTTGTCATGGGGTCAGTCATCACTGAGGTAGGGTGCTGACATACCACAGCAGTCAAGTGGGGCTTCCCTTGAGTGGGACTTGACCTAAGAATTAGAGAGTGACACCAGTGTGAACATCCTGCCCTTGGGGGAGCAGCTGTCTGAGACCCTGACACTATCCCCTGTGCCCATCATTTGGCCCTTTCCCATGGTCCAGGGCTGCTCCACAGGTCCAGGCCTAATTTTTCTAAAAATGGTCCCTGAAGTCCCTCAAGCACGAGGCTCACCTGGCTTCTGAGTAGGGACAGTAGAGGGCCTGAGTTCCAGCAGTGACGCCTGGCCTCCTGTGCCCACACCACCCTTCCCACCACAGAGCAAAAGCCTTGTGACTTCTGTGTACCCAGAGCTTTTTGGGGACCTTGGTGTCAGCACAGACCCCTGCCTACTCTGAAAGACTAGTCCTGTGCTTCTAGCACTCACCTGCCCAAAGTGTGCCATAAGTGTTCTCTGCCCATGCACAAAGCCAGCACCCCCAGGGCTGATTCTTCTCAGGGCCCACCCCCTGGGGCACCAGTGGTTCATGCATCATCACAGACGGTTCTGGGCCACACCCCAGCAGGTCAAGGACAGAGTTTTGTCAGGAGGCCTCTAATAGACCTCACTGAGAGGTTCTGTTCCTACAATAGGAATTGTGGGAGTCATTTCAGGGGTTCTCAGATGCGTCCCCAGAGCACCCCATCTTCTTACCCACTATAGCTCCTAATGGGGTCCCTGCATCCTGATTGCTTGACCCGTGGTTCCCACTAGTATGGGAGACCCCATTGCTCAGGACCTTCCAGCAGCTCCTGTTTCTGGGAAGGAAGGAGAGGACAGTATAAAATTATTCATGTGGCCTGACATTAGAGTGGAACCCCACAGGAACTGGGCTCCCCTTCCTGGATTGCGACTCAGCACTTCTTACCTTTTCTTTTCTCCAGCTTCTGATGTCTATGATGCACACACATCGCCTTACTTTTGACTTTATGGCTGGAGGTGAGGAGGCTGTTTTTCCTTGCATGGTGTCTTGTGCAGAGCTTAGTCAATTTTGTTAAGCAAAAGAGTTGATTCCATAGTTTGTGTGGACTGTTGCTTTGCGGCTGGTGGTGCAGGGCTTTGCGGGGCTGTGCAGGATGTTGTGCGTATTCACAGGGACATCCAGAGGACCTCACTCAAGGTTTCTGGGGACCCTCAAGGCCAACAGGCACAGCAAGGAGCATGGGCACTGGGTTCCTGATTTCTGGAGGCCTACTGGGATTTCTGTGGCTGCTTGGGATGAAGGAACTCCTTTGCCACACCCACTGTCTACTGGGCGGAGACAGGGAAACAAAAGGTGTGGAGCTCTTTGCTTTGCTGAGACCTTGCTTTTCAGCTTTTGCAAAATCGGTGATCCCCAAGTGGTTGGAAGGAATGGATTCTGCATGGTGTGGGTGGCATGGCTCAGTCACACACATCTGGAAGTGCTGTATTCCCCTTGCCCCGTGCTCTCATCGAGGTACTCTGGTTGGGACAGAGGCTCCAAGTCCATGTGCTTGGACTGCTTTGTGTATAATTACTTGGTTATTTGCACTGATTTGATTTTGTCTCTTCCTTAAGGAAATGTTCATAGTTATCTAGCTCCCTTTCTGAGTCAAACAATAAGTAAAAACACCAAATAGCACAAGTTCCTTCTGAGGTGGAAGTAGAGAGGAGGGATCTCTGGATGGAGGGGGCCTCAAGGGCAGAGGGCAAAAGAGGAATTGGGCTTTGTGAAAACCACAGAGCCCAGCTGGGAAAGACAGGAGGGTGCATGTGCTACAGGCTTTTGGGGGCCTCGAGATGAGTTCTCTAAAAACCACAAAGTGCACCCACCTCCAATGATGAGGCCATGCCCAGGGATGCTTGTGTTACTGAATATCCTAAACAACCCAGGGTGAGCCCATCTCAATCATAATTAATTATAATCTCATTTGCATTGTTGCTTTGACCCCCTAATGGGCTTTGGGTACCATGACAGTTCCTCAGAGTTCATATAGGGAACCTCCTCCCAGCAGCACAAAGGAGGAGACTTCTGCCAGTCCAGAGAGTTGCTTCCTCCCGGTAGGAACCACTTGGACTCTGACACTTGGTTTCTTCAGGGTCCTGAGTTCTTTTCATGGCCTCCTCCACCCTGAGAAGTGGATCCTGGCTGATAAATTTGTGCTTTTGCTTCCACCTCTGTGTGTGCTTCAGTTCTGTGTCCTGGATACCAGGAGCCCAGGACAGTCACAAACTCCCCAACAGCACCGCCATTAGTGTTTCTTTGTTCCCCAGACTGGGGTGGATTTTGCAGAGATCTGACTCGGCTGTGGGCTGCGGAGAGCCTGCGGATGCATCCAGCCCTCGGGTACGTGCCCTCCCTTTCAGCTTGCACCCATCTATACAACACGCACACCAGCAAGCACAGCAGCCAGGCGTGGGGCTCAGCTCGCCCTCAGCCCCCACGGAGTCAAAACTCCTGTAAACTTCATTGGTGGGCGCGTTGTCAGTAATACCGCCTTCCATCCACTTTTATGTCTCCACCTTTCAAAGCTCTCAGTTTCAAGAAGGTTATAGAATTTCTTACTAGAGAAAGACTTCAGGACATATTTAAGTGAGATCCTCTGTTTACCAGCAATATTTTAAAAACCACATCCTTTAGGGAAAGAATAAAGATCACATGGAGTTTACATCACGGCATTGGTGTGTGAGCTCATGAGCCCAAGAGGAAAAGAGAAGTCAAGGCCACTTTGTGGCTTGGCTGGTTCTTAGCACTGGGGTGGGGCTGTCCTCACCATTGCCTTCTATATTTCGTGCCTTGACTGGTAGCGCTGGGCTGCACCTGGAGGATGCCCTGCCCTCCAGCTTCCTTCCCTCCTCTCCTCTCTCCTGCTGTTCCTGCCTCTGCCCACACCTGTGATGTTCCCCAGTGAGGATACTGGGTATAAAGGTGTCCCAGATGGGCCCCTTGGGAGCAGCCATCTAGCACTTGATCTCATAGGCATCAGCTTGTCCATCTCACTAAGAGACCTAAGGGCACTATCACATGTCCCCTACTCCTGGTCTCCTGCTGTCCCTCTGAGTAGGCTCCAGCACCTGCTTTGCAGGTCAGATGGAGACAGCAGCATCTCAGAGTGGCACAGTGGTTGGCAACAGCACCCAGACTCAGGACGCCTGGCCCCCGCACCTGATAGGCCCTTTCTTCCCTGTCCAAGTCATCCTTTCCTTTAAAGGCATAAGAACTTCTTGGTGCCTCTGGATGCTAACCTGTATCTTGGAGAAAGAGCCATGGATAAAATCCTGCCCAAGCCCTGAAAGGACTGCTCGGTCACAGGGCAGGAGTGGAGCATCCAGTTCTAGCGTGGGTGATGGAAGGAAGCAGCCACTGCATCGGCACATTTTGCTATCACTCGTCAAGCATCACAAGTTGGGGTTTGGAAAGGGAAGAGCTGGCTGCAAAGCACGCATTTGGGAACCTCCCTCCCAGCCCCAGCCCTGGATCTTGTGCCATCTCTCTGTGCCTCAGTCTCCCCTTTGGTCAGACCAAGCATGCTTTCATGTACTTACTGCCAGCTGTATTCAATAACTTCTATTCAAGCCCTTCACTCATTTTTTAAGCTATGCCTTTTTGTTGTTGGGCACGAGGTGTGCTTTACATACCATGGACCAACTGTTCTGATTTCTTCCCAGACTAGTGCGGGGGGACCTACTTCCTGTCTTAGCCCCAGCAATACCTACCATGTCATCTTAACTCAGTGGTTCTCAGCTGAAGCAAAGCTGCCCCAGGTGACATTTGGTAGCGTCTAAAGAAATCTTTGGTTGTCACCGTGGGGAGACACACTGAGTTGGAGAGCCGTCTGGGCCTAATGGAAAAAGGTCAGGGCTGCCGTATTCATTAACGTTTATTGATGCACAAATGGAAAAATCTCTTCTGAGAGTCCTTTTTGGGGAAAAAAACCAATCCAGTTAGTCTACAGATTCTGGAAATCTGGGTAGTAATGGTCATGACATAATAGAAATTCTGTTATATTCTTCATTCTGATCTATACCTACTGGCCCACCAGTGGAAAATAGCCCCTAAAAGTTGCTAATTCGTTTTCACAGCTTCCAGCCTGGAAATTCTAATCCAAAGAGGACCGCAAACATGTTCAACTATCCTCACAGACACCAAAGAGATGGGCCTTCTTCTCTGTCGGGTGATCTGAGGCTGTGCGAGGGGACAGAGTGCCCCTGGCCCCTTGGCTCAGGGGGTTGGGATTGGTCTGAACTGAATGACAAACTGGGGCTGCCCACTGCTCCCTGTTATCAGCCACTCCATTATGGCCTGTGCAGTGAGGGCAAAGCACTTTCTCATTTAGACAAAGCCCTCGAAGACTATTCTGAAATTGTTCCTTTCCCTCTGGTGGCTGGGGCGTGGTTACTCATTTGAATATTTACCATGGAGAAAATGTCTGGGAGGCTGCAGGATGTCGCTGGCTGGCAGAGGAGCTGGGACTGCAGGTTGGAAAGGGGTCCCAGCCCCTGGAGAAACCGTGTCAGAGCACGCAGCAGGGAGCCTCAGCCATAGGTACTTTGGAGGACAAAGCCTCGTGTTGCGGAAGGAGGCCTTAGCCAAAGGGAGTGAGGGCTGAGTGGCTTCTCAGGCTGCTGTATTGTCTCACTCAACCAAACCTTATGAGGGAGGAGTTATGAGGGAGCTGAGGCACAGGGGAGTTAGGCCAGCCAAGGGGGCACATGTGGTAGTGAGGAGTCTGGTCTTCCTGCCGTTAGCCAGCCTCGCTTACATTGCTGTGCATCCTGCCAAACCATGGCAGTGCTATCCTTGTATTATTTATGTCCCCTTTGTGTAGGTTGCACTGCACTTAGGCCTTTTTGGAGGAAATGGGAAGAAATCACTGTGTGTTTGAAGGGTGAATGGCAGCTTCTCATGGCGTAATACGTCAGGACATGGAGGAGCTTGGGAAAGCTTTCAAGGCACCATGGTGCTGTGGAGAAATCAACAAGGGTCTGTCATGAGATTTTCCTTCACAACTGGAACTGAAGGCACCAGGCCTGGAGGTCTGAGGACACAGAGGACGTCCCTGCTGCCATTCCCCACAGAGGTCCCACTGGGAATGGATGCTGGCCGCTGAGCACTGCCTGAGGTCCAGACTCAACATGGTCACATTCAGGAAACTGTGGGAGATTAGTGGGGAAATGGCTTTGCTTGTGCACTGTTGTTTTCATATAATTTCTACTACCTTCCTTCAAGTTGAAGAATAGATAACTCCTTCACTATTTGTTTAATTACAAGGTAGGTATGATTAAGAAAATGTGGCAAACATTTAAAGTTTTTATTACGGTAAAAGATGCATGGCCATTAATTACCCTCACAGTCCTAACACACACACACACACACACCCCCACCCCCCACCCCGCTTTGCACACACTCATCCCTTTGTGCTTGCTACTTTCTGCAGCAGCTCTGAAGTCTTCTTTCCTGAGTTCTTTAGTTGCACTGTCCTGGCTGCTTTGATGTTATGAATTGATTCAAAGTTTTTCCTTTTTATGATTGTTTTGACTCTGGTGAAGAGCCAGAAGTTGAGCCATGCCAGATACAGTGACTAAGGTGAATGAGGACACAGCATCATGTTTTTATGAGCTGCCTTCCTGTTGGATGGCGCTGGGCAGCAGCATTCGCTGTATCTTGATCTCACAGTCAGGAAAGAGGACTCCAGTGCTACTGCGGAAAGTGGCAACAATGATGGCATGAGTGTGTTAGAAGGGAGGGGGAGAACTTTGAGGGGGATTCATGGCCATGTGCCTGTTATTGTGATTCATTTTTAAACATTAACCATTCACCATATATTTTGATGACACCAGAGAAGCTGGGTTTGGGCCTCGGTGCTGTCTTAGGATCCTGCCCTCCTCTGCAGCTACCAGCAGCCCCCTGCCCCAGCCCTTGCACTGGACATGAATCTGGATGGGTCTGAGCCGAGCCCAGCCCAGCCTGACCTGCTTCCTGAGGCCTGAGTAGCTTCTGCATCCTGTCTCAGAGATCCTGGGGGAAACATTGACTTTGGGAACTCCAGACCCCAGCTTTATGCTGAAATTTCCTGCAAGCCCTCCTGGGTTCTGTGGGGGTCGGCTGTTGGGGTCCAGGACTGGAGTTGTGCAGAGACCTCGGGTTGTGTTTGACATCTCCCTATCACGTCCAGAGTGCAGGTGCCGCCCTGGGCTGTGAGCACGGGTGCTCCAGCAGGCTGATTTCTCTGGGCTTTGGAGCTGTGTAGATGCATGGTGAGAACCCTCCTCCCTTGGGGAAAGCTCCCTCAACATATTGGGGGTAGGGCTGGGCTCATCTCATCTTCTGGGTGATGACAACTGTAGCCAGGCATTACTATCATGCCCTCCTTGCTGGTTCACAGTCACAGTCTGTAGGGAGCTGTCCTGTGGCCCCCTTTATCTGAGGGAATGCAGGGACTGAGGATCTGGTCCCAAATGCCATCCTTGAAGGTGGGGTCACAGAGCCAAGGCAAGCCAGGCTCCTCCTTTCCACCCGGCACATTTCGTATTTTTTTTTTTTTTCCTTTCTTTTTTGAGACAGGGTCTTGCTGTGCAGTTCAGGCTGGTCTTGAGCTCACTTTGTAGCCCAGACTGGTCTCGAACTTGCAGCGATCTTCCTGCCTCAGCCTCCCGAGTGCTGGGATTACTGGTACACACCACCACGCCCAGCCAGGCGCATTTCATGATACTTGGAGAGGTCTAAAGCAGGCTGTCTAGAGAAAAGGATGCTTGACCAGTGTCGCATCCGCGTTAGTGATTTCACATGCCTTACCCCACAGCAACCATGCAGCGCAGGTGGCAGTGCCTGAAGACATTTGCCGGAAGCCTCATACCTGAATGGGGCACGAGCCTGGAGTGCTTCTCGGTAGTAAAGCAGCGACCACCTTGCCTGCCATCTCTGCCCACCGCTACCACAGGGCAGGTACTCGTTTCCCTGCTTCCCAGAGGGGAAACTGAGGCTCAAGAGGTTAAAAGACTTGCCCCCTTTCACGGCACAAACACCATCTCTCCACGTCTGGATGGAGATCTGCTGAACCCCATTTTCTCAACCCCAGGTTCCTCCCTACAAATATAGTTTTGAAGCATTTTATTTCCCTTTTTGAGGACTTCTGCTCATGAAAATAATTTATCACAATGTATAAATGGTATGAAATAATGTTTTATGCCTATGGCACCGCTTGGTTTATAGGATAGCTCTGTATTTTTTTTTTTTGATTCCCCTACAAGGTGGCCCTTATTTTGTAGGACTAGGCTCTACATGTAAAGAAACTCAGTTGACCTGTCACATGGCTAACCTTGACCTTGACCTTGGTTGGTGGTGGGCCTTGGTTTGGGTTCTGCCATTTCTATAATTTGCTTGCAGGAACCAGTACAACTGTTCTTCGTTTGCTACTTCAAATTGTGTTTCTGTGGAGATCTGTGGCATTTGAGACTTAGCATTTTCTCTGGCTTGGAGGATGGGAGCCTGGGAAATCACTTTGCTAGGGTGAGTCAGATGGCCAGCCTGGGGACAGTCCTTAAGTATGTTGTGGTCCTCACACTGGCTGATAGGGGTCAACAGAGCAGGCCTTGGCAGGCTTTCTATGTGGACAAAATATTTCATGGTAAAATAAATAGATACACATTTAAAAAAAATAGTCTAATTCCTGACCCAACAATTCCCCTTTTAAATACTTTATTATCTTTTAAAATTGCTTTCAATGTCCCCAAGAAAAATTATCTGTACAGTGACAAATGGCTTGTTTGTCTTGGGATCCAATTGTGCTTGTAGTTAACTAATGTAAGGGTTTGGGTTAACATAAAAAAAAGTCTTACAGAAGTGTCCTTTTCTCTAAGCCAATTATTTTTTCCTCTCCCATATTGTGTTACCAGGGGTCATCATTATGGGATATCACAGATACCTTTTGTAAGCCACTTTTTATTTCTCTACCTCCCTCTTTCCCTGGCTTTTCCTATCCCAGCCCCAGTGACTACAGAGAATAGAACAAGCCAGGGTAGAAGCCAGGGGCAGAGAACTGTTCTGAGGGAGTAAAGACCGCCTCTCTGGAGTTGTTCTTCGGCAAAAGATAAAAGCCTATTCATCAAACATTTTCATCTTTTTAAAATCCATTTAACCCAAGTCCTGCCAGTGTCTGTCCCCACAGGTCCCTGAGATGAGCCGGGCCGTCCCACAAATCCTTTCCTCATACACCTCCTCGCCTCCATCTGCCTTCCTGTGGTATTCTGAGTACATCATTTTCTTTCCAGAAAGGAACATTTCTCCACTAGGAGGAAAGCATTTTCTCCACTGTGGGAAGACAGAATGCCGACGATCAGAACCCTGGGTGTGACTGATGGCCATCAGTTGCTATCCATCTCCTTGGCCCACTTAGATATTTTAGCAAATAAATGTCAAGTCAATAAAGCTACCTGACCAGAGGATGCTGTAATTGCTTGTAGAAAATAATTATACTGTCTTGATGTTCACTGTCACTTCCTTCTGTGAAATAAGGGCCATATCCACACACTGAAGAATTATCCTGATCTCTCACCCCTTGTGCTCCCACTGGGAGGAGAGAAGATGAACAGTCATGCAATCCAGTCCTGCTGCATACAGTAACAAAATTTATACCAGTTTTATACACAGTTGGTTTCAGGAGGGAAAATGACATGCTTTGAGCTGATCAGTCATGCCATACCTTGTTCATTAAAACCAAAGGAAAGCGAGATATGGAGTCCGGTCAAGTCCCCATGCTCTGAAACCCCCCCTGCCCCGCCCCAGGGACAGCAATGCGCACACAGAAAGTACAGGTCTGTAAGCACTTTGGGAGGGTGAGGCAGGAAGATGGCAGGTTCCAGCCCAATGGACAACTTAGTGGAACCCCGTCACAAAACAAAAAACAAAAGAAAAGACCAGGAATGTAGCTTAGTGTGAAGGCCCTAAATTTAATCCCCCGTACTGAGGTACGGGGACAGCAACAGCAACAACAGCAGTGGCAGCAGCAGCAGCAGCAGCAGCAGCAGCAGCAACAACAACAACAACACCCCTTGGTTTTAATGAACAAGGTATGGCATGACTGATCAGCTCAACAGCATGTCATTTTCCCTCCTGAAACCAATTGTGTATAAAACTGGTATAAATTTTGTTATTGTATGGAAGTAATAAAGTACAGGCTGCCGCCTTTAAACATTCCACAGAAACAGAGCCATTTACCACAGAAGGTTTTCAGCAACATGAATCCCCCCGAATGTGTTCCATATTTGTTGCAAAACCCTGCCTGTTATCTTAACATTAAAAGGAAGGCAGCCGTGCAAACGCTCACGAAAGTTCTCCCATTGTTTGTGATCATGACTAATAGGATTTATATTTTCCACTTTCAGAGCTTCTTAAAGCTATATATGATTATCACTAATAATAATTCACCATATTCGAAATCTACAAGCCTGTCATTTCCTATCTGTCAGGCCCCAGGTCTTTAATTTGGGATCGTTGGGGAAGCCACTCGGCTGAGATGATGTGCTTAAATTTAATGTCTTTCTCATTGGATGAAATGATGGGCATTTCTGAATCCCCTGCTCGTTAATTAGTGGCATTTCACTCCTGTTGAGAAAAGAGAGTTGTGCATATACATTCCTTTCCAGAAAACGCGTTGATATTCTAAGGACTGAAATTAGGTGTAAACAGAATTCAGAGAAGTGGAGGCAAGGAGTAAGGGAATTAGGGTGGGGAAAAAGAGCTGACCGCATGGTCATTGCCACCACCATCACCATCGCTGCCTCCACCATCCTTAGTACCATCATCATCCCCTTCACCACCATGGGTGTGAGCTGGAGTGCTATACCAGCGAGTGTGCAGGCATTAAGCTCCAGGCACAGTGTGATCAGAATCAGACGACTCGAGTCCCTTCCTAAAAGTTGTATGTATCATGGTAACATATGCAAGACAGTGGCGAACGGTAGGGTTCAGCACACAATGGTTGGTTGGAACTGGTCTCAGGCTGCTCTATGGGAACACTGCAGACGTGTGAGTTATGAAGGATAAGGCTCCTGTAGCTCACAGTACTGGAGCTGGGGCTCCGAGGCAAGATCTTCCTTGGCAGAGACAGAGCAGTGCTGGCTAGGCACTCTCCCTTTCTTACAGAGCCACTGGAACTAATCCACAATCGCATGCATTACTTCCTCTAATCCTGACTGCCCCAGTGCCCTACCTCCTAAAACCATTATCCTGGGAATCCCAGCACAGAGCTTCCAGAGACCCATTCCAACCAGGCCATAGCAGTGACTCCTGGAGCTCCCACCATCAAAGTTGCCCTTGGCTGAGCACCAGTTGCCAAAAGAGTGGTTATTAAGGAGCAGGGTCTCATCTAGTAGCTTGGACCAAGGCATCGTGGTGGTTAAACCCGGGCAAAAATGAATCTTTTGCTATTAACTCTTGAGGTGAAATATTCTGATTTGTCTGTGATTGTTTTATTGTTTCTTCTAAACACCATATTTTGGGCTAATTTTCTACTTTCTTTCTAGTAACCAGACCTCACTTGGGAAGCAGAGATCCTTAATTTTATTTTGTCCATTATATAACTTCCTCCACTTGGGAAAATTGGGCTGAGGGAGGAGTCGTGGAAGCAGGGCAGAATCGAACCTGGGGATCGGCTTTCAGCCCCAGAGGGCTGGGTCTCATCTCCAGGCACAATTCCTGCAGGACTTTTGGGAGCAGAACCTGGCCTCTCCTCCCTGCTGGTTTTCCTCACCTCTGCCCCAACCTGCAGGTGCCTCAGGGACTAGCCTGGTCCTCCTGGTCCAACGTCGCAGAGGCTGCTTCCCTGTCTCTGCCTCTGCCTCCATACTAACACCTCCTTCACCCTGAGAAGCCACCCTCTTCCCCCAATCCAGATCAAGCCATGACAGGAAGGCAGGAGATGACTGCGTGGGATAGTTCACTGATGACCTGGAAAGTGAGCAGTACAGTCTTGAGGCAGTGCCCTACCTCAAGCCACCCCGTGTCCCTGGCCAGCAGTCAGCTATCCTGGTAGGAGTGGCTCTTGCCTTTCTGCCGTCCTGGTGTGGCACAAAGCCTGGCATGTGGCAGCGGCCCAGAGCCGTGAGTAGACACAGCCTGGACTCCTTTTGGGGCCAGGGCTGCTATGGCTTTTATATGTTGCCTCCCTCTTTTTTTCCAATACAGGGGATTGAACCTAGGGCCTTCACACTGAGCTCCATCCCCAGTACTCTGTGATCCCAGCCATGGGAACATTTTTGGGGATGGAATTTGGGACCCGAGCCCCAATCCTTGCATCCCTCAGATAAAGGAGCCACAGGCTGAGCTCCCTACAGACTGTGACTCTGAGCCAGTGAGGAGAGCATGAGAGTAACGCCTGCTACAACTGTCATCACCCAGGAGATGAGATGAGCCCAACCCTACTGCCAGCATGCTGAGGGAGCTTCCCCGCAAGGGACGAGCATTCTCACCATGCGTCTACACAGCTCCAAAGCCCTGAGAAGTCAGCCTGCTGGGGCACCTGTGCTCACAACTCAGGGTGGCGCCTGCAGTCTGGACACAATAGGGAGATGTCCCACTGCACAACCAAAGGTCTCTGCACATCTCCGGCCCTGGACCCAAACAGCCAATCCCCACAGAACCCATCAGGGCTTCCAGGTGTGATCAAACTACAGTGACTGCTGCTGTCCAACGCCATCCAACAGAAACGCAGCTCATAAAAACATGATGCTGTGTCCTCATCCATCCATTCCATGGATCTGGCACCATGCAACTTCTGGCTCTTCCTCAAAGTCAAAATGACCATGAAAAGGAAACAATTTTAATCCATTCAGGACATCGAGGCAGCTGGGAGAGTGCAACTAAAGACCCTCAGGAAAGAGGACTCCAGAGCTGCTGCAGAACATGGCAAGGATGATGGGATGAATGTGCTCAAAGTGAAGGTGAAAATTTTGAAAGTAATTAACAGCAATGTGTCCTTTACTGTAATAAAAATTTTAAATTTAAGCCTTCACTGTATTTTTAATTTGTACCTACCTCATAATTAAATGAATAGTTAAGGAGTTATCTATTTTTCAACTTGAAGGAAGGCAGAAGGAATTGGATGAAAAGAAAAGTGCATAAGCAAAACCATTTTCCCCTAATCTCCCACATTTCCCTGAACCTGGCCAAGCTGAGCTCTAGAAGTCAGGCACTGCAAAGTGGCCAGCATCCATTCCTAGTAGGACCTCAGCTGGGAATGGCAGCAGGGACATCCTCTGTGTCCTCAGACCTCTAGGCCTGGCACCTTCAGCTCCTGCTGTGAAGGACAATCTCAGGACAGACCCTTGTGGATTTCTCCACAGCACCATGGTGCTGTGAAAGTTTCCCACCCACCTCCATGCCCTGACTTTCTATACCATGAGAGGCTGGCATTCATCCTTCAAGCACATGGTGATTTCTTCCCATTTTCTCCCAAAAGGCCTCTTTACATGAAGAGGACAAAAATACATAAATAATACAAGGACAGCACTTCCCTGGACTGGAAGCAGGCAAGAATCAGTGGCAGTTTTCTGCAGCTGCATGAGCCCTAAAGAGTTATGTTTATGCCTGCTGTACCGCACCCTCTCTCAGCAGGGAAAGGATTGCACCAGTGATTCGGCTCCTGCCCCACATCTCCTGCTCAGGCAGCACTAACTCCTTTCCTCCTTGGGTAAATGAGGTCCTTGTCATGAGCTGCTTTCTGACGGCTTTGCTTTGTCGTGAAACCCTGGCTGGGGGTGGAGGGCATGGCCAGCATGTTGATGTTGAACTCAGGGAGGGTCCCACTCTGGAGACTTCTCTATGAAGACATCAGCAAAACCATACCTGGGCCCAGTTTTGTTCTGCTCAATGAGTGTCTCAGTTTCAAAAAATGGGGTGAAAAGTGATTAGGAATTAAGACGAAAGTTAAGCCCTCAGATTTAAAAAAAAGAAAAAGGTACCTTTACAGTGTTGTGACTGGAGAAGTGACTTTCCCTTTCACAAACCTACTCAGGGGAGGCCTTGTCCCTTCTCTGCAGAACCTGATGCCCTTTTGTTGCCAACCCAGAGGGGCTTATCCTTTTCAGAGACATGGTGGGGGCCCAAGGAAGATCTCCAGGCTCATCTACTTCCAAGGGGCTGGGAGCACACAGGGCCACAAAAAAAACTCCAAGAGAAAGAGGTCAAAACCTTCCCAGGGTCTCAGAGGCAAATGGAGGGGATCACTCATATTTCTCAATTCACATTCATCTCCACAATGAACTTCATTTTCTCTGGATTCTGAGGTGTTTTGGCTTCTGCCATGAGGAATACATTCTCATCCTGATGATTTCGGATTGGCCTTTTGTAGCATTTGTCCTTGGGGAAGAATAAATTGTTGAAGAAGGTGTTGGAACAACTTTGTGCTTTGGAGCTCATCAAAAGCCATCCATATAATCCTCTTGGAGACGGAGCTTTCTTCTGGGCTTGAGACACTGATATTTTTCCAGCAGTGTGAGGTGGGGAGAGAAGACAGAAAGCTAGGCTTGAATCATGTTTTCCTTGAATCATGTTTCCTATTTAACCAACTCTGTGGCTTTCAATAAACACCTTCTGACCTTGGTTTCCCTGTCTGTAAAATGTTGTCATTATACCTGCTTTCCTAGGTCATTATATGGGATGAATAACATAAAAATCTCTGACGTGGCTGCTTAGACTTCTGGGATTCCAGAACTAGGAGAAACACATTGATGCAGCTTTTAAATCCCCAGTTTGATATTTGTTGATAATGGTACAAATTTACAGAGATGGAGACCTTCACAGTGTGGTCAGACCTCAGCCTCTTCTTCCTGTACAGCTCCACCCTGCTCTGACACCTCCTCACCCTCTGGAAGGATCTATGAGTCTCTAACCTATATTCCCTGATTTTCCCTCCTATCTGCTACCCCTGGTCCCTCCCATGTCCCCAGCTGTGAGCAGCCAGACCCATCTTAACAGAATACAAGTAGGATCAGCCACTTTCTGCTTACCCTCCTCCCATGGCCTTGAGTCTCACTAAGCACCATGGCCACCATCTTCAGGGTGACCCCCCCCCCCCCATTCCTGATCAGCAAAAACTGATCTCACCTTGTGGGGATCAAACCAAGATGCTGATCACCCCAGGGAGGTGGTACAACCATGGGCTGGTGACCAGTATGTGGTCTTACTAGACATTGTAGGACCTGGAATGGGGGAGCCTAATTGAATGCTGGGATGACCTTTTAAAAGTTAGCTAAGCATCCTGCTCAGGGTAGCACCCTGCAGGAATAGGACCCTGTCCTGTGGAATTTGGAGTAGCAGGGAGAGTGCCATAGCCACAGGTCCTGGGACCAAAGATGTGCTCTTTTAGCCCCACAGTCCTGGGATCTGTTGAGTTTTAGGTTGTGTTCCTGGGAGTGGGTCCTGGTATTTTGCCATCAGGATAGACTGAAACAGCACCTGTGACCTGGTCACTTTGGGCTTTCTTCATCAGACCAGCAGGCCAAGGAGGGCACCACACAACAGGGAAGATTACAGAGGGGGTTGGGGAATTACACTCCTGGGGCTGCGATGGGTGGTCGAGGTCTTCTGTGCAGCATGACAGTGGTGAATTAGCAATGGCAGCAACTGCAACAAGGCAGGCAGCCAAGGGCTGGGACCTGTGGGTGTGAGGTCCTAGGTCCCCCAGATGCAGCAGGAGAGCTGGCAGGTGTGAGAGTGAAGGGTGGCTCAGGAGGGAGAAGAAGTTGGCAGAGCTGGGACAACTCATCTGCTTTCCTGTTCTGTGTGTCCCAGGGATGCTGCCACAGTATCCCTCAGGAACTCGGTGCAGAGTCGGCCTGATAAGGTAGGAGCGAGTGAGGCAGAAGGTATGGCTGCAGCTGCCACAGTCCCAGGCCCAGGGACTCCTATGATGTTCTCTGCATTTTATTAAGAATATAACATTTGTAGCGAGATGTGTGCATGTGATCCCAGCACTCTGGAAGGCTGAAGCAGGAAGATTCCAAGTTAGAACCCATCCTGGCAAATTTAGCAACTTAGGGAGACCCTGTACTAATAAACAGTAAAAACAAAAAAATATAAAAGGTTATGTCCTGGGTAAGCTAGTTTTGTTGGGAAAAGCTCCATCCTCCCCTTCCCTGGCTGTCCCCTTTCCTCCCTGGTCCCCACCTGTCTGTCTTTGTGGAATGTCTTAGGCTTGTTCCTGTTCAAGGGCTCCTAACATCCTCCTCATCTTGCCTGAGTAGCTTCCTGTCATCATCCTTCTCTCCTGAATCCTTTCCTGGGCACCCAGCCCCATGTCATGGGTGAGCTGTACAATTTATGAGCTCCTTTACTGTGCATGCCTACACATGTTGCAGCACACACCACCCAGAAAAGTGCCCAGCACCTTGCACGTTCTAATACACACATGTGAATGAATGAATGAATGAATGAATGAAGGTGGCATGCAAGCCACAGGCACATGCATTTGTGGATAGGCACCTGTGTCTTCTAGCACTGTACATGGAAAATAAAATACACGAGGGGCAGTGCATGAACCTACATGAACCCTTCATGGAAGTTGCTTCCTGAACAAAGCTCCTCATGCTGGGTCATTATGCCAGTGGAAATGGGTCTCTCATGGTTCTGGAGGCTGGAGGTCTGAGGTGGAAGCGTTGGCAGCGTTGGTTCCTTCCGGAGGGTCTGGAAAGGAATCTGTTCTGGGTCCTCCAAGCTACTGCAGTCCATGGTGCTCCTGGCTGGTAGCCACATCCCACCAGTCTCTGCCTGCCTCTCCTTGGGCTCCCTTTGTCTCTGTGTAACCCCACCACTCTTCTCCTTAAAAGGCTGCCATCTTGAATTGAGAGCAGCCCTCACCTAGTACAATCTCATCTTAACTTGACTGCATCTTCAAAGACTCTTTCTCCAGTTACAGTACATCTCAGGATCTGGATTTGAATTTCCACATGTCTTTTGGTGTACACAGTGCAGTCCACAAGTTTCCATTTCTTGCAGGCAAATGGGCTGGAGAGAAATTGCTGGGTTGATTCCAGTTGCATGTTTAGTGTCTTAAGAAAACACCATTACAAAATGCAAATTAAAACAGCACTGAATTTCCATGTTACTCCAGAAACAATGGTCATCCTCAAGAAATCAAGTGATATCAAGTGCTGGTGAGGCTGTGGGAAAAAAGGAACTTCTGATGGGAATGTAAATTAGTACAACTACTATGAAAATCAGTGTGGAGACTTTTCAAAAGGTTAAAAATAGAAATTCCATTTGACCCAGCTATTCCACTTCTAGGTATCTCCGTGAAAGAGTTAAAGACATCACATTACAGTGATCCATGCATACCAGTGTTTATAGCAGCACAACTCCATAGCTAAATATGAGAAGCACCATATATGACCATCAGCAGATGAATAGATAAAAGAAAATATGATGTGTATGTACAATGGAGTACTACTCTGCCATAAAGAGGGGCAAACTTGAGTCCTTTGTGGGAAAATGGATGCATGGAGCCTATAATGTGATGTGAAATAAATCAGACACACAGTCTTAACTATCACATGGATTCTCTGATATGAGAAAACTTAAATGTGAATAAAGAGCAAAATAAAAGATAGATGATAGGAAGGAGGGGGATGAATCGTTCTCAAATGGAAAGGGAATAAGGAGATGCAGGGTGCAATGCCAGAGGGGATGACAAAGGGATAATGCATTATCTACAGGTACCAACTCCACACAAAGAGTACTGCAGACATGAATGAATAAAATAAGTGAATGAATAGAAAGAACCTACCAGTTGCCTTCCAGACTCGAGTGGCTGCATCATTCCCACTCCTAACCATGAACAGAGACCTGGCGTCTCTGCATCCTCACCAGTGCTTTGTGCTGTCATTTTATTTTAGCCACCTCAGCAGGTGAGAGGCGACCTGCCCCTTTTCCTGTGCTCACCTGTCCCATCTCTGTCGACTTCAGGGGAACATCTGTCCCTAGCCCCGTTTCTGATCAGCTTTTCTTTCTCTTGTTGACCTTTGAGCATCCATTTTATATTTTGGGCACTGCCCCTTCATCAGATGTGTGGCTTACAGGTTCTCTCCCCACCTGTCCCTGGTCTTTTCCTCCTTTCAATGGGGTACTTTACAGTGTAAAAATTTTAATTCTGACCATATGCAGTGAGGCAATTTTTCCTTTTGTAGAATGTGTCATTGATGGCACTTTTTTAAAAAAAGTTTTTTGAGACACGGTCTCACTATATAGTTTGGGCTGGTCCTGAACTCACTGTGTAGCCTAGGCTGGCCTTAAACTTGCAGCAATCCTCCTGCCTCAGCCTCCTGAGAGCTGGGATTACAGGTATAATCTGTAATTGCACCACACTTGGCTTATTGGTGGCACTATTAGGACTCCTTTGTCTGGTCCTAGAATTCAAAGATTTTCTTCAGTATTTTTCTAAAAAGTTTATAGTTTTGTATTTTAGATTCTAATCTGTAGCCCATTTGAAATTATTGTTCTGTAATTTGTGGTGTTCTTTTTCTTTTTCCTGTGGATGTCGAAATGCACTGGTCAGGGAAAAGGCAACTCTTCTTCCATGAAACTGTTTTCCCTCTTGTCAGAGTCAGTGGGGCATACGGTATGGGTCCAGACTGAGTGGCTTTTCCATATCAAGTTTCTCTGTCCCTGTCAAAAGGCCTGGCTCAGTAGATTCTTCCATCTCTTGTGGATATCACTTGTCCAGTATAGTCATGAGTTCCTGAAGAAAGGTGCTTCCTGGAGGATTCCTCATGCCTTGGAATCTAAGTGAGGTCCCCCAGGAGTGGCACATTGGTCTTGCCCTGGCGGCATGGACCTTGCAGCCTACAGAGTTCCTCCTGCTGGCCTGGGACCTCAGTGGGTCCCTCAACCTCAGTGACCTCTTCTGTGAGTGTGGGCTGATAGCAATGCTCCCCACTGGGAGTTAGACGAGTTAGTGATGTGTGAACTTTGCAAGTTTGTCCCCAGCACATCGAGGATTGTATGTGCTTGTCATTATCACGGCTATCAACTCGATTAGTGTTTCATAACCAGTGACACCAGCCATGGGACTCCTCTCCTTGCTGTGGCCATGCTACCGCCTGCCAGGAGCTGTTCCCTGAGTCAAGGCCCTCGTGGGCGATCAGCTCTGCCATGAGAATGAGGCTCCCCTCAACAGGAAGCTCAGACAGGAGTCCCTGGGAGTATCAGAGTTATGGCTGCCACCACAGCTGAGCCTGGATGGACGGTAGATCTGTTTTCTTAGCTCCTGCGTGTCTCTCTGTGGAGGCCCCTCCATCACATGTGGAAATCT
Organism: Chinchilla lanigera; assembly: GCF_000276665.1. NCBI lineage: Eukaryota > Metazoa > Chordata > Mammalia > Rodentia > Chinchillidae > Chinchilla > Chinchilla lanigera. Next base: position 4,036,100 of record NW_004955487.1, read on the forward strand.
CCTCCTCACAGTCCCAGCACTTTCCAGAGTCTGGCTTCTCTGACTCAGTGGCAGGCGGGTAGGCTGTGGGGTGGCCCCTCCTCTCCCTCCTCCGCACACCCCCAAGTCCTCTGCTCCTCTTTCTGAGGAAGATGCTTTGGTTCCCCAGGAATGTCTAGACCTGAGTAACACGGCTGAGTAACTTTCCCAGCGCTGCAGTTACCAAGTACCAGCATCGAGGAGGCAGAACGCAACAGATACATATCCTCTCCTGGTTGGAGGCCTGGAGTCTGGGATCAGGTGTCCACAGGGCCGGTTCCTTCTGAGGCTTTGCAGGAGACTCTGCCCCGGCCTCCCGCAGCACCTGGCTCATTGTTAGTGATATTCTGTGTCCTGTGGCTTCTAGAAGCATCAGTGCAATCACTGCCCTCACATTTGCTGTCCAGGAGTTCTCCCTGCCAGTGTCCAAACTTCCTGCTCCTTGAGGGATGCTTGGTGTCAGAAGGAGGACCACTCTTTTCCAGTGGGATCTAATTACCTCTGCAGATAACTAATTTTATCTACAGAGATCTTATTTCCCACTACAGGCACATTCACAGCGTATTAAGGTGTGTTCAAAATATAGAGTGAATGTTTAATTTATTACCTTAAGAACACATTATCATTCATTCTCCTTAGAAACCTCCCCCTCGCTTTGAACACACACATCCCATCATCCTTGTCATTTTCTGCACCAACTCCGGAGTCCTCTTTCCTCAGTGTCTTCAGATGTTCTGTCTTGGCTGCTTTGATGTCCTGAATCAATTGAAAATATTTCCCGTTCATGGTCAGTTTGACTTTAGGGAGGAACCATAGGTCACATGGTGCCTGATCCAGGAGCTGAGGTGGATGCAGACACGGTGTCATGTTTCTACGAGCTGCCTTTCTGCTGGATGGCACTGGGCAGCAGTACTCACTGTATTTGTGATCACATCTGGTAAAGACCCTCAGGAAAAAGGACTCCAGAGCTGCTGCAGAAAGTGGCAAGAACTGTGGGACAAGTGTGCTCAAAGCAAGGGTGAGGATCTGAAGGGGGATTCATGACAACATGTCTGTTCCTGTCATATATTTTTTAATTTAAACATTCACTATATATCTTGATCACACTTCCTATCTTTTTGGGGTACACAGTTCAACCCACAAAAAGGATTAACAGCTATTTCCCCAGCTAGGACCTCCACTGAGTTAGCAGTGTCACCCTGGTGGCAGTGTGGGAGAGTTTTGGAGGTAGAAAGGGTCTTGTAAACAGGAACACCTATTAGGACACTGGTAAATTGTTCCAGAAAGAGATGAAATTCTGAGCCAAGGAGAAGGTTTGGGGCAGATTATTTGGGAATTCTGCGTCTGAAATCCACAGCTTTCTTTCCAGCAGCCCCCTCCCCTTGGCACAGGCGTGAGCTCTGCCGCCCTGTATTTTCCTCTCTCTGGTTCTACTGGGGGCTGATTCATCACCTGTCCGCAGTGGGGATCAGCAGCTGTGCATCAGGGCTGGTGAGAGCCGAGTTCATTTATGCAAATGCTGTTTCATTTTAATCTTTTCAGCAACTGCCTTGGGGGCTTTGATTCTAAACAAAGGCCATGAAGGAAAAGGACTTTCTTGCTCAGAGGTGGGCATTTTGGGGTGCTACGGGCAGCAAACCCAAGCATGTAACCACTGGGCCCTTCCTGCATGACTGCCCTTGCCAGAGCTGTGTGGAGGGAAGTGAGGCTCCCACTTGGGGAGCCTGCGGCCTCCTCCTGAGCAAACATGGCTTTTCCTCTTTCATTTCCGTGGCTCTGCGCAGCTTTGGGAACATTGCTTTCAGCTGTGGTCTGTCGTTCCAGCACATGTTTCCTTCTTTGGAATGAAGCTGTGGGAATATTCCCAGGTTCACAGTGGCCTTCATGTGGGTTAAATGGGGGGAGGCTGTGGGCAGTGTGGCCAGGGAATCAGAATAATAAAAATATGTGGTAGTGAAAGATACAGTGTTTTTGTGCTTTACCTTTGAGAGTTTGGTCAAAATTGCCAACACAGCTCCTGCTTCAAACCCCATGCCCCTGGCTTTTTGACTTCTGCTTTCTCTCCTAGCCTCCTCCATCCTTCCCCCATTCCTTATCATTTCCTGCAATCATGAAATCTATCAAGGATATTTGACTGGGAAGCAACACTAACAACAATGACCAATCTTGCCTGGCACAGGGCAGTTTCCTTCTTGCTTTTCTTTTCAGCTCAGCCTCTTAGGGGCCTGGGACGGCAGTATTCTCTGCACACCCCCTGGATACTCACCCCAGCCTCTGTCTGCATTCCTGCTGGCCCACAGGGACTGTCTGTGACTGTCTGCCTCTTCTCAGGCAGGGACACAGAGGCTACTGGCTCCATTGTGCCAGGGGTCCACCAGGCTTGATTGCCAAGGGCCCAGCTGGGTTCCTGTCCCTTTGTGTAGGCACAATGCTCTGTTGACACTGGACATAGCTCTCTGTGGGTTCCCTGGCCCAGGGCAGGAGGCTGTCTAGCCTTTATGTCCCTGAGGGTTGAGCACAGGCTGAGGCACCCAGACCCAATCCTGTCCCGGCTCAAGTGCAGCCAGGAGCCAGGTATGGCATCCAAGGTGCAACACCAGCTCGCACCTTTCCTCTGTGGTTCCCCTTCCTCGTCCTCTCCTTGGTGCAGTCTTTTGGCCCCAAGCATGGCTCAGGTTGGGAGCCCAGGGCAGAAAGGTCACTGGTTGCCTTCCCCGCTTAGTCTAAAGCTGGGGTGGGGTAAGGAAGGATGTTTGGGGGTGCAGAGTGGAGTGGAGAGTCTCCCAGGCTGGGGAAATCAGAAAAAATGGAGGGAGGTGGGGGTTGTCAGGAGGAGAGCCAGCCCCAAGCATTCCCTGGCCATGACTCTGAGGGGAGGGACAGCTACCTGCAGGGATGGTAATGGCCCGAGCATTGGCACCATGAGATGGCGTCCACTCCCAAGGTTTCCTGTGCTTCGTGAGCCTTATAGTCACAGAGCTGGCCACATGCAGGCTGAGGAGTGGGTGTCTCAGAGGAGACCTGGGGAGACTGGAGGCTCAGATTCAGTCCCCCACCCCACCTCAGTGCCGTGAGGATCCAGCGTTCCCGGCCAGCACTGGATGCATCCAGGAAGAACTGACGCGAACTATATCTTTAGATTGGAAGTGAGATTTTTGTAGAAGAGCCTAAGATGGTTAGGTTGAAAAGAAGAGAAGCAGGAAGTAGTTGCACCTGACTCCTGTGCAGAATATGCCTGTGGCTGTCAGGAGCATGATTCATGGGAAAGCACGGGCCAGGCTCCTTGGCTTCCTTGGGATTCAGTGCCAGTCTGGCACAACTGAGTTCCCTTCTGGTTCCCTCAGCAGGGCACTGTTGGTATTCCTGGCATACCCCAGCTGCGTCCACGAGAAATCCGGCCTGTTTAGTGTCAATTGACCGGCACCTGAGTTGTAATAACATTTCCCACTGCCTTGAAAACTGATTTCTACACTGCTATTACAAGGCCACAATCTTATTTCACCCTCTGGTGTTCATGGTCAGGAGCTCCATCTGCACGGGAACCTTGTAGGCCTGGAGCCCAGGCAGGGCTGACCTCACAGTGATGGCCACTGCCCCTGGGGTCTCGGTCTCTGCTGTTCGCTGTCTCTGACTGACATGGCTGCTCCTTCTGGTCAGCACTTATACACAGCTGCTAATGTGAGTGCATTCTGGGTTCCTCAGCGTTGTCTCTCAGCCATTATAGGGAGTCCCTAGCAGCCTTGGGATATTGGTGCCCTTCCTGTGCCCCCCTGTGGCTGGCCACATTCCCACAGGCCTCTATCCATGATGCTTCTTCTAGTGCGGAACTGCAAGAGGGGGCAGTCCGATGAGTCGCACAAACCCCAGAACCCGGAGATTACTTCTCCGTGCCTCAGGTGTACAAGGGCGGTTGCCTTGGCTCCTTGCGTGCCCACAGCTGTGGAGCCGGTCACAGGCCCTCCTGACCTCCTGCTCCGGGAGGCCTCTGCCACCATCCCTCCTCTGTAGCATCTACTTTCACCCTCAAATCTCAAAGGCACAGCGGTGACACCTTCTCTATTCTGGGTGTGGCACAAGTTCCTTGGGGCATCTGAAGCAAAGTGCCACAAATTGGGTCACTTAAAACAACAGAACTGAAGAACGAAGAGAGAGACTTTAACAGAGAACAAGGAGGAGGCAGGCAGCTTGGGCTCACTGCATGGGAGGGTGGCTCCAACCTGCCGATGACAGTGAGTACTGGTGACCACAGAGGCCTCCACGGAGAAACGCACCAGCGGAAGGGAGAAGTGGACTGCAGCGGCTGGTGAGTTATCAGACTTGCCCCAGGAGAGGCATTGGCCAGCAGCAGCCTTGGAGAGGGGCCACCGGAGCTCAGAACTCAGAGCAGCTGCGAGCTCCATCTAGTGGCTCCCAGTGCCTGGGTCAGGGAGCCGAGTTCAAGCTGGCAGGAGGCACACAGGGTGTTGCAGGCTGAACAAGTCTAGTTCCAGCCTCACAGCCAGAAACCAGCCTGAACGTCAGTGGAACAAAAGGTGCAGGCTGCTGGGATTATCCACTACCCCACTATAAAGCTACAGCTGGCTTCCTGGGATTGATCAACACCGATCAGGACACTGCCCGTGTTGTGTACCATGATAGCAGAGACACACCTTTTTTTTTTTTTTTTTTTTTTTTTTTTTTTTTTTCTCCGGTACCGGGAACCGAACTCACGACCTCACGCTTGCCAGGCAGGCGCTTTTTGCCGCTGAGCTAAATCCCCAGCCCAACAGAGACACACCTTGAAGTGGATTTTTTTTTCTTTTTTCTCTCTTTTCTTGTTTTGTTTTTTTTCTTATTTTCATATGAGTGTGTCTGGATTATCCCTCCTGTCTTCTCCACCAGTTTCCCAAATTTTAGGTGATCCTCCTTTGTCTTCCAGCCTTGCTTCTAATCTTGTTGTCTTCTTCTATTTCTCTGTCCCCTCCCAACCTCTTTTAAATTTTCTTCCCTGAGGGTAAAATTGCCATACTGAGGGCTTATTTGCTGTAGTTTTATGGTTCATTTTTTTATTTTGTTGTCTAACCACAAATCTAGTTCATACTGTTAAAGGTGGCAAATTAAGTTACTTCAGCTTGTCATTTTCTAGGCTGTATTTCATGCTATTGTTATTTCTGATTGTACTACTTTAGCCAAGGTGACATAATTGTTCTAATCAGTTGCTCTTCCTGGTATACCGAGACTGAGATTTCCTAAGGGTCATAAATAATACTATGGGCCAGGGCCAAAGAAGCAGGGGCTAGGACAAGCAGGCAGCAACTCCTCATCTCCAATAAATTGAAGAGGTAGGATCTTGCAAGAGACTCAGAACAACAGAATAGTGTTCTCTCAGAATTCTGAAAAGCAGAAAGTCAAATGTCCAGGTGTGCACAAGGCTGCACTCCCTTCAGAAGCTCTGGGGATAACTCTTGGGTCTCTTCTACCTTCTGGAGGTAGGAACAGATGTATTTTAAAAACTTTATTTTTTATTAGTCCATGTTTGCAATATAGCATGATTGCATTATTGTGGGAAGTTGGTGCATATACACAGAACATTTTAATTCTCTTATGTCCCCTTTCCCTCCCTTTCCTGCCCCTTCCCTCCATCTCTTGGTTCCCTTCTCATCTGCAAAATATTTCTCTCCCTGTTTTCTATTATCTGTCTTCTATTTTGCTCTTTCATTTACACTTTGGGTTTTTCATATCAGAGAAACCATGTGATATTTAAGCTCATGTGTCTGGTTTATTTCTCTTTACACTACCATTCTGAGATATGCCCATTTTCCCACAAATGGCTCAAGTTTATTTTTCTTTATAGCAGTGTAATATTCTATCCAGGTGTATTTGGCTTGTGGACACACCCTTGCTCCCCAACTTCACATCACCTTTCTGTTGCTGTAGCTAAATGTCCCCCTGCTATTCTCTGTGGGGAAATCCAGGATTCCATTTAGTTCCCACTTTCCTGGACAACCCAGGTGGTTTCCATCTCAAGATCTTTACCTCAACCCTACTTGCAAAGTCTCTTTTCCTGTAGAAGATCACAGGCACTGGTTCCAGAGGTGAAGACCCAGTGTTTTGGAGGTCGTTATGTAGGCTGGTGCATCCCCTTATGGTTGCCTGTAGCCTTGCTAGGCTGGGGCTGGGGCGTAGTGTGGGATGGGGACCAGAGGGACAGAACAAGTCTCCTTGGGCTCTGTGAATGTGACTTTGCTTTGGTGCCTTCATGCATTGGCAAACTCTCAGTGTGGATCTCTTTAGCCTTTTCATATTCTCTTGAACCTTTGGCTCTTGCCGACTGGGGACAAGTGACAGGAGGGCCAGGCAGCAGGGGCTCATGAGGGCTGGCATGTGGGCCCACTAGGTGAGGTGTAGTCAGTGCCCTATTCCCCACTCTTTTGCCCAGTGGGTTTGGCATTCTTTATGATGCCCCTCTGAGTTATTACTGTCCTGGAGGCAAAATTGGGGTTTTCTATTTCAATCATTTCTTTCTCATTTATCAGCTAGTATTCCATCTTGAAGAACTCTCTCACTTTTAAGTAATTTTGGTATCAGAATACATTCATAGGTTCTGTTGAAGTTAAAGAACTCTTTCATTATACGAGGTGTGATCAAAATATATGGTGAATGTTTAAATCTAAAAGAGTTGCAGTAAAACACACACTGCCATGAATCTCCCTCAGAATCTCCTTGCTTTGAACTCATCCCATCATCCTTGCCACTTTCTGCAGCAGCTCTGGAGACCTCTTTCCTCAGTGTCTTTAGTGGCACTCTCCCAGCTGCCTGATGTCCTGAATGGATTTAAAACATTTCCTTTCAAGGCCATTTTATTTTGGGGAAGAACTGGAAGGTGAGCAGTGCCAGATCTGGTGACTAAGGTGGATGAGGACACAGCATCATGTTTTCTTGAGCTGCCTTTCTCGAGGATGGCACTTAGCAGCAATGTTCACTGTATTTTCTAATCATACCTCATAAAGACCCTCAGGAAAGTGGAGTCCAGAGCTGCTGCAGGAAGTGGCAAGGACGATGGGATGAGTGTATGCAAAGCAAGGCAAGGATTTTGAGAGGATTCATGACAATGTGTCTTTTACTGTCATAATTTTTTAAACACTCACTATATTGTATTCTTTGATTGCATCTTCTACATTTTGAAGTTTAAATTAAGAATCACGTGGCTCAGATAACCAGATATAGGCATGTAAGTGAGCAACTACTTTGAAGATAACATTATGTAATATAACAACCATTGTTAATATCCTATCACCTTGTTTTGAAATTCTGTGTCATTTTTATTGTTTTTATGCTGTTTTGTTTATGTATTTGTTTTTGTTATTTTTTCTTATCTCTTTAAATTGAAAAACAAAATTTATATGTATATACAAGGATATCTAGGGGAGTTGTATTGCTGATGTCTGTGATTTATTGAAAGGAACAATTAATGCTTAAAATTTTTTTCTTGAAAAAAAGAATCACATGGGGCCTTTTCACATCTTCTAGTCATTTTCTGAGAATGACATGCTGCCTTTTAAAAGTTACCCCCTCCATTTGTCGTGGGCAGTGGGACTGGGAGGCTGGACTGACCTCACATCCCTACCGCACATCTCTTGGTCTTTTGTGAGCTCCCATGTGGTTCTTTTTTATTTTCTATTTTTTTATTTTTTGTGTTTTTGAGACAGGGTCTTGCTATGCAGTTCAGGCTGGCCTTGAGCTCACTTTGTAGCCCAGGCTGGTCTTGAACTTGCAACAATCTTCCTGCTTCAGCCTCCCGAGTGCTGGGATTACAAGAATGCGTCAGCACGCCCGGCCTCCCATGTGGTTCTGTAAGTTCTTTTGACCTTTTCTGTGGATAACCGTTCTGTATTTGCCTAATGACAGTTTAATGCTACCCTATGTCTTTTGCCAGTGGGTTGATTGCAACCTCCTATTTAAGGCTGCCCCTAAACAAGAAAGGACTCTGGAGGCCCTGTCTTCTTCCTAACTGTGAGAGCTCAACATTAAATATGCTGGCCTGGGTTATTAATTGTTGTATGTTTCCATTAAAGTAGGGATCTCTCTCTCTTTAATTATTAAATTTCTAAAAATTTACTACATAGGTTTTGAAGTTTACCAATTAGCATTGGCATTGAAGATAATCATCAATTTCTTCTTTCAATATTTTAATGTGGTAAATTATGATGATATTTTTTAAATGGGCAACATTCTTGCATAATGGGCATGGGCTTTATTTAATACCCTTTAATATGTTTTTCTGTTTAGTTTGACAACATTTCTTAGTCCTTCCACATTTATAAGGGGACTGACTTATATTTTCCCTTTCTCATACTTTCTCTCTTTTCATTATCTGGTTGTCTGAAATCATTTGCACTGCAAAGGTTTGTGCTTTCTGCTCTTGAGCACGTGGAAAGTGTGCTTCTAGTAGCCTGGGTGTGCTTTGCATGGGTGAGGAGGGGAGGGGACAGGCACATGGTCTCCCCCACTGCTGTCATCCATTTGAGGGTCTAGGACTGAGGGACTCTTGCAACCCTGCTACCCTACACAGGGTCCCTAGAGCTGAATCCAATCTCACAGAGCTAATGTGGACAAAGGAGGACATCACAGGGGACTTGGGCCTGGCCTGGGGGTGGGGTCTAGGCCAGGTAGCATTGGGGAGCCAGGAGCTGAGGGCGACCTCTGCCTGTGTCCCCCTCTCTCAGGTGCCCTGTGACACATGGACCCCACCACATGGCACGAGCTCCAGCCTCTGCAGATCTGGGCTGGGTGTATGCTGAGCTCCCTCCTGGGGAGAGAGAACATGTTCTGGGGTGCGTGTGCTGGCTGCTGGTTTCCTGCTTCCCAAGTCTCCACCAGAGCAGACCCTGCTCAGGTTCTGCCCAGGACAGGCATCAGGTTGCCCAAGATTTTCATTTCTATCTCTGCCAACAGCATTCCTGAATCAGCACAAAAGGCTCTTGCTTCTTCTAGCCAGGCTGTTATGTGCTTGCTAGGACTACCAGGAAGGGCTGTGAGGCTGCCTCCTCTGCATGCGGGGCACTCCCCAGCTGGAGGTGTGCACACAGGCCTGTGGGTGTGGCACTGTGAGTGTGCATGTGTGAGCTTGTGAATGTGTGCTTCCTCTAGTGTGTGTTTATATGTGGGTATTTGAATGTGTGTGTGTGGGGCTCCTACCCATGTATGCACATATGTGAGCATGTAAGTGTAAGCATGCATAGTGCAAATATGTGTGCAAGTGTGTAGGTGTGTGCCTGGGTATATGTATGAGAATGTGAGCCTGAATATGTACAAAGGAATGTGTGTACATTCTAACACATGCTTATGTGTATGTTCTTGTGACTGTACTTTTGTGTCCACATGCATGAGCATTCTCATACATGTGAAAGTGTACACACGTGCATGTGTCTATAACTGTGTGCACATGTATGCATGGACATTCTCATGTGTGCACAGATTAGTGTACACCTGTGACACTTGTGTGCAGGAGTCTTACATGTACACATGTGCAGTTGTGTACATTATATACATGTGTGAGTGTAAATGGTGTGCATGTGTGTGCATCTCACATGTCTATGTGCATGCATAAGTATACATCTGTATCACATGTATGCATGAGTATTCTTGAGCATGCACATGTGTGCGCATGTGTACATGTGAGTACACGAGCATTATCATGTATGTATGTGAATTTGTATATCTGTGTGTACGTGTGTGGGGGCATTCTTGTGTGTGAGTGTGTGCCTTTGTGAGTGTACATCTGTGTGCATGTATGAGTGTGTCCCCCCTATGTGTGCATGTGTGTGTGTAAGCACAGTGCTGGAGAGGGAACATACATGTGTGTGGCAGTGTTCGGACAGCCCTCTCAAGTCTGCTGGAGGTCACGGATCATCCTGGTCCCCTTTGATCACCTTGTGTCCTGGGTGCCACACCTTCGTCTTCTTGAAGTTTCCAGACCTGGCTGTGCTGCTCTTTGTCTTGCAGTTTCTGCTCTCTAGCCGCATGGGATTGGAAATCCTTTCCCTTTCTTGAAGATCGGATGCAATGCCTAGCCTCCCTCCTGTCTCCCACTGGAATGCACGGCTCCTCCTCTTTCTCCTTGGCTGATCTGCCTTGAATTATACATGTGTGCAGTGTCGGGATCCTTTGGGATGAGGAGCAGAGCTTATTTATATTTCCCTCAATCATTCTCTCCACCCAGGACCTAGGCCAGTGTCTGCCATGAAGAATAATTGTTTGTGAACACTGAATATTAGCTGCTTCTCCTTATTTGTATGTCTCACAAAATTGCTCAATTCAGGCATAAGCAATAGAGTCTTCTGGTGAGAAATGAGGCTTCCCGTCTTTTGCCTGAGGCTAAAATAATGGGCTCCCTTTCATCACCTCCCTTTCAGTTTCCCCACCTTGATCTGCATCCCCCACCCCTCCGCCTCTGCTGCTTAGGCAGGGGTTTTGGAGCCCTGCATAGCCTCCTAGGCTCTGAGCATCACGCACAAGGCAGTCTACATTTGGGGGCAGATTTCACCAGGCTACACACCGGCTCTTCCTGACACCAGAGCTGAGCTGATTTCCACAGCATTCTGATGCGCATCACGCCTTCCTGGAGAATGTCAGGGTCTTGAGAAGTGATTCCTCAACCTCCATGCCTGAATTATCCCAAGGGGGGCTGCCAGTGTTCACAACAAAGTTAATTGCAATGCGTGGTAATCACACACATATTTAATGCTATGCCATACTGTGAGTCTAAGATGAAGGTTTCGAAAATTGAAGCATCAGAGCTCTCAGAAGATCAGGATGCAGCAATCAAATGATTCTTCCCTGGAAAAGAAAAAAAAAAAAGGCCCCTGAAACGGGAGGACTTTGCAAGTGTGAAAATCAAACACACATGCTGTGACAAGGACCGGTGGGACTCATCCTCTGCCTGACTCCCTGGGGCTGTGTGGATGCCCTGGTCAGGAAAGAAAGGGCTGTTTAGTCCCTCTGTGTTTCCTATGGTACTTAGAGCCCTCTTAATTGCTCTTATAGATAATGGGGGTGAACAAGTGAAAGAATGAGCATTTTGCTGTAACTTGGAAGATACATTTTTACACAGGTTTTCAGTGTCTACAGTTATAACAGTATAAAGATATAACCTTGTAACCGCACAACACTGCAACAAATAACACTGTAACACCATTACAAAGCAACACTGTAGCACCTCCATATTGAAACACTGTGATCTTGTTGCATTGTAACATGATAATGTTGTAACACTGTTAAGACCTGTAAGGGGAAGAGGCTCCTCTTTGTTGTCCACTGTTATAGACATATAAGATTGCCAGCAACACAGGACATTGGGCATTTTCCTTAGCGAAAAGATTTCCATTTCAACCCCTCATGCTGCTGAGTGGAGAATTTTCTGATCCTTTGCTGTCCAATGGCAACATTTTCAGATATACTGTAGCACCAAGGGCAGAGAAGTGACTCAGCCCCAAGACCCCACTTCCTGATGAGGAAACTATAGCTCAGTGACAGGGTGAAGGAAACAGACCTCCTGGCTCCTAAATGAATTAATTTCCTATTAAAGGAGTCTCATATAAAGATGAAGGGAGCTGCAGTCTCATGTGAGGGCTTGTCACATTAAGCCCTTGGATGGGGCTTAATGCTGAATCACCACAGTGTCCTTCAGTTTGGGGAAGCAAGTCAGAGCGGCATCAGTTCCAGCAATGAAAAAGTCCCTTGACCATTAGCATTTGGAGAAGATGGACTGAGATCCAGGATCACTCCTGGGATAAAGTTTAAAAGCACAACTTATTCCAGTTTTTGTTTTTTTTATCCTGGATCTCTTACTTATAATAAACTCTCCAGCAGGGAAGAGAGAGAGAGAGGCAGGGGTTTATACATTGCATTTATAAGCATGGAACACATTATAAACTCTTTATCTTATCAGTGTGGAGTGCAGTGTTTGGGTTCTGAGTGATCTGTCTTCCAGTTCTGATCAGGTCCGCCACAGATTCAACAGACCTCTCCTCACATTATGCTGCAAAGATGGTCTTTAAATCTCTTAGTCTAATCCTGCCAAGCTCAGCTGGAAACAGAAGCTGCTGTTGGGGTCATTGCCAAGTGGCAAGAATCAAGTTGATTTCTTTTTGCTTGCTCTGGGAAAAGAGTCAGGACAAGAACCGTCCCATGGCCAGGGTACCTGGTGGGAAGATGCCGATGGAAGTGGTTCTGGTGCCTCCAGTCTCCTCTTTCTGAGCACTGGTCTTACACTGCATGTGCACCTGGGTGGGCAGGTGACACCGTTTTTGTCTACTTCATCCACCGCTGACCCATGGAAGAATGCAGGCATTTCTGGGTCCTAAGGAAGCTATCCAGTTGGGCAATGGCATTCTTCAAGTGTCTGATCTATTTAGGGTTCTGAAATGAGGTTGGCAGGGAAAGATTTAAAGATAATGGGCTTTGGCATCTCTCCCCAGGAGGATCTTAGCAGAGGAGTTGGAGAAAGAAAATGTACACGATTCTTTTTTAACTATAACAGTGACACAGGGGGATTTTAAGTTGAAGATAATAGAGGGGAGCTAAATTTTAGAACTGCACTCCAACACCAAATAAATACTAGCAGAAAACAAAAATGGGAAACATCCACTAACAGTCATGAAACATTTGCCCACATTTGCATATCCAGAGGGGGTGGAGTAGCAGTGGAGCAGGACCCCTGCAGTGCCCCACTGAGCCTACACATTCTACCCCAGAGGAGAGCCAGGACTGAAGAGCACTCAGGGAAGCATGAGATCTTCACCACCATGTGGAAGCGGGAAGGGAAACGGGTGTCCAGGGATGGTGTGAATATAGAAGAATCAGAGGGCGACTGTGGACCCGGCCCTCATTTCCTCAGGTCCAGAAAGCACACGATATCGTGGAAAAGAGAACCCTAAGAGCTGAGAGAAGGGGAGGAAGAGAGAACCCTGGGCAACCTACAAAGGAATATTGACAATAAAAGCCCTTCCCCATACCAGCAGCAGAACCACAGGTGGGAGAAGATAATGTGTCTTTGGTGGTAAAGAACAGGTGATGTTTTGCTCATGCAACATGAGGGCAATGTCCAGACATGTACTTATGAATATGTCTTCAATTGGAGAAGAGAAAGAACTACTAAAGTGTGTATTCCAGCAAAAAGAAAAGCAAACCTAGGCAGAAGTGGCAGAAATAAGCCAGGCAAGGAAAAAGTAAGCAAGTCATCTAGGTATAGAAATATAATCAGTGGGTTTTTCATCATTTTAAAGCCTGATTTATTGAAAATACTAGATAATAATAGCATGGAATTTAAGTGGGGGAATTTCCAGGAAAATAATGGGTTTATAAGATTTTTACTTGGAGGAAGTATATGAAAATTGACTAACTTTGTATTTTGTTAAAAAATACAAAAGCAATGCAAGCTAGAAAAAATAAAAGTAATAGCTAAATTAATATAATGAAATATAGGACTTTATATAAGTAGAGGAAAAATAGGGATTAAACATTATTTAATGAAAGACAGAAAGGTTGAAATAACATGAAATAATTAATAGAATAAGATGGTAGAAATACATCAGTAACCACAATAACTGAACACAGATAAAGACTTTATACTTGAGGAAATCCTGCTATATGCAACTCATGAGAAATGCTTAAAACAGTTGCATTTAAAAGTTGAAGATAAAATCACAGAAACATGTATACCAGAAAAGAAAAATTTGTTTCTTTTTGAGACAAGGTCTCACTTTGTGGTACAGACAGTGATCCTCTTGCCTCCCAAGCACTGAGATTACAAGCGTGTGCCACCACCCTGGTGAAAAATATTAACAAATATAAAATTAATATATTTTGAGATAGGATGAGATGTGTTTTAAGAAAGTATGGGTAAAATGGAATAAAAATAATCTATCAGTAATTTATTATAATTATAAACTTGTATGTACTTAACTTTGTAGTCTTTCAAGATACTTGACAAAACTCAGCAGAATTACAGTAGAAATAAAAAAATCAATAGTCCTACTGGGAGTCACTGCCAAGTCTTGGTCAGAAACTGATAGATGAAGTTGAAAGAAGTTGGCAAAGTTATAAATTATTTCAGTAATACAATTAATCTTTGATTGCACACCCACACATGCAATAAACAAATAGAGAATGCATTTGTTCATTAATAAATAAAGGTTTAAACTATTATTTAAGAATTGGGTCAGATGTGTACTCAATAAATCCCAGTAATTTATATAATAAAGACTATCTATGCAGACAACAGTACAAGAAAACTAGAGATAAAAGGTGAAAAACTACTTTTGTCACCAAAGTCATGCATTTGGTAATCAAACATATTTATTTAAACACCATAGTCTTCCTGACATTACCCCATATATGTATGTAAAATGTGTGTGTGTGTGTGTGTGTGTGTGTGTGTGTGCGTGCGCGCATGTACATAGGCATTTATGAAGGTTGCCTGTGAATTGTGCATGGAGGCACATACCTGTAATCCCAGGACTGGTGAGGCTGAGGCAGGAGGATCACCATGAACTACAGGAGTCTAGCCTGAACTACATAGCAAGACCCTGTCTCAAAAAACCAAAATGTATTTCTAATTTCTGTTGGTTTCTTGAAAGGAACAGTTAATGCTTAATTTTTGGGACCAATTTTGCATGCTTATATCTGGTAATCTGAACAACTACTTTGAAGATAACAATATGCAATATAACAACCATTGTTGATTTCCTATCATCTTGTTTTAATATGCTATATAGTTTTTAATGTTTTTAAATTTTTATTCTCTTTAAAATAAAAAAATGAGATACTCCCAAAACACCAACCAACCAAAAAACCCCAGGCAAACAAACAAAATATCCAAAATACTGTCTGTGGATGAAGGGTAATTACTCTTCTAACAGTTGTAGATTAATTTAGGTTATACTTTCATTTAGCTGTTTTTCCATTGAGCACTGTGTAAATCTATTAGAGATGCTATATACAGAGATCTGTACCTATTTATCTATATTATGTTAATTTAGCTTTATACCTATAATATATAAAGTTTTCATTGTGAAAATAATTCCAAATTATGTAAATTTTAAAGATGAATGAAGCAGTGACATGTTTTGTATAAAGTACATTGAAAACACTAAAAGTTAAATAGTCAAAGGATGCTCTTTATCTCAAATACACATTTAAAAAAGTAATTAAGCAGTAAACTCATAAAATAATTTTAATAATTTCAAATAAAGTGTAAGGAAGAATACAAATAGAAGACGGGTGTAGTGGCACACCCCTGTAATCTCAGCACTCAGGAGGCTGAGGCAGGAAGATCACTGTGAGTTTGAGGTCAGACTGTGCTACACAGTGAGTTCAAGGACAGCCTGAACTACATAGTGAAACCCTATCTCAAAAAATCCCAAAACAAAGAAACAAACAAACAAAGAAAACACAAATAGAAAAACAAAATTAATAAAACACAAAACAAAAGGGATACTAGAAATGGCTTTAATGAGTTCTTCCAAAAATTAAAATGAAATATTGACTTAAATTGTAACAGACCAAATTAACAAACACGTATTAGAAATGCACAAATACATATAGGCTGTAACTACAATTTCCACAGACATTTAAAAAAGAAAGAAAATGGGCACCCCTTGCTTTGGATGGTTCCCTTAGTTCAGATTGCAGGGACCCTAGGCTGTCCCTAAAATGTCCCTACAGACACATCGTAAATGCTTCTGAGCCTTAGCAGACCATGGGGACCGTGGCTTCCTTCGCCTCTTCATCCAGGCCAAGGACACTCTGGTTGTATCAGGCCCCTGCATGCTGCCACCCTGACAGTGGTGGTCAGGAGTCCCAGCTCTGGCTCCCGGTCTCTGTCCACTGGTGAAGTGAGGCCAAGAGGCCTGGAGAAGCAGAGGTGAGCTTATCTCCAAATAGCTAGGTGGAGGAACCCGTCTAGCTTCATGAATGCAGTCCCAGGAGATAACTCGCACATGAATCTCTGAAGGATTTCTGTCTACTATTGATTTGTGGCCTGTCAGCATCCAACCAGCTAATTTAATTTGATCAAAAAACCATGGAATTGTGAGCAAAGCCACTGTCTCCGAGCAGGGAGATAGGGTAGACACAGTCAGTGTTCTAGGAAAAAACCAAAACTCCACTGCCTCCTGGCAGGGAGTGGGGAGGGTGGCAGATGACACTGTCCCGCTTAGTTCTGTAGAAGTCATGGTCACTTAGCCAGTTCTGAGATAGGACAGCTGTCTTGGTCTAAACTGACTGGCTGAGTTGTTTATGAGTAGAAAAATCTGAATTAAGGAAAGGCCGGCTGTATGCAAGCAAAATGTTAGTCACTAATTTCTAAGTTTGTTTTCCAAATAGACTTAGCTATTTTTTTAAAGATGAGGTTTTTGCCTTACTGTGCCCCCCCCCCCCCCCCGCCATCCCCAAGGCTCTGAGCCAAACAGCACGACAGCATTGTTCTAATCTTTTGGTCTCTGTGTAGTCAAAACTCCAAAGGAAAGTCTCAGGGCTGTATCAGCAGGCAGGTGAGTTTATGGCAGCTTTCATTCCTCTCTGATCTCTGCTATTTATTCTTTGTTCTTTTATAGATTATTTTCCCTAAATTTAAAAACATCAATAGTAACAAACATTCCATTTGACTAAAAGTCATCCCCTCCCCAAACATGTCTTTTGTCCCCTTCTTTCAAACCAAGGCTAGTTTTCGGAACTTCAGTCCCCAGAGCTGAAGAGCATTTTTGCAAAGGACCCTGTGTCCTTTCCAGGAAAAATATCTCCCTCCTGACAAAAGGGTACCAAATCCCCACTTTAAGAAATAAACATGCTGCTTGTGCACAATAACTTTTATGCACTGATAGAGCAAAAGTTTGACATTCCCAGCTATGATTTGAAAAAGGACACTGGTAGATATTTTCCCCTGTATGGGTGAAAAAGTGCAGTTTTGGGAAATAAGCTCCCAGCTGGGGAATGTTTTCAAAGGCAAAGTGACACCTGTCCAGTAGATGGAATTCCAAGATAGTTCCAGGATTCCTGCTCTATGCCCAAATCATCTCTCCTTCAAGTGTGCCAGGGACTGTGGCGATAGACAGTTGCTTCTTGGACAGGGCCATGTGATAAGGCACACAACGGAGCCACTCCTGTGAGTGCATTTGCCACACTCAGTCTCCCCAAAGGTCCCCTGCAGGCTGAGAACGACCAGCTATACATGAATTGCCATGTGGGTGCTTTGAACCAGGACCCAGAGCCAGGTCTAGGAGCTAAGAGGTCTCTAGCCAACAACTAGGAAAACGAGGACCTCCTTGCAGCCACGAGGAAGAGATCCATCTGGCCAGAGAAGCTCGGGCGTGGACATCCCCAGCCAGGGCTTCTGGTGAGGATCCACCTAATTTCACCCTGCAGTCCTGAGTGGGGACCCTGGCCACACAGACCAGAGTCCTGAGCCCTGAACACCACAGCACAGAGAACACAGGTGGACGTGAGCTGCTGAGGGAGTGGGGTTTCTGGCATAGCAAAGCAAAACAAGCAGACTACCCAGCTGCTCAGAGATGCAGAACTGGACTCCTGGATGTTTTGACTTAAATTTTAGTATATCATAGAGAAAGGATTGTGTATCAAGTCTAGGGTGCATGGATTCAACTAATTGCAAATCAAAGATGTTAAAATGAACTGAGCCTCTACCAAACAATGCAGACTTTATTATTCTCCAAATGATGTAATGTAACAACTATTTACATTGTTTCAGGTCTGACCAGTGCTCTAGAGGTGATTTAATGTATAGGGGTTATAAGCAACATTATGCAATTTATAAAGGCCTCAAGCAGATTTTGGGGTCTGTGAGGGTCTTGAGACCATTCTCCGAGGGTACAAAGGCACGACTGAACTAATCATATTCTAATGAGACTATTGAGACTAAATGTGTTTTAAATATTGTCACTTGTCACTTGTGTCCCATCCCATGGTCAGTGGGAAGAGTGTAGTTCCCCATTATCTAGGTCCTCTGCTTACTTGACACATTTTTTTTTCAGTACTGGGGGCTTCGTACTGAGCTACATTCCAGTTTTTTTTATTTTTTATTTTGAGACATAGTCTCACTAAGTCACTAAATTGCCAATGCTAGGCTTGGCCTTAATGATCCTCCTGCCTCAGCCTCCTAGCACTCTGGCTGGAGTATTGCAGCCAGCTATGTATCTCCTACCTGGGGCTCTCAAGTCATTGTTATCCAGCCACGCATATTGTCGCGCACCTGTAATCCCAGCACTCAGGAGGCCAAGACAGAAGGATCACCGCGTGTTCCAGGCCAGCCTGGGCTACATAGTGAGTTCAAGCCCAGCCTGAACAAGACCCTGTCTCAAAAAGAAAAAAAATTAAGTCACTGTTACCCCGAAGGAAACACCAATAGGTGGTCCTCACCCAGCAGACCTGGCCTGTTTAGTGAGCTCCTCAACTCCCTACCCCCAGGAAACAATGACACACGCACGGCAGAGGTGACACTTGGCAATTGTCCTATGACCTGTCCATCTGAGGTGCATATTTCTGTGTGAGCCAGAATGTCCCCGTGGACTAACCCCAGCCACTCCTCCATCCCTACTGATAGGATATTCTGTACATTTCCTTCCTACATCAGAAATGGGCACTTGAGACAAATTTCTTTCAATATCAGCTGTTCCCATCAGAAGATGGAGGTAATACAGCCTAGCAGATATGAGGATAGCATCTGCCCTGCAGTGGACAGTGCTTTCCACAGCAGAGGTCACAGAATGGGGTTCAGTGCATATTACTCTCTACTCTTTGAGGGCAGAGTCCAGATTGCTCTTGGAGTCCAGAGCATACTCTGAGGGCTGAATATACAGAAAGATGCTTTGGCTGTAATTTTAAGGCAACAGAAAACCATTTCTTCTACATGATTTTCCTCCTCAGGGGCTTCTGTCCTCAACAGGGTTGTCAAAATGCTGAAGGATTTGACAGCCCAGTTGACATTTTCATGGGGCATTTTTGAAACTGTTGCAGGATGAATTCTAATGCTCCAAGTGCCTTGATGTTGCAGGCATTCTTGACTGCTGTTCCTGGTGCTCTTGGGAAAACTGTTCTCTCTCCATGAGAGGTTCACACAGCGGGACATGTCATTGTCACCAGTGGTGGGGCTGATGACTTCATGTGGTTTTCCTCCATGGGTCTCCTTTGTTGGAGCCCAGATGGAGGCCAGGGGTAGACTTGGAGTTCTGGTTGCTACCTAGAAGAACATCATATTTCTCTTCTTTGTAGAAATGAAAAGCATCTTAAAATGTCACACTATTTCACATCTTGCTGATCCTTGTGCTACAAGACAGTATCACCCTGAGCTTGCCTGAGCCACAAACTCCTCTCCTCCTACATAGTGGTATCCAGAGTCCCAGTGAGTCCCAGGACACCTATTAGGACACTGCAGCTTTGGCGCCGTATCTACACCTAAACAAACTCTACTGGAAAAGAGAAGGATGCACATTGCTAAATATTCAAATTCTTACACCAACTTTGAAGAAGCCATTGTAGGAATAAACCCAAGTTTATAGATAAGGGTGTAGATTCTGAGTTTAGATAGAATCTGGGGAGCTGTGGGAGGCTCCCTGGTTACCATGGAAACTTGGTCACTTCCTGTCAGGGTAGGCAGCAGCATTCTGTTGGAGCACAAGTCTCTTTCCCATGCTGATTTCTTTTTCTTTCTCCTCCAAACTAAGATGTGTCAAGTTGATTTTAAATTTGCTAGGTTTTTCCTTTTTATTTTAAATGTGTTTTAGTAAATCACAGAGGAGTTACCAATCAATTATAACTTTATTTGTTTGGAGTTGGGCCTCAGTGTGCAGATAAACCTCAAGTGCTAATGAAAGCTATGTTCCTGGGTGTCTTTGCTGGTGGATGCTGTGGCATATTCTCTTCTGCACAGAGTCTGACATGGCACAGACTCAGTTATGGGTGTCACACAGAGAGGATGTGGTGTCCCAGTACCCTAGATAAGTTGTCCCCAATCATTTTGGCACCAGAGACTGGTTTAATGGAATACAATTTTTCCATGGATCAGGGAGGTGAGTAGTTTCTTTTTTATTAGTGTATGTTTGTGATACATAATTACATTCTCCAGTGCTAGCATCATCGTCTCAGCTCCACCTCAGATCAGCAGGCGTTAGGTTTTCAAAAGGGGAGCACAGCCTAGATCCTTCAAATACACAGTTCACAGCAGGATTCATGCTGCTATGAGAATCTAATGCCACACTGATCTGATGGGGGTGGAGCTCAGGTCATGACACAAATGATGAGGAGGAGCTGGAGATATAGATAATACTTCTTTTGCTCACTCATGCCCTGCTCACTTCCAGCTGTGCAGCCCTAGGGCTGTGGCTGGGAACTTGGAGAGCCTTGCCTTAAAGATACAGTTTGGGTTATAATATAGCTCAACCTTTTTCTACCTTTATTGAACTGGAAAAGTTTCTAATCTCTCTGAGTTTTTTCTTTGTAAAATGGGTAGGAGAATAATTCACACATCATGAGTTGGCTATACAAAGCTAAAGAACTACCAGAAGCTTGGGGAGAGGTCAGGTAGATCCTACCTGGCACCTTCAGAGAAAGTAGATTTACTGTGATGCCTTGTTTGCCATAATAAACTAACATAGCATCACAGTAAATCTTTTCTCCCCCTCCTGGTGGCCCAAAGTCTGAAATAAGGTGTTGTCAGGTTGTGTTCTCTCTAGGTGCCAGGTAAGATCTACCTGACCTCTCTCCAAGATTCTGGTAGTTCTGTGACCCTGGTAGCAAAGTGACAGTTTTCTGTGGCCTACTCTTGGTCTGTGCCTTTGCACACAGGATCTGATGGATGTGTACCTGTCTGTCATGTTGGACGGAGACATTATACACCTGTATATCTCACCTGAGCTGATCACATCAATCTACAATGACCCTGTGTCCAAACCAGATCACATTCTGAGACATGGGAGCAGCTCTTTAGCACATGAATTTGGAGGTTCACAACTCACCCTATAGCAGTTGCTGAATGTTCATTCCTGGTGTGTGTGATGGGCACTGTTGGCTGCCTGGGACATTGGTCACACTTGGCCAACAGAATGTGGTATTTTTTTTTATTTTAGAAATAAAAGGAGGAAAACATTAACAGACAGACAACCTTTTACAAAATAGCAAAAGAACAGTACAGACAATACAGAGTTACAAAGTGGTAGGAAATTAACAATGCTTGTTGTATTACACATTGATATCTTCAAAGTGGTTTCTCATGAAAACAGATAGAGACATGCAATATTGATCAATCAAGGACTCACTGACAGTTTATTTCGCAAAAAAATAGAAGACAGTAGATCAACTATGTTAACTATCCTGTATATGCATACATACATACAAAATTTCTCCTTCTTTCCCTTCTCTTTTCCCACATCCCAGTTGCCCTTTACCCTTGAGTGCTTTCCTATCATTTCATAATGTCTATCATATCTCCGAGTTTATATTGACTCTTTCAGGTTTTACACTAGTGAAACAATGTGGTGCTTGCACGTGCAGGTCTGATTTATTTTACTTATGAGTATGGCCTCTAGTTGTGACCATTTAAATATAAAGGCCTCAAGTTTATCTTTCTTTATAGCTGAGTAATATTCCATTATATAAAAGTACCACAATTTT
>NW_004955487.1:4060720-4062196 GCF_000276665.1 Chinchilla lanigera
TTTTTTTTTGGTTTTTCTGCGGTACCGGGAACCGAACTCACGACCTTGCGCTTGCCAGGCAGGCGCTTTTGCCGCTGAGCTAAATCCCCAGCCCTTTTCTTGAGTTTTTGAAGTTCCTTTTGTTGTTAATTTCTAGTTTCAGTGCACTGTAGTTAGATAATATGCACGGGATAATTTCAATTCTTTTGCATTTTGGTAGATATGCTCTATGGGCTAGGATATGGTCTATTTTAGAGAAAGACCCTTGTGCAGCTAAGAAAAAATGTGTATTCTGATGTTGTGGGGTGGAACACTCTGTATACATCTACTAAGTCCATTTGTTCACAGCTTTGGTTCAGATCTGTTATTTCCTTGCTGATTTTTTTGTCCAGTTGACCTATCTCTTTGTGTCAATGGGGTGTTGAGGTCCCCTGTTACAATAGTGTTATTAATTGTGTGGGTTTTCATGCCTGTTAAGATTTGTCTTATACAAAGTTGGAGCTCTGATATTTGGTGCATACAGGTTTATGATTGTTATTTCATCCTCTTGCAGTTTTCCCCTGACAAGTGTGTAGTGACTTTCTTTATCTCTTTTGATTGTTGTCAGTTTGAAGTTTACATTGTCTTCAAACAGAATAGCTACCCCTGCTTTTTTCTGGGTTCCTGTTGCATGGAGGATTGTTTTCCATTTTTTTACTTTTAGTCTATGGATTTCTTTTTGAGTGAAATGTGTTTCCTGTATACAGCATATTGTTGGATTTTATTTTTTAATCCACTCTGCCAGTCTCTTTCTTTTGACTGGAGAATTGAGGCCATTTACATTTATAGTTATAACTGATGTAAGTTGATTTATCATTGTCATGTTATTTACTTGAGTTGGTGTCCTACTTTTTCTACCTGTTTACTTGCTTGCTCTTCTTGACGTTTCATTTCTACTGTTGTTCTTGAAATTGTGGTCAGATTTTTCTCTCTCTAGAATATCTTTTATTACTCTTTGTAATGCTGGTTTGGCACTCATGAAGTTCTTCAATTGTTCTTTGTCATGGAAATATTTTATTTCTCTGTTGAATTTGGGGATAGTTTGGCAGGGTACATCAGTCTTGATTGGAAGCTGTTCTGTCTCAGGACCTGTAGTACTTTGCTCCAAGCTCTTCTTGATTGGATGGTTTGTACTGAGAAGTCTGTCATGATTCTGATGGGCTTTCCTTTATAGGTAATCTGTTTCTTTTCTCTAGCAGCTTTTAATATTCTGTTCTTTTGCTGGAGATCTGGGAACTTGACTATTATATGTCTGGATGTAGTTTTATTTTGGCTGTGGTTGGCTGGAATTCTATATGCCTCATTTACTTGTATATCAGGTTCTGTTTCCATACTTGGGAAATTTTCTGCTATTATTTTTGCAAATATTCTTTTTATGCCAGTGGTGTTGCCTCCTGCTGTTTCATTGACTCTTATAAGTCATACATTATTCCTCTTTGCCTCATCTTGCAGCTGTTG
>NW_004955487.1:4063281-4133680 GCF_000276665.1 Chinchilla lanigera
GGGTCCACATGCAAACCCCAGTGAGAGCAGTCCCTGGGGCTTCTGAGTAAGGAATTCCTGTCTGCCACAGGTGCACGGTGGGCAGAGACTCAGACTGTAATGGTGGTGGGGTCCTGGGTCACCCACTCTGCCCCCAGCAAGTAGATAGGAAATACCTGGCTCTCTCCTGAGTTTCAGCTGGGAACTGTGGTGGTGGGAGCAAAGCACGGACTTGATTTGTGGGACCAGCAGCTCTTGGAGCACAGAATGTGCTATTTTATCCATGGCCAATGGCCATGTCCCTTCTGAATCCAGGACTGTCCTTCTCCTGGGGACAAAGATTGTATCATTTTACTTCACTGGTGCCTTGTTTAGGAAAGGACCATGATGATTCTTTGAGATTTAAGAGGATTTGTGCTGGCACAAGTCCAAATAAAGCTTGGTTCAGGCAGTATTGCTTGACTCCTTGTGATTTCTATCTTAAATCAACCAAAAGAACTCTCTGAGTCAGCAACCCTAAAATAAACTGGTTACACCAACATGAGCTGGTAATACCTTTCAATTAGAAAATTACTTCTTACAGAATGTTTAGAATTTTCTTGGACTGTGTACTAAAATTCTACATCTAACTCATTTGAGATTTGGGCCAACTTACCACTTAATAGAATTAAAATGTTTATTTTTGGTTCACTGTTTAATTTCTTTGGTAAATATATTTGTTTTGGATAGAGTGGAGAATATCTTTAAGATCATAGTTTAGATGATAGTATTTTAAAATTGTAAATATTATTACAGGTTTTCTTGGCCAAGAACAGTTTTATAGAGGGAATATTTCATTTTGGGGGTTTCTAGTGTCATGGAGTGTTCATGTTCATGATTTGAGTTTTCCAGCTGACATTTCTTTCTGAATCTATATTTCTGATGGGACTCTGTGCTCAGAGACATGGAGTGATAGTGAGATAATTCGAATTAATCAGTTGTAATTGATTGAAACAAAGCCAATTGTGTCTTTTGCTGGTGTATTTGTGCATAAGCCTGAGCTAGGCTGGTTGTCTGCAGCCCCTGAAACTGTTTCCACCACGCTGCCTGTTTGCTATAATTGGTCATTTGGAGCTGCACACAGTCTGTTAGAGGGGTCCTTTGGTTGGCCTTTCAGATTCTGGGAGAAAATAAATGAGAGTGTTTTGGCAGATGATGGTGGTACTCCCAAATTTTCTTCTCAGTATGCAGAATGAAATGGATTGTTAAAGAAATCCATTGGGAATTAAGTTCCTTTTGTCATTCTTTGCTTCAAGCATGCACCTTGCACTCTGACAGAAAATTACTCGTTAATCCCCACAGAATGGCCAATTCTCCAAGGCAGTCACTCAAGTGTACTACAGCTCTAGAAATTTCCTAAAGCCGTGGATGCCATTAATTGCTTGCTGTGGCTTTTGTTAGGCTGCGTGTCTTCACAAAGCGACCCATGTCTCTGCTGGTCATTAGCCCCAGTCTGTGTTTGCCGCTTTTACCAAACCATGAAAAATATCTTCTCAGTACCAGGAGGCTGGAGCTGAGTTTTCAGGGCCTAGAGGGCTGTGACCTGAAATAGATTTATTATCAGTTGGTGTTGGAATGAAGGCATTAGTTGGCAATAACGGATGAAGAAGGAAGCAGTTTGATAAGAAGATATATGTATATATTTAACTATGTTACATATAGTTATTTAAGTACAACACTTGATTATTGGAGAAGTTAGTGGAGTCAGAGAAAGGGACAATATAAGATAAAATTCTACAAATGGAAGTGGAATTCACTTGAGAATCAGGAAAACAAAGATCTAGTTATAGGGAGAGCGTCTTTAGAAGTGTGTGTGTGTGTGTGTGTGTGTGTGTGTGTGTGTGTGTTGGAGGGGACCTCTGTCATCCTGTTGGCTATGACTTGTGTATGTTTTGGGAAAGTTTCAAAGGGTAAATTATGAAGTAGCTCAATTTTGGAAACAAATTAAGGCTCAATGGCAGGGAATATGGTTAAATTAGAGAATAAGAGTTTGAGAAATTTTCTTAGCACTTGTTTCCTGGGATAGAAAAACATTGGCTAGCCCCTCACATGGGCTCTATTGAATGGATTTTCATGTTTCAGTCTCATGAAGGAACATTAATGCTGGAGATTTAGATAGTAGCATTCCAGCTCTGTTCACATAACCCTGGCATGGTATTCATAATCCTGAGCTCAGCTGCTGTATCTTCAAAAAGTAACTATTGTCTTCCTCTTGGAGTGGTTGTGAAAATTAAATAACATAAACAAATAGCAAAGCATGAAGGAGAATTCAAATACAAGGTCACCGTGAGTTGTTTCAAGGGTCTTTCTATGAAAGTCTCCAAGAGGCTCACCATTTTCAAACTTAATGTTTTGTAAAAATAATTCATGCACATAGTTTAAAAAACAGAAACAGAATGCAAGTTATCCTTCTCATCAATGAAACAAAATACCCAACACCCACAAGTTGAAGGAGGAAAGGTTTATTTCAACTCACAGTTTGCAGAGGTTTCAGTCTATAGTCAGCCTATTCCAATGCAGAGCAGCATGGCAGAGGAGCATCACAGAGGAGAAATAGTCCATGACAGAGCAGGCAGATGGCAGCAGCAGAAGCAGCAGCAGCAGCAGCAGCAGCAAGTCTGCCTTTCCCTTTTACCCCATTCAGACTACAAGCCTTTTGGGTGTTACCACTCACACCCAGGGTGGGGCTTCTGTGTTCAGCAAATTCATTCAACGGCACCCAGAACTGTGCTCATTCCAATCAGTGGACTAATTTAATACCATATGCCCTTAGTCCCAGTATCACCTGTTCTAGATCCAGAAAACTCTGAAAGCCCTACTTGTGAGTACATGAGGCTTTGAGGGAACATCTATATATAAACCATAGCACCCCTTTTCTGGGAGTTTTCCGGTATTGAGAAATGGTATACTTATGTTGCCATGGCAGTTCATCAATTTTAAACATTGGGTACTGATCTCTTTCTGGCATTTAACAGTTTATCTTTTGTTGACCACTCTTTCACAGGTCCCTTCTTCCAATGTTAGAATACTCTTATTTTAATTAAATCAATAACTAATGTTTATATATTAAAGTATATAATTATTTTTTCTTTGTAGAACCAAGCTGTGCAGTGTGAATACATCTTGTTTTGTTTTGAGTCAATGAAGTCATTTTTTTCCTGCTTGTATTTTTTCTAGGGGTTTTATCATGTTATTTACCAAGATTTTCAACTCTATGAATATTGTCTTGCTATTGTTCTTTTTTCTTTTTTAATTATTATTCTCTTTAAAATAAAAAAAAATTGTCTTGATAAACCAACCAGTGGACAACGAAGATATTCTTTCTGGTGTAGGTTTTTATGTTTTCTTGATATAATGATTACATTATCTCCTCCCATGTTTTATTTTCTAAATAAATCTCTTCACATCTTTCCAGATGAGCTTTGAGTTCTCTCTAGGGGCTATGTCTCTCCCAGCCAGCTGCCTTACTGGACTCTCTGTCCTCTGTGCTTTTTCTTATTCTAGAACTTTCTCTGCTCTTCATATATCTATTTCCTGGAGCTCATTTTTTGGTTTCTTCTCTTGTTTTGCTGGATTACACCCTCCAATAGCTTCTACAGAATGGTAAAATCTATGTGTACTTGTACATCTCAGAGTATCTTCCATCAGTTTATGCACCTCATTGGGCACTTTGCTGGGTAGAGAAATCCTTTAGAAATTTAATTTAGCATTTGATTTTAAGTAGTAAAATTTCAGTTTGATTTTGTAATTCAAAATTGATGTTAAATCTCATCTCATTCTTTGGCATATGGCAAGGATACTCCTTTAACTTCCCTCATGTTTCCTCTGGAATATTAATCTTCTTTCTCTATGACTGGTATTATAACATTTCATTAAGATGTCTAGCTTGGTTCTCTTTATCCCTATGCTGGACACTTAGCTGATCATTCCAGCTCATGTTTTATAATTTTTAGTTATGGAAAATTTCCTGAATTAATTTACCATAATAGCTTCCTCTTGTTTTTTCACCCCTCTCATTTTTTTTTTTTGAACCTTCTGGTAAGATGTTGGCCCTCCTGGATTCATTGGTTAAGTATCTAATATGTTCCCACAGAATTACATATTTTTTGTCTTTTTATTTTTTCTTCTGAGAGATTTCTTCAAATTTATCTTCTGAACATTTACTAAAATGTCATATTTATGTTATCATACTTTTAATTCCTGTTGTTTCCATGTTCCCCAGTGTCCCTGACTAGAATACTTTATGAGTGAAATACTTAGTTGTAACACTGAAGACATAAAGAAAAGTACAGTCCAATATCTCTCATGAATATAGATGCAAAAATCTGCAACAAAATACTAGCAAACTGAATGCAGGCCTATATTAAAAGAATTACACCATCACCTAGTATGGCTTATCTCAGGTTTAATGCCCCAAAATAAATTAGGGTAGTACACTATACTAATACAATGAAATAAAACAATATAATTGTCACAATAGACATTGAAAAGCATTTCACAAAATTCAGTTTATTTTATAAGAGAGCTCAGCACACTAAGAACAAGGGAGACTTTCTCAACCTGATGAAAACAGCTATGAAAACTAGTAACAGTGGCGTGCTTAATGCTAAAATACTTTACACCCCATGCTGGGAATAAGATGACAATGTGCACCCTCACCAGATCTACTTAATATTGTGCTGGAAGTTCTAACCTGGGAAATGAGTAAAGAAAAAGAAACAAATGACATTAACACAAGAAAAGAAAAAATAAAACTATTTCTATTCATCGATGGCATTAGCTTGTGTATAAAACATTGCAAAGAACCCACTAAAAAATCATTAGAAGTAATACAAAGTTCAGCAAGCTTACAAGATACAAAACTAATATACAAAATCCAGTTTTATTTCTGTATACTAATAATAAACTTGACTACATAAATATTAAGTGAAGAATTGCATGGACAATGATTTCTTCAAGATAGTAAAAAGACAACCCCCAGAACAGGAGAACATATATACAAATCATTTTTCTGATGGGAGGCTTATATCTAGACTATATAAAGAACTCCTGAAATGCAATGAAAAAACAAGTGACTCCACAACATAAAAGCACAAATTTGAAGAGACAGTCCTTCAGAAAAGATGTGCAAATGGCCAATAAGGATGGGAAATGCTCAGTATCATTAGTAATTAGGTAAAC
Source organism: Chinchilla lanigera (assembly GCF_000276665.1). Lineage (NCBI taxonomy): Eukaryota > Metazoa > Chordata > Mammalia > Rodentia > Chinchillidae > Chinchilla > Chinchilla lanigera. The sequence goes on from NW_004955487.1 coordinate 4,068,481, forward strand.
TCAAATCTAAGCCACAGTGAAATACAATGTCACATTTACTCAGGTGGCTCTAATGACAATGACAGACAGTAACGGGTGGTATTGAGAATGTGGCTAAAGTGGAACCCAGTACCCTGCCAGGGGCAATGTAAAATTGTGCACCACTTGGGAAAATAGTTTAGCAGTTTCTCAAGTTACCAGATTTCCTAGTAATTTTATCCCTAGGTAAAGAGAGAAATGTAAATGTAAATCCACATAAAAACTAGTACAAGACTGCATTATTCATAATAATATGTGGAAATAATTGAAATGCTCACTGAGTGACACATGGACAAACCTGAGATAAGCCATTATATGGTCCATCCATATAATGGAATATTACCTGGCTATAGAAAGAAGTGAAGGGTTAATCATGGCGAAATATATAAGAACATCAAAAACATGCTGAATGAAAGAGGCAGTCACAAAGTACATGCACTGTATGGAGCCATTTACATAACATGTCAAGAATAGGCAAATCCATGGAAGCAGAAAGTAGCTCAGTGATTGCCCCTGGTTCTCATTTGTCATAAACATTTCCCTTTCAAGTGTCTCACTTGGACGAAAGGTTGCAAATGAGAAGTCTGGTGTTAGGTCCTCCACCCAGTCGTGGCAGTATCAGCCACAGCATATTCACTTCCTCTGTCTGCATCTGTGTTCCTCTGTATAGCTCTTTTCTGCGCTCATGGTACAGCTGGAGGACATGGCAAGCAGTCCCATATTTTCCAATGATGGAATCCTAGCAAAAAGGAAACCCTTAACTTAATAACTTGACAGTGAATATGTCGGGATATTGTGTTTATAACAGGCACACTGATAAACCTGGGCCCACATTTTCAATGGATTGCAAAGAATACAACCGACCACAACATGGCTGAATCCATAGGCGAGCTGACCGGTTGACTATATTTCAGGAGGAATGCAGAGCAATTCACAGGCCACCCAGAGCCCTGGGTCTGCGGTGTGTCTAGGGGCTGAGTCACTTATTGGTGGTGTCTGGTGACAGAGCCAGTCAAGGATGGGATTCGTTCTGCGGAGGAGTCTCTGACAGCCTGTATTTACCCATTGGATGTACATGCACATCTTCCGAGGCGTTCATTTAGCTGACAGTCTGGGAAATGTCAGTTTTCTAATTAACTCCAGCCCAGGAAGGCTGTCTGCATGCTGAAGTCCTTTGATTGATATGGCTGCAATTAGAGACCGGCTGCCTCCCAGCGCCCTGGAGTGGAGAGAGGAAGATGCATCGCCAGGCTGGGCAGAGGAGAGCTTTCCACATCCATGTTGGGTAGAAGAGTGTGGGGAAGATGCCTGGGTGTTCACCCCAACCTTCCTCGCATCCACAAGGCAAGCGACTTACTGATTCATTAGAATAAAAAGGAAATGTCCTTCCTCCTTTGGTTTTGTAGCTTTTGGTTATTAGGGAGTTTGCTCAGTTATTTGAAGGTTATTATGCAAAATCCAACTGATATTTTTCACACTCGCAAAATTTATCTCCAGGAGGACCCTTATCTTAAAACACTTAGAAAATGCCATGCTTAAAATTGTGTGATCTAAATGTGGTTGGAGCAAGGAGAGGTGGGCAAATTAGTTATTATGCCAACTTTCTAAACAAGAAGAGGGTAATTCAGGAAAGTGAAGTGCAGTGGTATCTCAGTTCACAAACTTGAATCTTTCCACTTTTCTGATCACAAACCACATTGGACAAAAACCAAATCAAATTTCCCTATAAGGTCAATATTGAACCTAACCACTGAATTTGATTTGGTTCTGGTTTATAACCAGAATCATGGAAATAATTAAGTTCATGAGCCAAGGTACCAGTGTAATTTGTTCAGGGCCCACAATGGGTAAATGTTAAACTTGAAGGCAAATCCTGGTCTGTCTGGCTTCAAGTTCCTTCCTTCCTTCCTTCCTTCCTCCTTCCCTCCCTGCCTCCCTCCCATCCCCCCCTCTTCTTTCCTTTGTTCCTTCCTTTGAGGCAAGGTCTTACTACATAGTCCGGGCCTCCTGAATTCTGGGATTACAAGCATGAACCAACACACCCAGCCCATTTTCTGTGTTTTTTTTTTTTTTTTTTTTTTTTTTTTTGCCAGTTTCAGAACAATGACATTTTAGAATTGCCATCATGTTTTCTGGGACCACATCGTTGACCTCATTTTAAAGCTTCTGAAACTTTTCTCTTGATTAAGATGAGTAATTTAGCAAGATTCACTTAAAAAAGGAATAGCAATTTATTAAATTATAGAACAAAGTAAAAAAATAACCCCAAACCACAAAGAAGTCTGTGATCTTTATCTTTTAGTATCAGTGTCAAAGAGAATGAATGTTCTGTTGTCCCCGGTTTACATTTTTCGTCAGTACATCTTCCTTCAATGTCACTTCTATGCTTGTAATTTTTGGTAAGACCACTTGCATCAGAAGATGCACCCTGGTTTTGTCCTCATCTGTGACTATGACAGCTGAGGTGAGGAGAACGGGGCCCTGTAGGGCCAGGTATAGGTGCCAGCTTGGCCCTTAAGATGGCCCCAACTCTAGCTGTGTTCATCTTGTGACACTGCCACTCACAGCTTTTTCCATCAAGGTCTGTGTCCCTACCTGGACGTCTGAGTTGGCCACAGACTGGCTTTGCCAGAGCCACAAGGAGCTGAGCATGTTCCAGGAGGGGGTGTGTCTCTGTGTTCTGGCCCTGTTACCATGCCAGCCAGCCCTGGAGGACTAGAGGCTGTGAGTCATGGAGACAGAGAGCTCCTGGTTATCACCAGTGTGACCACTTGTTGTCAAGTGTTTCTTCTGCACCTTCTGAGGGGATGATGTTTTTTGTCCATGTTCTGTGAATGTGGTGGATGACAATTACTAGTTCATACATGCTGATTTGTACATTTATCTCAGGGTAAATCCCACTGCATCACAGTGAGTGATTTCAGCTGCAATAGATCCATTGATAGCTGCATTATAGAGCATGATTACTGCTTTCCCCTTCTTTTAGAAATGGGTAAAATTAATCACTCAAACTCCTTTAGAATCATTCCACTTTTGAAAGTTTTCAGTTTTGAGAAATTCCCAGAACAGCAATCTACTTCTGATTTTGTGACCATGGAAGAAATATATAAAGCAAGATGGCAAGAAAAATTTCAAAGAAAAACAATGAGAAGAGAAATATCAAGCACACAGGCAGAAGAGGGAACAATTTTAATACCAGAGTAGATTGAGCCCCCAAGCACTCACCAAAGAAGGTTATTTTATATTAATAAATTTATAAACTGTGGCAAACAGGTGACAATGAGTGACACCTATGTGATACATTGCACATTATGAAGATATCAAAATAAGAAAATGCTACAAGTATTAAGTAAAATTAACAAATACACAATTGAGCACCTAGCTGCCACCTAATTTGATATCTCTGTCTTTGACAAGCAGGTAAAATATAAGTGTGTCTTAATTACTTTTCTCTCATTGATATGAGAGAAAATACCTGACACTCAAAGGTAAAGGAGGAAAACTTTATTTAGCTCACAGGTTGTAGAGGTTTCAGTCTATAATTGGCTGGCTTCAAGGCAGGTTGGCACATGGCAGAGGGGCAACAGTTCATGGTGGTGGAAGACAGCAAAAGCAGATAGAGAGGGAAGGCGGGAGGGAAAGAGACAGAGAAAAAGAGAGTACAAGCCTCTTTCTGTCCCTTATATTGTATGCAGGCTACCTGCCTTAGGGCAAGTGTAGCACTCACACCCATAATCCCAGCATGGGACCATGAGTCAATCACAAACTCTAGATTCAGTGACTTCCGAAAAGCCCACTCCCCATAACTGCATGAGGCTTTAGGAGGACATCTAAATACAAACCATAACAAAGTGGATGTAGAAATTCTGAACAGCACTACAAATAATACCAAGGATTATTGTTATGTGTATTTATTATAATGTATCATCTAAAATTAACATATCATCTAGAATAAATATTTGAGGGATTGATCATGTGGGATTCTTATAGAGCATAAGACTCAAATGTATGTCAAATTTTGACTAAGGAAAATCAGATATTCAATTAATAGAGAATTTTGTTTCTATACCCTAGCTCATAAGACAGTAGAACTCTCCCTGAGCTGGTCAGAAGAGACCTAAATTAAGAGACCAGCCAGGCTTGAGGGGGCAGGATCACTTGATCTTGGGGATCCTGATATTGGATAATTGAAGAGAGGAGAAAGTTCTTATTAAGGAACGGCAGTACGTACACCTGTATCAAATCAAACAAAACAAAACAAAGATTCATGAAAGGTTTTTGAGTTGATGGTAAAATTTAATGGTATGTTTCAGTAGGCTTTTTAAATGAGAAAACTGATCAAAGATAGGACCACCAGTCACAACAGGAAATGGCACCTAAAATTTGAAAGCGTCTTTTCTCTTCATCTGTGACACTGTGAGTTGTGCTTCCCCTGTGGCCAGTCCACCCAGCTGTCCCTACTCCTCTGTGCTCCAGGGAGCTGTCACTGGATTCTGCAGAGCTAGAGCACACAGTGGAAATGATGGGGTAGAAAGCGGCTGCTGTTTGCTGAGTCTGGTGGTTACTGCTGGCTGGATGGGAAGTCTGAGGACAGCCTGTCACCCACATCTTGACCAATACAGGTCTGGAGTTTGCACTCAGCACCTCACCATGCTTGGGGTCTTTCTAATCCTGGGGACAGTGTCCTAGCCTTTTCTATATTTGTAAATAGTTACTTGGAACAAAAGGTAATCAGGGAATCTTGCTTTTGTTTGGAGGCAATGAAGGTCCATGCTGCTATCAGCAGTATGGACATCCACCCGTGTTGATGGACACAAGTCCTTTGCACAGAGGCCAAGCATGTGTGGTGCCTGGTGGAACTACATGAAGAAAGATCCTGGTGATCCAACCACTTGCATGCCTAGGCTGGCTCTGCTGAGCTTTCCAAGTGCTGAGGCATTTTGTTCTGTTTTTATAAAAAGATTGATTTTTTAAAAAAACATTGGACCCATTTAAGAAATACTACATGGTTTTAAGAAATCTGTCTGTCCATTGCATGTAGCTTGAGGGCTGCCAGCTGGAGACCTTTGTTCTACCAAAGAAGAATTCAGGATGCCAGAGTCCTGTGCTTCTCTTAATTTCTTAATTATTTTTGTCCCAAGTGAGTGACTGCATATGTTTGACTCTCAGTGTCCCCTAATGTGGGATGAAGATGTTCACTGCACCTAGTGGGGATAGTGACTTTTCATCCTGTGCCTCAGTATCTGGACCCCACCATCTCCCCAGCAGGAATCCTCACATCTCCTCACTCAACTCCATGCATGCCTCAGTCTTACTCATGGGAGACAAGGTGTCCACTCAGGTCTCTGAGATACCCATAACTCTGGAGTCACCCTTAGTTCATAGTGTTATTTCCTGTATGTTCATTGTACAAACACAAGCCTTATAATTCCAGATTCTTGAAGTTTCTTGTGTGCTAGTTAATCTTGGTTGTCAAGGTAACTAGGTAAAGAGCCTCCTGGAGAGATGATTGGATTGTGAGGTCCCTGACTTAACTAACATATGGGTTGACCCACTGATAATGTCACAGTTGATAAGCTATTAGGAAGGGGTCTTAGCTGGAGGAGGTGTGTCCTGGGGCATGGAAACTCATCTGGTCTCTGGTCTCTTCTTCTCTCTCTCTTCTCTGTTCTCTGCTTCTGATGCCATGGGTTGAGCATTTTTCCTCTACCACAGCTTTGTTCCATGATGATTCTGCCTTGGAGCAAGAAAAACCATGGACTGAACCCTCTGAACCATGAGCCAAGTCAAACCTCTCTTCCTTTAAGTTGCAGGTGTTGGGTCCCAGCAATGGGGGAAAAATAAATACATCCATGTATTGGGTTCCCTTACACGGTACGAAGTGTGCAAATTTCCTTAAAACCTAGGTATTCTTGCATCATGGAGATTCTGCAGGGGCTGCCCTGCTTCAGGAAATCTATTCTTCTCTTTTTTCTCAGACCAAGTTGCTGGAGAGCAGGAGAGATGGGCGTTTTGTCTGCAATTTAAGTGGTTACTCATGGGGGAGCACATTTCCTGATAATATCCGCCTTAGTGCTACAAAATGTCACTGACAATGCGCAATGAGGCCCTGCGAATCAGCCACTCAGACTAATTATAGGTTCCACTGATGAATTCATTTAACTTTGACCCTGGAATAAAAGTCATAAATTCACAAACATGAGCAGGAGAAGAGGGGGAGGCAGCTGTTGGGGATGGTGAGTGCCTTATTTATTTATTTCTTGGTGCTTTTAGACTTTGCAAACACAATCTTGTCAAAATTCTTTTCAGGTTATTTGTCTAGAGTGCAAAGGAAAGTGACTTTGTTGATTCAGTGGATTTACATGTCATTTCTATAAAATAATCTCTCTTTAAAATGAAAAAAATAGATTGTAGTAAGTCAGAAAGGAAATATTGGCTTTAGTTCCTTTTGTAATCCAGGTAGCTGAAGCAGAGCACTGTTGGAAGGGGAAGGGACTGTATTTTGAAAGAAAAACAATAAAAATTATGCATTATAGGAGTGCCAGGCTGCAATCACAGTAGTGAGGCCAGGAGGAAACAGACTGGTGGGCTGTCTGCCACGGAGGAGCCCCTGCTGAAGGGCAGCCATAGGTCCGAATTATCCCTATGTGTGGTCAGAGTCAGGTCCTGGAGGAGGGTCACGTGACCCTGGGCAAGCACATTAGCTTGTTGGAGTCTGTGTTCTTCAGCTGTGACATGGGGACAGTGACTCAGGGTTATTGTGAGGATAAAAGGACAGAACAGTAGTGAAGTAGTTTGGAAAATCACAAGCACCTTACAAACACAAAGGATTACTATTGTTTTTAATTTTCCTGCGTTTTAAATGACAAACCCACTTCTGCCATGTCAAGCCCATGGTGCCCCCCCCCAGGCATTTCCAGGTGAGTCTAGTAGTGTAGACAGTGTTTATACTGATGTCAGAAGTGATGAAGGGCACGTGGAGGATTCCTCACCCCAAATCATTGTTCTCTATTTTCCCGTCTTTAAATGTTATTTTTGAAGGTTTTATTAGGCAGTCTGCCAGCTTGCAACAATAGGCTCATGTGATTTCAAGACGGCAGAGATCTAGGAGGAGCAATTCACAGCTCCTTCCATCATAGTCCCCAAGCCCAAGACCCGGGGAGCCAGGGGACTTTCTAAGGTTACCGCAGCAAGTAAGAGATGTAGCTTGAATCCTGTTGTCCTTTCCAAAGGTCCTTCTTCTAGGGGTTGCACAGAGTTTCTTGACCGCAATGAGTAAAAATTAGCACGGTGTAAATTAAACAAAGAGGAATCTGCTTAGCATGAGATAGATCCACAAAGGCCATGGGAGACTTGGAAAACAACAGATGCCATAGGGACCGGACAGGTCTGGGGTGGTCATGCTTGCTACCCTCCTTGATGCCACATTTTCCTTCTGCACAAGTGCTGGGAAGAAGGACTTAATCAATCCATGATCCAGGTTGCTGCCTGGAGCCTGGTGGCCAGGGCTTGGGAGGGTGGGTCTCCCTCATCAGATTTAGAGCTGGGGGCCATATCTATGGTTCCAAATGGCTGATTCTATTTAAAAATTTTTATTTTATTAGTGCATGTGTGAAGTGCATAATGGTCACATTCATCGTGGGGAGTTGCTGCATGCACCCAACCCATCAGGATCTGCTATTCATGCATTCTTTGGGTTATTAATGTTGTGCATGCAGGAATACCCCAAGTTACAGAGAGTATGAAAGTCAGCTCTACTGGAGGATGGTGCACAAAAACCTGAAAGAGTCACACTGTGCTCCTGAGCTGAGGGAGGTGGTCATACTTCATGCCCCAATATGTACAGAAATTCTACCTACCATGATTTGATCATTACACACTGTATGCATGTGTCAAATTATCACAGTGGACCCCACAAATATATTGAAATACAGATGGAACAGTGAAAAGGGCAGTTGTGTGGTTTATTTATTTTAAAGAGAACAAAAAATTTAAAAAAACAATTAAAAACAATACAGAATTTCAAAACAAGATGATAGGAAATCAACAATGGCTGTTATATTGCGTATTGTTATCTTCAAAGTAGTTGTTCAGATTACCAGCTATAGGCATGTAAAACTGATAAAAAAATTAAGCATTAACTGTTCCTTTCAATAAACCAATAGAAATTAGTAGTACAATCATCTTAGCTATTTTATGTGTGTGTGTATATATATATATATATATATATATATATATATATATATATATATATATATATATATATATATATATATATATATATACACACACACAGATTGTATATACTCTTTCAGATTGTATTTCCTCTTTCAGGTTATATTTACTCTTTCAGGTTCTTACACTAAGTTGTGTGTTTTTGACAAGTGTCAAAACAAATCATATTTAAGCTTCAGACCCTGCTCCCTGTGCAAGGGGACAGTGAGTTTATGGGTGAGACCTTACATTGGTGACTATGAACATGTCCTGGCCTCATCTTCTCTTTCTTGGTCCAAACTATGAGGTGAAACAAAATTCTTGAATAAAATCATGAAATAAATGGTTTAGAAACCAGTTTACAACTCTTGGAGGTAGCATTGGTGGGTGGAGATGTGCTCAGTAATGACTCGGAGGGATGATGGCTATCCAGAAGGTGACAGCGCACACTAAGCAGAAAAGGATGCTTGGACCAAATGGCTGTCCCTGTAATGTCAGGAGGTGGCAGCCACCAGCTGCCTGAGGGTATTTTCTTCCCCATGCAAGAGGAACACACACACACCCACACATACGGGAGGGAAGACCTGGGAGGGCCGTGTCCATCCTTTGTTCTGGTTCCTTACATTTGTACATTTTTCAAATTCCACCTTTTGCGTGAGTGGCCTTCACCAGAGCATGATGAATGAGCCACCTTCCTGCTCTTTGCTCCCTTGTCACACATGGAATCCACAAAGACAGCAGCAGCGGCAGTCCGTGATGCACCCAGCATGCTCTATTCAAAGCACGGCGGAGATGTTGGGCAATGGGGGACCCAGACTTTGGACAGTGGGACCTCTGCTCATCATGCTAGTGACGTGTGAGGATTTCCCACAAATGTGACCCTCTTTCTGCATCTTTTTTGCCATCCTGTGCTCAGCAACAGGGGCAGCTGTAAGTCCCTGGGTGGAAGGTGAGGCCATATGCTTGCTGAAGCTCTGCCTAGACCTGCTAGCTCTGAGCCTGGGGAGATCAGATGGTTCCTAAGTAGATTTGGTTTGGCAGGATTTTGTATACCTATTTCCCTCCATGAGGTTTCAGATGAACATATAAATGGTTCATGTCTACAGATATATGTCACTTTGGACTAATGAACTATTAGGGAGAAGTATGCATGTTTAATTTGGAAAATAATTGAGGTAAGTTAAAATTTTGTTATAAAAATAAACTAGAGAAAAATGTTAAATAATTCATAAGAAATAGCCCAGATTCCCAGAGTCAGCTCAGTTACACATTTCCTCTGTGTGGTGAAAGGAGGTTCTACGGTTTGAAGGTCTGTGACTCCCTAACATTTTAAATCCTCACCCTCAAGGTGATGGGGTCAGAAGCTCGGACTTTTGGGAGGTGGTGAGCTCATGAGGATGAAGCCTTTATGATGGGATTGATGTCCTTAGAAAGAGGTTTTAGCGATCTCATTGCCACTTAGAGGGACACACAGAGGGCAGGTGTCATCTGTCAACCAGGAAGCCCTCACCTTCGTCTGGGACTTCCAACATCTAGAATGTGAGAAATGATTTCTTGTTGCTTAAAAGCCACTCATTCTGTGACGGTTGGTTATAGCAACCCAGATGGACTAAATAAGACAAGGAGTCATTTTGAAGGAGGAAGTATGTAGTTTTGCCTGGTAAAAGTTAGGTTTCCCACCTCTAAATTCTGTACATGGTAAAGTTGTTTTAAAAATAAAACTAACACAAATACAGTAAAGTGTAGAGGGTAATGAATTTTTTTTATAAAGTGGTCGTATCCATATCCTGTGGCCCCAATCAGAATATAAAACATGACCGGCCCCTGGAAGCCTTCTTCATGCTCCTTCTGGTCATTACTATGCCTCATTAAGGTGTTTACTATGCAGCTTCTGTCACCATAGATGAGCTTTGTCTATTTTTATATTATGTGAGTGATTTGTGCAGTGCCCAAGAGGTGATTGAAATAAATGGTCAATGTTTAAAGTAAAACATTGATTACAGTAAAAGACACCTTGTCAGGAAGCCCCTTCAAATAGTCCCCTTTGCTATAAATATAATCATCTAATCATTCTTGCTACTTTCTGCAGCAGCTCTGGAGTCCTCTTTCCTGAGTATCTGTATGAGGTGTGATAAAAAAATACAGTGACTGGTGCTGCTGTGTGCGATCCAACAGAAAGGGAGCTCACAAGAACATGACACTGTGTCCTCATCCGCGTTAGTCACCAGATCTGGCACTCTGTGACTTCTGGATCTTCCTCAAAGTCAAAACAACTATAAAAGGGAAACATTTTTGAGGACATTAAGGCAGCCAGGACAGCACAACTAAAGACAGTCAGGGAAGAGGACTCCAGAGTTGCTCCGGAAAGTGCCAGAATGATGGGAAGAGTGTGTGCAAAGTGAGGAGATTTTGAGGGGATTCATGGCACTGTGGCTTGTATTGTAATGAAACATTTTAAGTTTAAACATTTGCTGTATTTTTGACCACACTGCATATTTTCATATTTTTGTATATATATCTATATATCTCTCTATCTATTATCTATCTGTCTATCTGTCTATCATCTATCTATCTATCTATATCTTCTTTCACTCAGAATCCCACCTGGGAATCTCATTGTGTCACTGATGTAACCCTGGCTTTCCACTTTCATTTTGGTGGAGAACCCAAGGTTTGGATATACTGCAAGTTATTTGTCTATTCCGTGGCTGATGAACTTTTCCCTGGTGTTTGGATGTTGAAAAGTGCACTGTTGTGACTATCCGGCACATATCTTCCAGGGCACTACTGTTGATAGGGGCCCACGAGCTTGTGGGTGCACTCGTGCTGCCCCTTGGGAGCCCCTTCCAATGAGTTTCCCGGTAGTTGTACCAATTTATATTTCCTTCAGAAGTATATGAAAATTCTTGCTGCTGCATACCTGTGCCCAGTCTTGACATGGTCTTCATTTCCTCTTTAGCTGTTCTTGTGGGTATGTACTGGTGTGGAGCTGTACTTAAACTGTGTATTTAGGACGGTTAATAATGCTAGGTAGGCTCTGTATGCTTACTGAACATTTTGTAAAAAAAAAAGTCTGCTCAGAAATTTTGCCCACTTTTGTTTTCTTGGAATTTCTGTCTTCTTTTTTCTTTAAATTAATGTGTAAGAATTCTTTGCTTTTGTTTTTGATTAGTTGTATTTCTTTTTAGTTTTACAGCTAAACTTTGTTAGGTACTTCATTTGTTATACAATGAGTCCTTAATGAAAATTTGAGTTGCAAATGTTCACAGGTACACTGTATAAGACTCACTTTGTTGGTTTTTGTAAGTTTGGGACTTACTGTCTATACTTTTACTGTTCTTTTTCTTTGGTCTTTTTTGAGACAAGATTTTGCTATACAGTTCAGGTTGGTCTTGAGCTCACTTTGTAGCCCAGGCTGGTCTTAAACTCGTAATGATCCCCCACCTCAGCCTCCTGAGTGCTGGGATTACAGGCGTGCACCACCATGCCTGGCTTTTACTGTTCTTTTAGTAGTTTTAGTGGAGGTTGTAACATGCATCCTTGATTTATTTATTTAAACATAAGTTAAAATATTACTTTTAATACTTCCTGGATAAGAGAAAGACATTGCTTTACCTTGATTCCTTTTTCAGACAATTGTTGTATTTTAAATCTTCATATAATTTAAATTCCACAGGAGATTTTAATATTCATTCCCATATTCAGTTAGAGTTAACATATCTATTCTTTCCTATTTTCCCTTTCTTACATTTCTAAGATTTTATGCTGAAATAATTTTCCTTCTGCGAAAAACTCCTGTTTTATTTCATTATTTCTTTTAGTATTATTCTGCTCTTGATGAATTCTCTATTCATGTTTGTCTGAAAACACTTTCATTTCACTTTCATATTTAAAGGCATTTTTGCTATGTATTCAGTTCTAGGTTGGAAATATTTTCTTCCAGCATGGGAAGCTGTCATTCCTTATCCCCTGGCTTCTATCGTTCATACCCTAGAGACTGCTTTAGTCTCTTGTTTTCCAGGAGGACAGGTTTCATTTTCATTCTGACTACTTTCAATATTTCCTCCCTATTGTTGGTTTTCCCGCAGTGCTAAGTGGCTGTGGTAGGTGGAGATCTACAAGGCTCCCGCGGGCTCTCTCCCTGATGTGACCAGCTCTTTCCACTGTGGAACAGCCTTGTATATGGGGAGATGGCCACACCAGGATTATATTGTGGTGCAGTAAGAGTCTGTGGGTGTGGCTGGGGCCCATATTAGTTGATATTCAGCAGATGAAGGGGTGGATTGTGCACTTGGGTCTGATTCAGTTAGGTGGTCATTTTTGTTTATCAAAGGGTTTCATGTGGGCAGATTCTTAGACACACATTACGTACTTTGATACTTTCACTCCCCATCACCCACATTGCCTCTCTTTCTCCCCCAGTTTCACATTTTTGGGGCTTTTGACGTGCATATTTTGTTCATATCATTCTCTCCACTACCTGGCCTTACACTCCCTTTCCCACACCTCTTCCTCTCCTCTCTTATTCACTTCCTTTTAGTCTAATGTTATGGTTTGTGATTAGATTTTCCCCCAAAGCCTCATACCGTCTTTGATGGGGCTTTTTCAGAGGTAGCTGCATCTAGGGTGTGTGATGCTGGGATTAAGGGTGTGTGATTATGAAATTGGTCCACTGATTGGTTTGACACCCCCCCATGCCAGTAGCCTATATAGAGTATAAAAGGGGCAGAAAGATGCTGCTAAGGTCCCTTGTTGCTTTTGTTTCCTGCCAAGCCACCGTGCTTTGGAGCCAGCCAATTATGGACCAAAACCTCTACAAATTGTGAGCTAAATAAACATTTCTCCCTTTAACTTTGGGTGTCAGGTATTTTGTCTCAGCAACAAGAAAAGTAACTAAGGCATCTAATAATATTCTCCCTTGTATTTCCTTGTCATCTGTCTTAGTCACTTTCCTACTGGCTGAGAAGCACACCTGACACCTCCTCTTAAAGGAGATGAGGTATATTTTGGGTCACTGTAGAGTTTACAGTTTGTAGTTGACTGGCTCCAAACAGGGTAGTGTGGCAGAGAGGACAGACAGAGGAAAAGCTGTCCACCTTGTGGCAGCCAGGAAACAGACAGGGAGATCGGGGAGGAGCAAGGAAGGGAGATAAACCCTTCCTTAATGTCCCTTCTCTTCCAGCCCTGCGCCGCCTCCTAACAGCCCTATCATACAATCACCTTCCAAAGGTCCTGCCTAAGAGCATGTGGGGCTTTAGAGGGACATCGTTATGATTTGGTCTAGATGTCCCCGCAAAGGCTCACACAGTCATGGGGCAGGCTTCTAGAATTTTTGATTGGTTCATGGTCCAGTGCTGGGATTATAGGTGTGATTGCTACACGTGCTCTGGGGTGGGCAGCCTGCACACAATATAAGGGAAGGAAAGAGGCTTGCACTTGGCTCCTCCTTTTTGCTCTTGCTGATTTGCTGCTTTCTGCCCCCATGAATTGTTGCCCTCTGCCATGTGCCACCCTGCCTTGGAGCCAGCCAAGTATGGACTGAAACCTCCACAAACTGTGAGCTAAATAAACCTTTCCTTCCTTAATTTTGGGTGTCAGGTATTTTGTCTCAGCAATGAGAGAAAAGAAACCAAGACAGACGTCTAGATATAAACCACAACATACTCTTCTTTGGATTCCACATATTAGGGAGAGAGAACATGAAATAATTGTCTGACTCTGGTTCATTTTGCTCAATATTCTGGTCTCTAGATTCACCCATTTTCTTGCAAATGACAGAATTTTGTTCTTCCTTGTGTCTGAACCGAGCTGAGCGTGGAGTTGAATATGGTGCCCATAGAGAATGACTCGGGTTTCTGCTGCAGGGCAAGGTCACAGAGCTCTATCCCTCCACATTTGTGCTATTTTGTCCCACATCCATAGAAAAACAACCTTTGTGATTTTTATTTTGTTTGCTGTTTTTAAAACCTTGCTGACAGTTCATATCCCTTTCTGAAGTTGTCCATCTTGGTCCCACTGGTTTTGGAAATGTGTTTGGCTGATATTTCTTTAAAAATTTCTTCCCCTCTATCTTCTCTCTCCTGTCTTTCTATGTTTCCAAGAACCTATGTGTTAGACATCCTCACAGTGTCTCCTGTGAATTTCCTGTGTATTTATGTCTCATGTTATTTAATTCCAAGAGCATAAATTCAATGTGCCTCTATTGAGGGCTCACAGCATCCATCAATCCTCCTACACTTCGGTGTGATTTACTCTCTCATCTTTGTTTCCTTAGTATCGTGAGATTTTTGAAACCTTTGCATAATTTCAGCACCTCAGTAGACCCTTCCCACTTACTTCCTTAAGCGCCTTGCTCCACGAATGCTATGTTTAAGTGTTGATCCAATGCACTGAGAGGAAGTAGTGTGCAGGAAATTGAATTTGCTTCTCTATGTTTCTCTTATTTCTAGGATCTTTTTCCCTGAGTCCCATGAGCACTGTGCCTTCTCACTGAGCTACATCCCCAGTGCCTTCTGTGTTTTTTTTTTCCCTTTGAGTCAGGGCGTCATTAAGTTACTAAATTGTGCAGGGCTTAAACTTGTGGTCCTCCTGCCTCAGCCTTCCACAGTGCTAGGATGATAGGTGTGCACCACCACACCTGGTTTATTTCCTTCATATCCGGCTGTTTGATAGCCTGAACTCCAGCTTTTATCTCCCCATGACAGCTAAGTTTTCCTTCCATTTAGGCCATGATTTTCTCTTTAGCCTTTAGGCCCCAAAGTACAGACTGAGAAATGGTGGTGGATGAAAAAGCTGCAGGGAATGTTCAGATCATCTTGATCAGTTTACCTGAGTCTTACCTTCTGTAAATTCTAGCTGTTTCAATGATTTCTCATTTTAATGTCATCCGCCTGTCCACCTGCAGCCTCTGGGCGCTGGGTGCTGCCCTTCTGTCTCTGTCTGAGTCCGACTCTTAATGTGGCCTCTTCTGTAGTGACTGGATGTCAGGCCCGGCCGGTGAGAGCAGATGGTTTGATGAGACCGAGTCTGCTACCGTAAAAGCAAGAGAGCCATGTGAGGAAAAGGCTTAAACGTGGGAGCCTGGGAGACTGGGACTCGACTCTGGCTGCTTTATGGGCTTTGGCATCTGCCTTAATCACACAGGGCTTCCATTTCCTGCTCTGTGCACTGAGAAAATCATGCACACCTGGCAGCAGCATGAAGCAGGTTACCTTGTACCTCCCAGTGCCCAGGTTGGGGTACAGTTGCTGTCTTTGTGTCCCCTGGGCTGACCCGGCCCCTGGCAGCAGCAGGGATGAGCGTCCTTGCTCCGCTGTGCCTGTGACACAGTGGCAACCCTGTCTTGGAGATGGAGAGGAAGCGAGGCCAAGCTGTCATGCTGCCTATATATCTTGAAGGTGTTTGTGGCTCTTGGAGAAAATCAACCTGGAACACAGCAGCATGCTGAAAATCACAGAGTGGCCGCCAAGGGCTGGTCCTCTTTGCTATGGTTTTGGAAGGCTGGGTGATGGCGGGGGATGGAGACATTCTTTATTTCATGTGTTTTCCGCAGTGCTCCTGCCAGAAGTGTGATACAGCTGGCAGTCACACAGGAGGCTCTGTCGCAAGCCCAGAAGAGCCAATCAAACCGTGCCCTGCATGGGGGAGGTGGCAGGCACGGCTGAGTTGAGATTCCACGGCTGGTGAGCCGATCGAAAGGGAGTTGACGAGGTTGAGGTAGCCAATTTTGCCTGGATTAGGCCCCTGCTTTGCTTTAGAATGGAAAGCTGTCTCTGTCGGTCAAATAGAGGATGAAAATGATTTCGGTCTGGATTTCATGCCACTTTTCCGTCTAGCCAGCAAGATTGTCTCTGAAACTGCACGCATGGCGTGTGTCCCAAATACTTCAGCACAGGAAGGGGCACAGCCTCGCCAGTGCAGGGTACCAGAGCAGAAATGACGATTCCATTAGCTGAGCTGGGATGTCTAGCAGGTGCTTTCCATTTATTACCTCATTGAATTAATTAATTTTGTGGTACTAGGGAATAAACTCAGGGCTTCTGCACTGGACAGGGTCTTGCTAAGTCACTAAGTTGCACGGGTTGGGTTTAAACTTGGGATCCTCCTCCCTCAGCCTCCCAGAGTACTGAGTTTACTGGTGTGCAGCACCACTCTGGCCTCATGGACTTTGTGTAAAGCACCATGAGTTGGGTGTGATGTTGTAACAGACAAGGCTCTGGAGGACATTGGTGAGGAATGTTCCCAGAGGCTCTCTTAGTTCTTTTTTTTTTTTTTTTGGTTTTTCTCTGGTACCGGGAACCGAACTCACGACCTTGCACTTGCCAGACAGGCGCTTTGCCGCTGAGCTAAATCCCCAGCCCCTCTCAGTTCTTGATTGTTCTCCTTGTACCACAATAATAATGATTTAGTTCACTTCTGCCTGCTTCAACCAGGGGCTCCTGGGCTGTTCTGTAGCTGTCATTTCTAGCCCCCAAGGCGAGGAGAGCTCTGCTGCCTAAAGCAGAGAGGAAAAGTCATTGAAGACACAGGTCAGTTGGGAACTGCTTTTTATCTCCCCTTGTGGCTTATAAATAAATTTAAAGAGATATTAATTTAGGCTTAAAGAGAATATTTGGTCATAGGGAACTCCTCAAATACACAGCTTGGTATTACAACCCAAAGTTACATCTCAAAATATATGAGTAATGAATAACTTATTCTCCCAAACACTGCCCAGGTCTGTCCACAGCCACAGCCACCCTCTCAGCCTGCTCAGCCTTGCGCTAACTCGGCTGTGGGGGGTCAGCCTCTCCAGGCTGTTCAGCCTTCCAAAGCCAGCAGCCTGGGGGAGTGCAGGTGCCTAAGCCTGACCCTGTAGGCCCGAGTCTGGGCCCAGTAACCTTTCCTGGTCCCACTCTTGCTCCAAACCCAGGGGGTTATTGATGGCTATCAGAAGCCCCTCAACCACTATAGCAGCCAGTGTACAGATTCCTCAAAGAAACTAAAACTAGAAATTCCATTCTATCCAGCTATTCCTTCTAGATATCTTCCCTAAAGAGTTAAAATCATCATATTATAGTGATCCATGCATAACATGTGTATAGCAGCACAGCTTATAATAGTTAAGTCTTGGAAGCAGCCTGTATGTCTATCAACAGATGAATGGACAAAGAAAATATGGTATTACTAAACTTACTGGAGGAGAAAGTAGGTAGAAATCTTGAAGACATAGGAGTAGGCAGAGAGTTCATGAACAAAAATGCATGGAAAATACTTCCAAGAATCAACAACTGGGATCTCATCTTATTAAAAAGCTTTCGCACATCAAAAGAAATCACTAACAGAGCGAAAAGAAAACCTATGAATTGGGAAAAAATTTTAGCCAGCTGTCCCTTAGACAAAGGGTCATATATCTAGAACATATAAAGAATTAAAAGAAAATCAGATGCCCAGGATTCAAAGACTCAATCCAAAAGGGGCATCTGAGATGAATATACATTTTTCAGATGAAGAAACACAAATGGCAAATAAATATATGAAAAAAAGTTCAACATCACTGGTCATTCAAGAAATGCAGATTAAAACAACACTGAGATTCCATCTCACCCCAGAAAGAATGATTATCATAAAAAAAATCAACCAATAACAAATGCTGGTGGGGTTGTGGGGATAAAAGAACCCTTCTCCACTGTTGGTGGGAGTATAAAATGGTGAAATCATTGTGGAAATCAGTGTGGAGATTCCTCAGTAAACTAGGATTAGAGGTTCCATTCCACCCAGCTATTCCCCTTCTGGGTGTTTTCCCCAAAGAACTGAAAATATCATATCACAATGATATATACACACCCATGTTTATAGCACCACAATTTGTCGTAGCTAAAGCTTGGAAACAACTGAAATGCCCATCAACCGAGGAATGGATAAAAATGCTGTGGTATTTTTATTCAGTGCAGTATTACTCAGCTATAAAGAAAGATAAACTCAAGGCTTTTATAGGTAAATGGATGCAAATAGAGTCCATACTCATAAGTGAAATAAATCAGATTCACATGTGTAAATATCATTTTGTCTCCTTAGTGTAAGAAACCAAGAGAGTAAATAAGATCCAAAAGGTACAATAGATATTGTAAAAGGGAAAGAAACTGCGTGAAAGGAAAGAACAACTGGGATGGGGGAAAGGAGAAAAGAAGGAAGGGGAAAAAAACATATATAAAAATACACTAGATAGGTAAGATAATTGTACTACTAATTTCTATTAGTTTATTGAAAGGAACAGTTAGTGCTTATATTATTTGACCAATTTTGCATGACTGTATCTGGTAATCTGAGCAACTACTTTGAAGATAACAGTATGCAATATAATGAGCATTGTTACTTTCCTGTCATCTTGTTTTGAAATTCTGTATCATTTTATTTATTTTTTATTCTCTTTACAATAAAAAAAATTTAAAAAGGAAATGGGTTACCACTCTGCCATAAAGAAGGATAAACTTGAGTCATTTGTAGGAAAAAGGGATGCATCTGGAGACCACAATGTGAAATGAAGTAGATCATCTGAAGCACAAGCTTCAAGATCTCATGAGCTATCTTCAGTATCTCACACATATCTTTAATATTTCGTACGAGAAGCCCAAAGTACAGTAAGAAACAGGAAGATTGACCTTTTGCAAATGGGAAGGGGATGAAGAGATGGAGGGAGGGCGCAGGGTAAGGAGAGGAAGAGAAGTAAGCAGAGCTGAGATGTGCTGTGTCCATGCACCAAGCCCCTAAGATGTGTGAACCTGATGAGCTGCAAACGTGTGTTCATAAAAACCTTAAGAAGTGAGACGCCCCAGTGTGCTGTCTGCTCGGCCCCTGGCTCTGTACCCTGTGTCCTCTGTCCCAGCTCCATGGACACGGACCTGGGCCAGGCCCTCACCCTCTGCTTTCCAGGTGCAGGGGCCTGCAGTCCTCTTCACAGCTGTCCCTCAGCACCTGGGTCCCTGCCCAGACCGCCTGCGGCCTGGAGAAAGAGTCCACAACTGTGGCTTCCTCTTTCTGTCTGTTGGCTCCAAGTTTGCATCATCGCACCCAGCCCTCGGCACCTTTCAGCAGTGTGCCCAGAATGTCTGCGCAGTTCTTCTGGCCTTTGTGTCACCTGCTGTGGCAGGTGCCAGGCCCTGTCCCTCCTGTAAGGCTGGGCCATTGGTTTCACCATGACTTCCCCTCCCACGGGGTTCAGGTGACTTTTTAAAAATTTTTTTGTAGATTCCGTGTGCTTTTAGGGCATTGTTGTAAGGGCTAGTATGACGGTATCCAGCTTTCTACATTTTAGATGGAAGTCAGAATCTGCACTGGTATTTTTAATGTCCAAGTCTTTCTGTTCTGCACATGTTTCCTTTCTGAGCACCCCGTCCTTGGGAAGTGGCTGCGGGGCCTTCCCTTGCCTGTGGATGTCAGTGCTGGATTTCCCTGCTTAGGCCCCTTTTCCTGCCTGGTCGCGGCCTTCCACACACGGCCTTGTTTGATTGTTCTGGTCACTGGCTTCCTGTTAGAGCATTGCTCAGATGTCTCATTTTGCTGGACTGTCTACTCATGATGAAGAGTGACAGGCCGGCCGTCTTCATGGCTCCAAATACCTGGGGAGCGGGCTGCGTGTATCCCTGGGGAGTGGTCCGGCAGGGTGCACAAGGACCTCTCAGGACAGCCTCTCTTCTGCCCCCTCTGGGGTCTTTCCAGCCTCTCATGGGGAGAGGAGGTCCAGCTGCCTCCTGGAAGCTGAGCATTCCTGCTTGTTCTAGAGTATTCCACTGAGCTGTAAAACAGTTACATAGACGTCTTTCTGCAATCCTAGCTCCCCTTCCGCCTGTATGATTCTTTTCCCAAAACTAGGAAAATGGCCACTCACTTAAAATACCTCCACAGACTTAAAGTTTTAACTTTGCAGCATGTCTTCGTTCCTACCTCTCCGTGAACTTCTCGAGAACGAGAAGGTTAAACTTTCAGTCTGAGGCCCAAAGCCTTCTACTCGTGGCTCCTTGTAAGCCTCAAGATGGGTGGGGGACTCACACTCACCCTGAGCTGCTGAGGCATCAAGGTTAGGAAGAGGACACTAAGTGAAGCCCCGGCCCCAGCCTCCCACCAGGTGAGCACCAGGCAGAGCATTGTTAAGCCTCTGAATCTGTGATTTTTTTTAATTTAAATGTTTGGTAGTATTAGGGATTGAAGCCTTTCACACTGAGATACATCCCCAGTAGGGGACTTTAAATTTTTTTATTTTGAGACAGGGTATTCCTTAAATTGCTCAGTTGCCCAGGCTGGACTCCAACTTGCAATCCTCCTGCCTCAGCCTTCCAGAGTGCTGGGACTACAGGCATGCACTATCACAGGAGTGCCTCTGCACCCACACTAAGCAAACTCAAGTGGTCAGAGGGAAGAGTCAGCCAGAGCCGGGAGTTCTTGGGTGCAGTCACACCCTGGGAAGGAGGGGGATGGGGAGTGTCATGAGACATAGCATCCGGTTAGGTCTGTGACAGTCGTTGTCTCCCAAACCTTACTGAGAGTGTGTGACCCAGAAACAGTGGTCATTATACCCCAGCTTACATGCTGGGCACAGTGAAGCTCCTGAGATGGGACTGTTCTAATGGGGCTCTCGTCCTTGAGATGTAACAGAGAGAAGGGGTGTGAACAGGGTCCCAGGAGGTCCCCAAAGTGGAGATAGGAACCTGGACTCATCCCATCAACCCACAATGCGGCTGGAAGGTCCCTGAAATGCATCAGAGAAAAAGAATTTTCCGGATGCATCAATAAGGAGCATTAGGGGATTTATTAGACAGAATTTTATTTGTTTTTTTGAGACAGGGTCTCGTTGTGTAGTCCAGGCTGGCCTCGAAGTCACTATGTAGCTCTGTGTGGTTTTGAATTGACAGCCATCCTCCAGCCTCAGCCTCCCCAGTGCTGGGATTACAGGTGTGCACTGCCACGCCTGGAGCTAGGCAGAAATTTAAAAGTACACGCTCAGAAGAACAGAATGCAGTCTCTCACAAGGAAGAGACATGACTGGCTATGAGCTCGGTGTATTTATTTACAGGGGACTTGGGGTAGAAATCTGTAGAGCTTATGAATCTATGGAAAGAGAGGATTCCACTTATAGATGAAAGCGACAGCTCTTCCTGCTTTCTGTGGGGGAAGGTGACACCCATTCCTTGGTTACAGCCACCTCATGTGACAGGGCTGCAGCCCATTCCTAGGGAAAGGCCCACTGTGGGTGAAAGTGGGGTCAGTTTCCAGGAAAAGGCAGGGGCTAGCCTAGGCTCATTGTGTTTTTAAGGAACTTAGGAATCTTTGACTGGGTTTGTGTCCCGAGCCTGCAGTTTTTCTTAAAAAGTCAATTTTAAAATTGTGATTTTTCTTGTCTTCTTTCTACCTATCTTATTTTCCCTCTTGCCTCAGTTTCATGAAAATTTAGGGGATACCTGCAAGCTTGGAATGGGCTATGGGGAGCAGTACAGTGCCCTGGTTTAATGGGTGCAGAGTGTGATATAAACAGCCCCCCAGTGGCTTTCCTGGAGGCACCAGGCTCGCATGAACCTTCCTTACACCTGGTCATGAGCAGGTGACATGTGTCCTCCACAAGGTCGTCCATACTCAGGACTTCTTCATCATGAGGGTTACAGATAAACCTGCTCTTCCTCTGCATAAAACATGGAAGCTGCATTAGTGATATATAAACAAATAGATTCTGATTGTGAACTATGTAACATGGAGTTGGCTGGAACACTGAACCACAGTGGAAGTAACAACATTATTTTGCAACACTGAGGCACTCTGGAGGGTTGGAGCTGCACCCTGGGGCTGGGTTGAGAGTCAGGAAAGAGGGGTGACCTTGGGCAGTTTCTCCCCCTCCAGCCTTCGGGAACCTCTAAGCCCCTCCAGCTCTAATCTTCTCTGCCAAGGTTTGCCTGCGTGTAGAAAGCGTGATGCTATTTCTCTGCGTGCATATAGAGCAGGCTCTCTTGGTTTCCCTCCATTAGAGTCTTCACTCGAGTCTCTTAAAAACTCTTGATACGAGCCTCTTAGTATTCCAGCGGGGCTGTCCGCGGTAATGTGTTAGAGGATATAGGTGCCACTCGTGTGCAAAGAGCTTGAAAAATGAGCAGACAGACCCAGGCTCTCCGTGTTCATTGTCAGCAGTGCCGGCAGGATAATAAATCAACCTGTCTCATGTCAAGGGTCAGTTCATTTGATGTTTAAAGTGTTTGGGCCAATCTAATCAGGCTGGGCACGGCCCATTCGTCTGCTAGCCACCGGAGCCACTCGGACGCTGAGATTGCCCCGAGCGAGCTGCTGTTCCTCGAGCCGACGACTTGGGACCAGGGAGATGGGAAACAGTGTCCCATGGGGACAGGAGTCTCCGCCTGCCTGCCGGGGTTCTTGAGCTGGGAGGAGGCCGTGTGCAGCAATCAGGGAGAGTTACCCACTATTACACAGGGTCAGGAGGCTTGGTTTTGTATGATTCACTTTGCTGATGCTCCTGGAGGACTTCAGAGCAGGGCTGGCTGCATGATTTGCAAGGCTCAGCACAAATACAATGGTGGAGCCACTTGTTAAACAGTGGGCAGAGCGCCAGGGAAAGCAGTAAGATGTAAAGCTTCTCTTCTTCTCCCATGATGTTGCTCTTGACTTGCCATATTGCTTTCATTGGATACTTAATGAAATTCTAAGTAAAGAAAAATTAAGGTAGGCATGGGTGAAAGTTTGTAAGCCCAGCACTGTGGGAGGCTGAGGCAGGAGGACTGTACATTTGAGCCTGGACTGGGCAACTTAGTGACTTGTCGAGACCCCGTCTAATAATAAAAAACGAAAAAAGGCTGGGGATGTATCTCTATGCAAAGGACCTGGGTTTAATCCCTAGTACCAAAAAAAAAAAAAGAAAGAAAAACAAAAATTTAAAAATTTGAGTTATTACAGTGAATTTTGCCTTTCATTTTTATACTGTGCAATGCTAATTTTAAACACAAATATAAGTGAATTTAACTCACAAGCAGAATTATGAAACTCTACAATTTGTGTTTCATGGCTTGTCCTGGTGGGCGCCTCCAGCTGGCCAGAAAAGACTTCACCGTGTCCACAGAGGACGACCCTTCAGGATAAGAGTCAGGGCAGACGAGCCCTGGACCAAGGGACATTTCTGGAATGAAAATGCAGACTCAGAACTGAATAACTAATTTGAAGACAACAATATGCAATATAACAACCATTGGTGAATTCCTACCATCTTGTCTATTGAAACACTGTATCATTTCTGATGATTTTTTTGTTGTTTTTATTTTTTATTCTCTTTAATAGCTTGATCAATCTTCTATTCTTACATCTGGCAATCTGAGCAACTTCATTGAAGATAACAATATATAGTATAACAACCACTGTTAATTCCTATCATTTTGTTCTGAAGCCCTGTATCATTTTTATTGCTTTTGCTTTGTTTTGTTTTTGTCTATGTTACTGGTATTTTTCTATTGTTCTTTTATTATTATTATTCCCTTTAAAATAAAAAAAGAGAAGCACAGCGTGTCGGTGGTGTCTCCCTCTTCCAGCCGCACAGTGACCTGGTGCCCGTGCGAGCACTCACTACTGTGCCCCTTGGGAGCCCTGTGCCTGTCCAGCCCTCGACAGCCTTCCCTAGGCTCCATTTTGGAGGCAAAGGGACCCAGCCTCGTGTCTGTGTCCCATTGCGCACACAGCCCCGCTCCTATAGGCTGTGATGGAAACGACCTGCTTCACATTGACACTTTTGTAAAACTCTGCCCAGCCCCCAGCCTTCAGGGAGCTGGGGGACTCAGGCTGGGAGAACGGGGCTATGATTTGTACCTAGCTGAGTGAAAGAGGCCACAGACGATGGTGCCAGAGGATGGGGTGAGTGTTTTGTTATTTTTTTATGGTGATTTCAAGGTCTCTGAGACGTCTCTGTGGCCGTGGTATGGTGTCTTCCTGCACCGTGGCTGTGTGGCCCCAAAGCCCATGCTTGCCTGGAAGCTAGTGGGTGGTAGGAAGGCAATGTGCATGCATCTGTGGGGGAGTGGTGAGTGTCACCCTGATGGGTCACTGACGTACAGAGACAGGAAGAAGGAGGGAGGGAACATGACAGGTAGCCAGAGGCCTGTAAGTCAATCAGTCCCACCCACCCTGGCCCAGGTGGCAGTGGGCATATATGTGGCCTATCACAGGGAGACCAGAAGGACCTGCCTTTTATTTATTTATTTTTATTTTTAATTTTTTTTGCGGTACCGGGGATCGAACTCACAACCTTGCCCTTGCCAGGCAGGCGCTTATGCCACTGAGCTAAATCCCTAGCCCGAGGACCTGCCTTTTAAATTCCTACATGATTCCTCAGGAGGCCATTGTTCTTGTATGAGGAGGAAGTTTTGGGTTTTTATTGTATCTGGGGAGAAAAGTAAGTCAAATATCCAATAGGAAGTGAACATTGACTCCCTGCCTAGGAATTTCCCTTCTCTCATTCTGTCCCTCAATGTTCCTCAGTGGTTTGGAGGAAAACCAAACAAACAGATGTGTTCAGGGAGGAGGACAGGTCCTGGGGACCTAGGGCATGCTGAGCTTCTGTAGGTGGTAACACCCATACATGTGACAGGATGGGAAAAGCTTCTACTTTTGGCCAATACCAATGTCACAGGACAAAGAGTTGTCACTGGTCCTGTGAGCTTGGCCAAGTGTAGGCCCTCAGAGAGTGGGACAGACTCCACCCAAGGTCTTGGGGCTTGGATCTGTGACTACCACCCTGGGGCCCTATCATGGTGTTTACAGGACTGGCTGAGACCTGTGTGCAAAGCCCTTGTTTCTCCTGGGACCACAGGCCTCCATGGACCTGTCTGTTTCTGAGGTGTCCACTCCATTCCTAGGGCCTCAATTTCTTCCCCCAAAGAGCTTTGCTTGGTAAGGGTGGAGTCACCCTCAGCTCTAGGGACACCATCAGCAGGGCCAAGTCGAGCGATCCTTTCAAACTTCAAGCCTTCCTCTCAGTCCCTATGCGTGCATTGCAAAGCCACTGAGAAGCCCAGAGCATGGTGCCCAGGTCATTCGACAGCTATGAGCTGGGCACAGGGTGGCAGGCAGCTTTCTGTCATTGTAACAAAGCCCTTGCAATAAACAGCTCAGAAAGACAAAAGGTTCATTACGGCCACAGTCTTGGAGGGTTCAGGGTCAATGGTGCTGTGTACATGGGCCATTGGAAATGAGTGGTGTTGTAAGACTTTCCAACCCACACCAGGGAGCAAAGAACAGAGGAAAGTGCTGGAGACCCACAGTCTTTTCGATGGCTCCCATTGATGACTGAAGGCCTCCTGTGAGGGCCACCTCCAATGGTGCCACCTGAGGATGGAGCCTTCCACTCATGGCCCTTTGGGGGACTTCCAAGAACATCCATGGCAACTCTGGCTATGGAACTGTGGTACTATGAGATACACAAAAAGTGACACACAAGTGACTCCTTTGTGAAGAGCACACTGCACTATATCTTACCACCAGGTGACAGTTTAGTAGCAGTTCAGTGGGTCAGGGTTCTGACCAGAGCTGGAGCAGGCCCGCTCAGTCACAGATGGGACACTTGGGCTGGGTTTAACTGGAATGGAAAGTCATGCAGGAAAAGTAGTAACCGAGGCCAAAAGCCATATTCTTTTCTGGCTGAAGAAAGACTATGATCTTGCAGAGAGGTCAGCATGACCTTACTGAGCTGAAAAACAGAGAAAAACCCTAGAACAGAATGTCAGCACGCTGTGGGAAAATTATAAAGAGTGCAACATGTGCATAATGGGAGGCCCAGAAGGGAGGAAAGAAGGGAACAGAAGAAACACTGGAAGTTAATAATGGCTGAGAATTTTTACAAATTAGCAGCCAACATAAAGCTGCCTATCTAGGATGTCTGTAGAGAAGCAAGGGTAAAACTCACAAGCTGGATGTGGTGGTGCATACCTGTACTCCCAGCACTCTGGGAGGCTGAGTCAAGTGGATCAAAAGTTCCAACCTAGCCTGGGCAACCCAGCAACTCGGTGAGACCCTGTCTCAAAATAAAAAGGGCCAAGCATGGAGCTCAGTATGAAAGCCCTGGTTTCAATCTCTGGTGCTGCAAAAGACAAACAAAATCACATCTGACATCTCTTCAGGAGCTGTGCAAACAAGCTGAGTGTGGGAAGAAAAGGACACGAAGCTCAGCTGCATCCCGAGGAAGAGACCCCTCACTGTGATGGACAAGTGGCTTCCTGTACGAGCAGACACTGAGGGCATTGGCCTCAGTGGACCTGCTGTAGATCTAGACCAGAAGCTCAGCTGGTTGGAGGAAGAGAAGAGCTTCGGAGAAGGGTGATGGAGGAGACCTCCAGCATATGACTCAGCTCCTAGACTTTGCCCTGGCTGCTGTTCTTGGTAGCCTCTTCCTGTGGCATGAGCACACACTTGGCGAAAGGCCATCCCTGTGGCTTTTGTCCTGGCCATCTGCTCCCACACATCGTTAGCTGGCTTGCTCAGAGATGCTGTCTGCAGCACTGTTGTGGGAACTTATGGGGGATGGATGATTCCATTCAGCTGGAGTCACGCTCTGTCTTGCGGCTGGACCATGAGACTATGTATGGCAGGGCTAGGGCAGAAGGTACCAAACCTTAAATGTGTAGGATGGAAGTCACTGGACTGGTGTTCACTGCAGAGCTCTTGGCTCAACAAATACATCTTCATCCAACAAATACTCATTGGTCATCTTGTAGGAGTCAGATAGTGGATACAAAACAGTGACTGCAACAGGGGTTTCTTTCCTTTGTGGAGAACCAATGTGTGCTTTCTTGTTTTACAGTCAGAGTTGTTAATAGAAAGTTTCATGCTAGGGGTAAATCTTAATGCTTTTTTTAGAAACAAAAATTGTCGCAGATTCCTCCTCTGGAATCCCAGGTCTTCCTTGGCTAACCTGACACATAGTTGTGCTTTTCTTTCCCAACATGATCCTGTCATTGTACACAGTGACCTCTGTTCTCGAGAACCCACTTTGCTTAAGTCTTTTAAAATGATTAAGTGATGATGACCTTTGAATTAAAAAACCATATTTCCCTATTCTAAGATGCATATTTTTCACCTGTGAGTGTTTCTGAAAGTTGAATGCAGCTTATAATTGATGGATGCTTTTAACAGGGTCTCTCTCTCTCTCTCTTTTTCTTTTTAGAAAAGCTATTAATAAATAGATGGTGCTTCTTATAATTGATGGCACCCGAGAACCAAGGAAATATAGTAATTCTCTTCCATGTTGTAGAATAGGATTGCCTGCAGCCTGATCATCATCATAAATCCCATTGCCCTACAATTTTGGCAAAGGAAAGTTGAAACAAGAAACCTCACCCAACCTATGCTAGTTACTCCATTTATTTTGCCTGTTTTAGTTCACTTTCTGATTTCTATTCAAAAGTGATTTTCTCATCAGGAACAAGTCACAGTGCCAGAGGACAGCATGGAGGTCACCAAGCATCGTTCCTGTTGAAAGCAGGTTCACTGTGCCAGCCTGTACTCAATCAGGGTTTGACAAGCCCTATCTCACCATACAAGGCTACGGGTTCTGCCTAAGCATTTTAGGGTCACAAATTTACTAGGAGAGGACCCTTAAGAAAGATGTTCACTCAGCTGACAACTTAAAAGCAAACATGTAAAAATATGAGAACATTTTACCCTGAGAGAGAGAAAGAAAGAGAGAGAGAGAGAGAGAGAGAGAGAGAGAGAGAGAGAGAGAGAGAGAGAGAGTGCTTGTAGACAAAGGAAAGATAATTGGCTAAGTTTGCTACTCACCATAGGAAAATAGTACAGTGCTTTTTAAAGGGGGCAAAGTGAGGTTTTTAGATCGTCCCCTCTTAAACCGACAGCTCTTTTCTCCTCATTGCAAATGAAAGTAGTTAGGCAAGAGCCCAGCAGGCTGGGTTTTTCCTGTTGGTATTAACAGGGTCTCCACACGGCGTGGGTGGCTTGTCCTGTTTTGACTGTGCTGCTTGCAAGCTGGTCCGGGGCACATCCAAGCCATGCTGCAGGCATTTAATGCGGAGACTGAAGCTTTTTAAAAAACAGACACCCAGGGATCTGGTGCAGAAATAGGCAAACACCAGCAGGAAGAAAGGTGGCACCATTTCTTGTTATTCTGCCCCATTTTCTCTTGGATTACAGTGCAAGGATGGTGATTTTTGAACACGATTTATTGTCTTTAAAAAAAAAATGAAATGTTAGATCTGGCGCAGTCAAGAGATGCTAACTATCTCCAGGCATCCTTGAAGTCTTTCTTGTGGCCATGTGCCCAGGCTCCCACCCCACCACCTGGCTGACTTGAAGGAGCCTTGACATGCCCAGCAGCATTTGGGGAGTCTCTTGCTGTGGATGGTCCAGGGTGACAAATCTGACAATGCTTGCACTCAATCTACCTTTTTTCCATTTTCTCCACTGAATTTCTCTTCTGTGAATTATTGCTCTTGTCTCTGTCCCACACCCAATTCACTATTGACGCCACTGCTGGCAGATTAATTGCCTGAACGGCTTTGCCCCTGTGAGTCTTTCACTAGGGAGTCCTTGATAGCCCCATATTGTCCTTGGGCAGGGCAGAGGCTTCCCCAGGGCCTCCCAAGCTTTATCGCCAAGCTCCCCATGTGAGTCTCATCTCTGTCTCACTGTCCCCTATCCAGCACCTATAGTAAATGGATGTCCACGGAAAGGAGAGTATTTTTACACTAATTTATGAGTTCTGTGCCCTGTCCATTTAGAGCAGAGTATGCTTTTGTTTATGCATTGCCTCTTTGGTTTTGTTTTTTTTTTTTTTGGTTTTTCTCTGGTACTGGAAATCGAACTCACGACCTTGTGCTTGCCAGGCAGGCGCTGTGCCACTGAGCTAAATCCCCAGCCCCAGCATTGCCTCTTTTGAAATGTTGTTGTTATCAACTCCTTAAAATCCTGAAGACCCTGGGCATCTCTCTTATTTGAATATCCCTGACTCTTGCTTCTGTCTTGGCAAAGAGTAAGAGCTAAATAAACATGGATTGATTGGAACAATTGAACCCAGCATAGAGTTCACTCCTTCTTCCCTCTGTCTTGTGTCTGCCTGGGTCATGAAATCCCAGCCAGGTCCCCTTTTGATGCCTCTTAAACCTGCCTCTTATAACAGTGCATCTAAAGGTGATGCAAGAGAGAGTTCTTCAAATTTCTGTGGGTTTTCTTGGTGCCTGTCCCAGGACATCTAACATATGGACTTGCCTTAGCATTCCAGAGAGTGCAGGGGTCAGACTGTGGTTGTCATTGCAAAACACAACAATGTTATTGCATCAATTCCTACAACACTGGAGGCTCTTAGAAGATACTAGAACTAATTTAGAGCATCACCCAGCTTGGTTCTCCAAATTTACAGTGAGGACGTTGAGGGCCTAAGAGGGAAAGTTATTTGCCCAAAGCCCTACAGCCCAGGTCTCTGAACTCCTAGTTCTGGGTTTGCATTTCAGGAAGTGAGTTCATATGCAGTGGTGTCTGGTACTGACCAGTAAGAGATAATATTAAGAATGCCGATCAATATCATCACTATTACCTAACCACAGAGTGAACCAGTACTCAACTGTCTAGACATGAAATCTAGGTCTCAGGATATCGAGGGATCATTCTACCTTTCAATTACCTATCAGGGTAATCTGGATAGATTTATCTTCATCTCCGTAGTATAGATAATAAAGTGTTTGAAAGTGTGTCTTCTCTGCATGAAGGAGAAGGAACATTGCCTTTTTAAATAAAACATTTGTTTGGGAAATCTGGGTGTGTCTGTGTCCGGCGTTTATTCCAAAGGGTAGAGAAGTTACCTGCCAGCCACCTAGCACCTGTCTGGTTAATAGTGTGTGCTCTGCGCTGAGCGGGGTGGATGAGGTCTCATGATGGGATGACCCAGAGTGTCCCAAGGAAGGTGTGTGACTTGCTGTGTGACAGTTTCCAAGTAGAGGAAGAGAAAGTATGTTAGATGAAAATAAAAATAAAAATTAAAATTAACACTTGAGCCCAGAATCACAGCAAAAGAACAAGACAAGCAGGAAAGAGTCTGGAGACAGAAAGAAACTGTCCAGTGTGAGACCTGGTTCAAGGTGACATCCTTGTGATCCAGGTCAGAGCGTGGCACATCCCTCTATTTTAATAACAGAATGCACAGTGCGCCAGGGTTCCCGCTTATACAGTGGAGTAAACAAAAGTCACCGTGCTTCTCATTTTTGTTTCCTCCTATCAATTTCCTCATTGTGAGAAACAACAAACACAAAATGCATAACAAAAGAAGACACTGAAATAAAAATGTCCTTTGTTTCACTTGTTCATAGGAACAAAGAAAAGGGAGGACCTAAGTTATGGATGTGTGAATGTGTGCAGTCCAAGGCTCAGGCCAGGAAGCTGAGGAATGATTTATGTTCAAGGTGTTCACCATTAGGGGACCGTGTCACTCATCATCTGCACATCTAGCTGGGGGTGTGTGTCCTTGCTCTGTGACCTTGCATATGTCCTTCTGACAGAGCACATGCTTTAGAGGCTGACACTATGTGGCTAGGGGCTGTCTCCTGCCATCATCTGGGCCGACACACAATAGGTGAGCCCTGAGTACAGATTCCTCTTGACTCTCTCCTGATCCTTTCATATCTTCTTTGCATCTGTTTGCATCTCTCATAGTCTTTGCCTAATGGCCTTGGCAAGCCATCAAATAAAATTCATAAGTACTTCTCAACATCCACCTCTCATGAGATCTATGGTTTGCAAAGATCCTGTTCTGTCCATAGAGACCTTATCCTTTTACTGATGTCTCCTGTGCTGTGTAGATACTTTTTGGTTTAATGTCCTCCCACTTGTGTATCTTTGGTCTTGCCGTCTGAGCTTTTGATATGATATCCATCACTTAGGCCAATGTCAAGAAGCATCCCCTTTTTGTTTTCTTCTGTGAATGTTAAAGTCTCAGGTCTGACCTTTAAATCTTTTATGCATTTCAAGCTGAGTTTGAGTGTAGTGCAAGATATATGCCAGGTTCTATCCTTTCTCCAGTCTTGCTGGGGTTGACAGAAAATCACCTGTTACAGGCAGGTTTATTTTAAGATTCTATTCCACTGGTCTTTGTGTCTATTTTTATGCCAGTTCCATACTGCTTTGATTCCTACAACATTTCAATATCTAAGGTGTTATGGTTTGTGTCTAGATGGTATAAGCCTCATGCAGTCATAGATCGTGCTTTTTCAGAGGTGGCTCCATCTAGAGTGTGTGATGTTGCAATCGACTCATGGTGCAATGCTAGGATCAAGGACTCTATGATTAAGGGCGAGTGCTACTCACCCTAAGTAACCTGGAAAAGATATAAGGGATAGAAAGAGCTGGGGTCTTCCTTTGCTTACTTGCTTTGCTACCTTCTGCCTGCCGTGAACTGTTTCTCCTCTGCAATGCCTTCTGCAGCACCATCTTGCCTTGAAGCCAGCCAGTTATGGACTGAAACTTCTACAAACTATGAGCTAAATAAATCTTTCCTCCTTCAACTTTGGGTGTCAGGTATTTCATCTCAGCAATGAGAAAAGTAACTAAGACACAATGGAAGCCATACAATTCAATAATTTAAAAAACTAAGTAATTTGAATAGCAAATGAGCAGAGGACCTGAATAGACTTTTTTTTTCAAAGAAGGCATAGAAATGGACAATAGATATCTGTATGAAAGTATGTTCCACATCCCTAATCATCAGGGGAATGCATATCAAAACCTGAATGATTCGTAGTTGATTGAATGATTATTTACTAAAAGTCAAAAGACAATAATATTGACTAGGATATAAAGAAAAGGGAATCCTTGTACACTGTTGGTAGGAATATAAATCAGTACATCCATTATGGAAAACAGTGTAAGGCTGCGTCAAAAAGTAGAACTACCACACAATTCAGTTATCTTTCTGTTGGGTCTTTTCCCCTAAGGAAGTGAAATCAGTACCTCACAGAGATATCTGCCCTCCTGCTCTTGCTATATCATTTACAATAGTCAAGATACAGCTCCAGCCCAAAAGTCCATCACTGGATGAATCATAAAGAAATAATGGTATTTCTGCCACTGAAGACAACACAGATGAAACTGGAAGACATTGTGCTAAGTCAAATAAATCAGACATAGTTAAGAAAAATACTGTATGATCTTAATCATATGCAGAACCGAAAAAAAATTGGCTACATAAAAGTAGAGAGTACAATGGTGATTACTGGAGGCAGGAAGGGAAATAAGATGGGGAAGAAGCAGTGAAAATTTGCAGGATGAGATATAAGTCTAAGTGGCAAGATCTAATGTTCAACCAGAAGCCCACAGGTACTGATACTGTGCTATACAGTGAGAATTTTCTAAGAGAGTAGATTTCCGGCACTCTTACCACACACACACACACACACACACACACACACACACACATATACACACGATATCTATGAAAGGTGATGAATATGTAAGTTTATTTAACCATGGTAGCCATCTTATTTTATACACACACACACACACACACACACACATATACTAAGGCATCAGGTACAAGAAAATCAGGTCAATATTTCTATACAATAAAAATAAAAGGACGCTTATCAAGCACTTTCTCTGCATATGGCAGGGAGCAGGTTCAACAAAACACGACTGTTCACTTTGGAGCACAGTTCTTGTTCCCAAGAATCCAAAGTTCATAAGGGAGATGGAACTAGACATGTCCAAAGCTAATACAAAATCTGAGTGCTGTTCAACACTGGCTTATTATGAGATTAATTATGCAGCTCTGATGATAGAGTTCCTCTCTCATTACACCATAATTGCATATTTACTTGTATCTGACCTCACCTGCCCTCCTGTGAGCTTCAAGAAGACAGAGACCATGTTTATTTTTATTGTTTTACTTCCTAGCACCTAATCCCTGTTCTAGGTACTTGGAAGCTCAGAAAGCATTGCTTAAATGAATGAATGAGTAAATGAATGAACAAACAAATAAGTGATTGAGTGAAGGAAGCAGTTACTTCAGGGCAGGGAAGCCCTGGATGGGTAGGATTTTAGAGGAATATATGCAGTACATACTGGTCAGTCTCCTGGCAGTGACTAAGGTACTGTCTGTTGCTGTGACATGGGGCAAAGGCTGTAGGCTGCAGTGGATGGGATCCACTGTCCCATTATGGCACAGAGCAGAGGCAACCAACAGCTGCCTGTGTGCAGGGAACAGGCAGCCTCAAGCTTCCTGAGAAGGCTCAGCATGCAGGTCCATGGTGGTGGTGGTGGTGGTGGTGAATGTGCACTGTGGAGAAGATGCAGTGTGTAGGATATGTGTTTCCTCGGGGATCCCCACCTGGAGAAGGGGATCCTACCTGCCCTCATTCAGAGCTGGGCTTCCGTGGTGTCCACAGGATATGTGCCCAGCAGCCATCTCTGTTCCTGGGACCACCACCCACATCACAGAAAATCTTGCCTTCATACCATGGGCTTTTCTGTTATGATGCCTCCCAGTCATGCAACTAGTATTAGAGCTTGATTATTTCTTCATTCCCTATGCACCTCATATGTTTTTTCCTTAAAACCCTCCAGTGGTTGCTAAAACTCACCTCTTGGTGGCTGTGTGAGCTGCAGGGTCCCTGTATCTTAGTTCTCCTAACCCTGTTGCTCACTTCCCACCATCTTCCTGTACTGTGCTGGGCTGCAGGGGTATGGGCTGCTCTCCCAGACGTCCCCTTGCTCCCAGCTGCCCGAGGGTCTCCTGGCTCTGTCCATGTCTCCTTCTCAGAGAACCTTGGCTGTTGTCTCTCCCTCCTTCTGCCAGCTGGGCTAGTCCCCCTCCTGTTGTGTCCCTGAGGCCTCCGGCACATCGTGTTTATTATGTGATGTTTTAGTAATTGTCTTTTCTCAGCTACACCATCATGGTTAACAGCTGAACCATGCTGATAGCCTAACTGAGGGGGAAAAAAATCGATGATCACACACACACTGGCTCTGTTGAGCTCTCTGTTTATGCCTCATTTATAGTTCTTAGTCATCTAACTAATAACTTGTATAAAAATCAGGGTACACTAACCCAATACATTATGAAGTGTTTGTAAACTTTAATTTACTGAGGGCAATAGTAAAGGCTTGATTGTATAAGTATGCATTAGAAAGATCACTTTCAGGTTGTGTTCTTTGAGCACATGAAGTGGAATTTGGCTATGATAAAATGACCAAAGGTGAATTCTCTTCTTGACATATGAAATAAAATAGGTAACAATGTTTCAAGATTTACACATTTGCTCTTGTTTCTTTTAAATTTTAAAGAGATAATAATAAAAAAAGAACAATAGCAAAATGCTGACAACATAGACAAAACAAAACAAAGCAAAAACAATAGAAATGATACAGGGTTTAGGAACAAAGTGATAGGAATTAACAGTGGCTGCTATATTACATAGTGTTATCCTCAACGAAGTTGCTCAGATTACCGGATATAAGAATGCAAGATTACATTTTCTCCTCTCTCTGGAACAATGCTAGTGGAAGGTATTTCCCCCTGTAACCATAAGTATGTAGAGTTGTATCAACAGATCGAGAAACATGAGCTCACCAGTATATGTACAGGAACTCACCAACGCCTGGAACCCGGAGCTCCTGCTACCTGCTAGAAGCAGGAATGACTGTGTGGGGTGCCCCAGCTCCGTGCAACACGTGTCATGGAGGAGCTGTGGCAGCATCAGGAGCACTCTGTCCTAGCGATGGGAATGCTCACACAAACTTCAAGCAGAGGAAATGCTCCTGTGTGCCCACCTAGCTGTGTCTAGACACAAGGGAGGGAGCTTGCTTCTGCAGATGTGTGTCTGTTGGCCTTTGCATGATAATTAGATTATGCACTCATAGCACAAACCATTGTGAAGAGCAGACACCATGTAGTTGCTACATGGAGGCCAATAAGCATGCATGGAGTGTCTGCTGCACTCCACCAGGCAAAGAGTATGGATGAACTTGCTAATGGAACTCCCTCAGTGACCCTGAACCTAAGGCTCCAGGGATGTCCCTTCCTCCTGCAGAGGCCACAGAGAAGGTAGATAAGACCTCACTGCAAATCATCCTCCAAGTGACCTCAGAGCAGCTGTTCAAGGATCTCTAGTCTTGGAAATCCCCCAGTATCATAACCTTGAAGCTGAGCAGGCTGCCAAGGAGAGCTAAGATTTGCAGGTCACCCACAAATGCCACTGTTTAATTTTCCATGATTGCTCCTGAAAGGGAGTTTGCAGATTTCATGAGGATGTCTGTGTGGAACACCATGTGCACACTTGGGGTTTTATGGGAAGCCCTAGAGCCAGTGCTCTACCAGGTGCAGGAGAGGACAGAGACTCTCCCTTAGGCCCCTGACTCATCACAGCAGCTCTGGGGATACTCTGCAAAGGAGAATGTTCTGGTAGCCCTGCGTTGGGCATGGTAAGAGAGGGCTGCATTCCTTGGGGTGGGAGTGAGAGCTTTACTCTGGATCATGGCCAGCACATGGCTCAGCACTTTCCTAGCTGCCTCAAGTGGACAATAGTTACATAGCGGGCAATGTTACCACAGACCCATGTTGTGGGTCTGTGTGCCACGGGCATCCTGGCTAAGTGATGCCATATGGGACATGGACTACATCCAAACCAGGCTGTGAGTCTCAGCTTTGTCACTGTGTAACCTGTGCTCTTGGACACTTTACTTAATCCTCAGAGACTCACTTGCTCCTTCTCTAAAATTGGGGCAACATTTGCCCTGTCAGACTGGCATTAGATTAGGTATAAATTCCATGCCTGGTCCCTGGTAAGTGTTCTGTGAATGACTTCAGTATGGTTTCACTAGAATTCTCCTCTCCATCCATTCTTGGACCATTTATTCTGCTCTTAGAGAGTTCCACACACGGGCTGACCTGACATTCTCAAGCTCAAAGTGCTTTCTTACATTAGCCTAAGAGTTCATTGGTATGAACTTTCAGGGCAGGGATTTTCCTCTTTTGCACCATTTCAAACATAAATAAGCTGATGGTGTCTTCAGTGTATGAATTTCTTCCATCGAGTTCTTCTGCAGACATTGGTTACAGCTCAGCAGAACGTGATTCTGTGTACCCTTTCTGACCCCTGCATGTGCAGAATGTGCCATGTGTGTCCCTGCTGGGTTGGCAAGTACCTCTGTTTGTCCCTCTCTGTGTGGGAGGCTCCAGTGGGTTTGCGCCTCCTCCAGGACCAGCCCTGGCCACTGCAGTAGAGAGCTGTGACCTCACAGTGGCTGCCCATGTGGAACCATCATGTCTGCTCTGCTCTCTCTCTGCCTGGTCCCCTGACTCTGGGATGCAGCATTTCAGCCCTAAATCTCGTGAGAGACACCCTATGGTTGCCTCCATCAGTTTATTTTGAATTTGCCAAGAGGATGCATTTCCTAACACACCGGCAATCATTTTGCACAACTGCCATTTCTGTGAGGCTGTCTCAGGGTATTCCAAGCCAGACGGGTGTTGGAGCACTGAGATGCTGGGATGAAGGAAAATAGCACGACAGAGCTGGTGGAAGGAGGAGGCTGGGAGGGGAGGCAGGAGGCTGGTGCAGGATTCTTGTTTGCTGAGATCCAGTCAGAAGGGTCAGCAGCAGGGAGGAAACCAAGCACTCACACAAAAACGGTCCATGCAAGGCCGGGTGACATGCCTGTTAGAGACCTGGAGGAAATGAGAGCTGCATGGGGAAGGGACCACTGTCTTGGAGGAAGGACACCATGGCTTCACTGGCTCCAGCACCTTGGGGTGTTTCTACATTCTCTGCACGGACCTGCGCCTTTTCTGGGGCACAGAGATGCTGTAAGTCCCCAAGGTCCTTTGCTCTCTTGGTAGTCTTACAAAAAGGACTTAGGAAGTTGCTCTCCACTGTGGGCACCAGCTGGCTTCCCTTTCTCTTATCTCTGTCTGGATCTCTGCCCCATCATCCTTTGCATTTGTCACTAGGGAGAACACAGAGCTCCAGCCTGGGCAGGGCCACCGCCCCAGTCTTCCTTCTCTCCCATGGCTCTGGCCACCCCAGCTCCGCTAGCCACTTCTCATCTCCTCTTTGATTTCAGTGACCTGTTTAGACACCTTCCTGGCTTCCTGAACTCAGCTCCCAGTGTGAGACTTGATTCTGCGCATTTGTTGAATAAATATTGAATGAGTGGAGCCCTCTGATCTTCCCACCACTGACAGCTCCTCTCAAGCTATTTCTCTAACCTTGATCTTCTCAGAACCTCGTCGGCCACCTGAGCAGGGGCTTGTGATTTTTTCACTGGAGAACTTGAGTTTTAAAGTGGGCAAAGTTGTATTCTTTTCTGTGAGACGTGAGCAGACCTCCGCTTGGCTTCTGAGTGAACAAGAACACCCACACAGCAGTTTTTAAAGTCTTTGTCCTTCCTGTTAATATCTGGTGACTTGGCGTCTCCAACTAGCTGCGTATGATGGCTGTTTTTCCCTCCCGAGTTCAGGAGTTGACCTTCGTCACCATAGAGACAGTGCCCTGATGAGTGCTGCCCATGAAATCTGTTTCACAAGGTTTACTTTATTTTTCTCTTTCAAGGCTCCTCTTTTCATAGTGACCTTCAAAACCCAACAAGGAGGAAATGCCTTGCAGAGGCATTGGAGAGTCTCCCTTTGTGGGGACACCATTGCAGCTTCCCAGAGTGCAGTCACTAGACACGTGTTTTCCTCTGCTGCACCCCATCTTGCAGGATAAATCACCCTTTTCCACTGAGTCAGACTTAAAAATAAATTTTAAGGCATTGCTTCAGTAATCTGTGTCTCTGTGAGCTATAGCACAGAATTTGCAGCTATGCTTTATGAGGTATGACCATGCCTGAAACACCTGTGCTTATCAGGAACAGGGAAGACACCATCTCCTGGCTCTGCCTTTATAATCCACATCAATTTGAAAGCTGTTTAAGGAGCCCACCCATTACTTCCCATGCCACTGAGTGCTGAGTGCACCAGAAATGTTCTCATCTTGACAAGACCAGCATTACCCATCTTTTGTCTTCTATTCTTTTATTTCAGCAAATACATGTCCTCTGTCTCAGGGTCCTTGTGAAGCATTGGATTGAATCAAGAGGTAAGAGTCCAGCCCCCGCCTTCTTCTGGACACTCTTAAGTCAGTGGTCCCCAACATTTAGGCACTAGGGACTGATTCCCTGAAAGACAATTTTTCCATTTGTTGTGGGTAAGTAGTCTCTTTTATTATGGGTATGTGTTTATGATGGATATTTCCAATCCACAGTGCTAGCATCACAGCCTCAGCTCCACCTCAGATCATCGGGTACTAGGTTCTTATAAGGATTTGGCTTCCTATGAGACTCTTTAAAAGTTTTGATCAGTCTGTGTTTATAGGAGATGATTCTATTCACTGTGGCAAGTTGGTACATGGACATAATACATCTTAATTCTCTCATCCTTTCTCTTTCTTCCCGCCATCTCTTGGTTCACTTCCCACTTGCAAAAGACTTAACTCTCTATTTCCTATTATCTAACTTTTACTTTGATTTATTTCTACTTTAGGTTTCTCATGGAAGAGAAAACGTGATGTTTAAGCTTATATGTCTGATTTTTTCACTTAGCATTATGGTCTCAAGGTGCATCCATTTTCCTACAAATGACTCAAATTTATTCTTCTTTATGGCAGACATCTGATGGTACTTCTGATCTGATAAGAAACAGAGCTCAGGGGGAATGGACATGCTGGGGAGAAGCTGGAAATACAGATGAAGCTTCACTCCCCCACCCCACTTACCTCCTTGTGTGTGGCCCGGTTCCTAACAGACCATGAACTCTTTTTTTTTTTTTTTATTTTAAAAATAAAAGGAGGAAAATATTAACAGACAGACAACATTTTACAAAATAGCAAAGGAACAGTACAGACAGTACGGAGTTACAAAGTGGTAGGGAATTAATAATGCTTGTTGTATTACATATTGATATCTTCAAAGTGGTTTCTCATGAAAACAGATATAGACATGCAATGCTGATCAACCAAGGACTCATTGACAGTTTCTTTCAGCAAAGAAATACAAGACAGTAGAACAGCCATGTTGACTATCCTGCATATACATACATACAAAATTTCTCCTTCTTTCCCTTCTCTTTTCCCACATCCCAGTTGCCCTTTACCTTTGAGAGCTTTCTTATCAATTCACAATGTCTATCATATCTCCTAGTTTAAATTAACTCTTTCAGGTTTTACACTAGTGAAACAATGCGGTGCTTGCACATGTATGTTTGATTTATTTCACTTATGAGTATGGTCTCTAGTTGTGACCATTTACTTATAAAAGCCTCGAGTTTATCTTTCTTTACAGCTGAGTAATATTCCATTATATAAAAGTACCACAATTTTCTTATCCAATCCTCAGTGGATGGACATTTGGGTTGCTTCCACATTTTAGCAATTACAAATTGTGCTGCTATGAACGTAGGTGTACATACATCACTGTGATATGATGTTTTTAGATCTCCTGGGAAAATACCCAGCAGGGGGTTA
The DNA here is from genome assembly GCF_000276665.1 of Chinchilla lanigera. Taxonomy (NCBI): domain Eukaryota; kingdom Metazoa; phylum Chordata; class Mammalia; order Rodentia; family Chinchillidae; genus Chinchilla; species Chinchilla lanigera. Next base: position 4,108,224 of record NW_004955487.1, read on the forward strand.
GCTGGGTTGAATGGGACCTCTAGACCTAGCTTTCTGAAGAATCTCCAAACTGATTTCCACAGTGGTTTCACCAGTCTGCATTCCCACCAGTAGTGGAGAAGTGTTCCTATTTCTCCACAGCCTCGCCAGCACTTGTTATTGGTTGATTTCTTAGTGCTAGCCATTCTTACTGGGGTAAGGTGGAATCTCAGTGTTGTTTTAATTTGCATTTCTCGAATGACTAATGATGTTGAACATTTTCTTATATATTTATTTGCCATTTGTATCTCCTTGTCTGAGAAGTGTGTATTCATCTCTGCTGCCCATTTTTGGATTGGGTCTATGAACTCTTACTAGTCCATGACCCACGTGCTGGGGACCCTTGCTCTGAGTGGGCCTGTTTTGGTTGCTTGCCTTCTCTGAGAATCATTTTGCTCATAGCAGAATAAGCACTAGACCAAGGGTGCTTCCAGGCCCCTGTGTTCCTCTAGAGCATTTCCTGATGACCACTATAAAGGCAGATCTGCAAGTGGACTGTGGCAGCTGGACAGATTCACCTGTCACCATCACATTAGCATTGTCAGTTCTACTTGTGCTTAACAGCATTCACCAGTAGTACTGCAGAGGACTCAGATGTACTATAGAAAAGCAGAAAACAAGGAGTCCAAAAATAAGACTAAAAAAATTTCTGTTCTACAGAGGTAGGGGATTGGAGGACATAAATCCATGGTAATTACTCTATGGGTTCAGTGAGTGTTTGTGTGCGCTTTGGTTTGTTTATTACTGGAGGATGTCATCCATTCTGTCCCCTTTAATCTATTCTTCCACTCATCTATGTATCAGAGATACATCTATATTTGTTCCTGGGTATCCACAGGGGTTGGAGTCTAGGAATTTTCAGGTAACAAAATCCTCATATGCTCAAGCCCCTTACATAAAGCAGCATAAAATTTGCATATAAACTGGGCATATTCTTCTGTACAACTTAAATCATCTTCAGATTACCTGGAATACCTAACAGTATAAATGCTATGTATGGATTGAAGAATACTGACAAGAAAAAAAATTGTACATACTAGGTATAGATACAATTTTTTTTCTGAATCTTTTTAGTGAAGAACCCATGGCTCACTGTGTCCAGTGTAGAGTGCTCTGTGTTTTCCCCTAAACTCATTATACTAAAATATTTTGCCTTTGCCTTGATGTACCACATCATGCATTACCTCCTATGGCTTTTATTTACTGTATTTCCCATATTTTTCTACTATAAAAATGTTTTAATGGGAATTCTTACAGATTGAATCCTTCCCTACTTTAATTTCTGTTAAAGTAAATTGTACAAAATGGCTGGATCAAAAAGGAAACTCATAGTTTAAAGACTTTGAATATTTACTGACAAATTTCTCTTTGAAAGGTTTTGCTCATTTTCCCTTCCATTAGTGTGATGTAAAATTGTTTCTTTACACAACCCCGAACTTAATTATTATTAAAATAATTTTGGTCCATTTTAAGATGAAAACATTATGCTTTGTTGGTCTAAATAGCACTTCTCTCATTTTGATTTTTAATACTAGCAGAGACATTAAGCTACAAATTTCTTCTGATTATGGCTTTTGTTGCATTCCATAAATTCTGACATGTCGTTTTCTTGTGAATTTCTAAGTAGTTTATAGTGGTAGTTTTGCTTGATTTCTTTAACTTAAGAGTTACTTTCCAAACTTGGATTTATTATTATTTTTAGTTCTATGGCTTTGAGGTAGCCTGCATAACACATGTATTCATTATAGACTGTATTTTCTATGAAGTTATGATGATCCTCTTTATTCCACTTATCATCTTACAGAGACAATCTAGTTTTTTAGATGCTCAAAGTCTTTCAGCACACCATCCCTCTCAGGTATGAGCTCCAGGTCCTCATGTGGTACAGTGTCTCAAGAGCTGGATGTCACCTGCGACTCTCTCCTTGGTCTGCCCAACTATTCTGACCTCCCCACCCTACTTTGTGACCTCTGGGAGGGGGAACCCTGCACTAACTCTTCTCTTCCCTCTGATACATTCTCCCCAGGCATCTCCACAGCTCCCTTTCTACCTGGGTGCCATCTCTCTGGCAACACCTGCCCGAGGCAGTCAGCTGAAATTCACACCGCATAGCTTAGCTACTTGTTTATGTTTCGCTCCATTCACTTAAATGTTGATTGTATAAAGGCAGAGATGGTTCAGGTTTGTATTTTGTATTTTATATTTTGGGAGTACTAGGGATTGAAACCGGGGCTTTGAGTTACAGCTCATCTCCAGGCCACTTTACATTTTGTAAGTTGCTGAGTTACCCAGGCTGGGCTGTTCAGCTCATTAAAAGCTGTGCATCTTTAGCACTGATAATGATGCCTGACCCATGAAGGTCTATGTGAATGTGTGCAGTGTTTGTAAACGCACTCCAGTTTCTTGGCAAAGGCTTTCCAGTCGAGGATTGTTTTGTTAGTGCTACCTCCTCTCAAAGCTACCCTGTGGCCCCAACAGGAGGGTTGGAGGGCTCTGTGGGGGTTTGGGGCTGTCAGCATGCTAGGCAAGTCACTGGGAGGCTGCGGGACTGGCCCAGAGATGTCTAGTTACGCGACTTCACAATTTACACCTTGAGTCTTGTTTTGTTTTTGCATCAAATGGTGTAAGTGGCAGGTTAGCAGGCAGGGTGTGGGTAGAAGCATGTGGACAGATAGTGAATGTGAAAAGGTCCCAGGGACATTTTGGGGTCATCTGTGGGGGTTTGAAAAAAGGTATTTCTCAGAAATTAGAGGTCAATATGCAGCCTTTTCATGCAAAAGGAATATACTTCAACATCTTTTAGAAACCCCTGATTTGCCGAGCTGACTCTGACATTCTGTGGAATCGTTCCTAATTCTCCCCCAAAACAGTATGCAGCTTCCTCTGTGCTGATGGAGAGCTAAACCCAGCCCTGAGCCCAGGGTGGGTGTCAGCCAGGCTGGCTGAGCAGGAGATGCAGAGGAGGGGGCTGCACCTGTTTCGGGCTGCATGGGCTCTGAACTGTTGAAAATGCTCTGATTAAATCACACTTTTCTTATCCGCAATCAGGAAACAGGAAGTGATCTGACACAGCACACTGCATCAGTTATGATCAGACTGGGAACATTTTCCCTGATAAGCATTTTCTGCCAACCTGGGCTGGTGGCAATCAGAGGCAGAGGGAACCCGTTCTGCTGGCTTGGCTTCACGCAGTCTGCATCCCTGGGGCTCTTTCCTGCTCACAGCACACACTTAGTTGTCAGGGGCATCCAAAAGCTTCTCCTTGCTGAAATCCAGCCTCTTGGCTCCTCCACCTGGAGTGTAAATAAAGTTCCAGAAAGGAAAATGAAAAGAAGTTGACTATTTGGCAAAGGAGAGGCAACATACCACCAGTTTTAAAAATGGAATTCTACCGTTTACATTGTGCTTTGTTTTTGCTTTGCAAAAGAAATTCCTACAGATTGGTTTGTTGTGCATGAAGACAAAGATCCCTGAGATGGACGTGAACAGCAGGCAAAATATTGTAGAAGTAACTGGGACATCAAATTGTGGGAGAAAGAAGCCCTGAATTTGAATCTCAGAGTCACCATGAACCTGTTCTCAGGGTGGCTTTGAGGATAGAATTTCAGCATGACCCATTTTATGGCCTGGAAATCACTTGCTTGAAAATAGATGAGTTAATATGTTCATGACTTATTTTTGTGTTTTAAATGCATTTTTATTTTTACTTGACACATAATAATTGCACATATTTATAGAGTGTGGGTAAGACATTTCAACACATGTATATACTTTGCAATAAGGTCAGGGTTGTTGGCAAATTTATGACCATAGATATTAGTTATTTTTTTGTGTTAACAACATTCAAAATCCTCTCTATTAGCTGAAGTAGTCGATTAATTGTTGTCAACAATATATAAGTTATTCCTCCCATCCAGTTACACTCCTGTACCCATAATCATCCTGTCTCCATCCCTCCATCCTCAAAGTTCTTCTCAAGCTCTGATAACCACTATTCTATTCCCTACCTCTTGAGATCTTTTTAGCTTTTACATGTAAGTGAGAACATGCAGTGTTTGCCTTTGTGTGTCCAACTTATTTCACTTAACATTCTCCAGCTCTATGTCATTGCAAAGGACAGAATTTCATTCATTCTAAGAGCTAAATAATATTTCATTGTGTACCTACACCACAGTTCCTATCTCCAGAATATGGACACCTAGGTTGACTCCATATCCTGAGTGTGATGAACCTTGCTGTAATAAAGATATAAGTGCAGTTTGTTTTTTTTTATATACTGGTTTTATTTCCTGTGAAGATATACTCAATAGTGGGGTTGCTGGATTATACATCAGGCATTTGTATTTCTAGTTTTTTAAGGAGCCCATTTTCTTACTGTTTTCCATAATGGCTGTGTTAATTTACATTTCCCCCAGCAATGCAGAAGGGTCACCCTTTTCCACATCCTTTCTGATATGAGATTTCTTATTACTGGTTCATTCTAGTTACTTGTTATTGACCTACTCAGGTTTTTCTATCTTTTCACGGTTCAATTTTGATAGACTGTATATGTCCAGAATTTTACCCATTTCTTCTAGTTTTCCCATTTGCTAGTGTTATGGTTTTTGTCTGTGTGTCCCCCCAAATCCTCCTGCGGCCCTGGGGCAGGCTATTAGAGTTTGAATATGGGTGTGAGAGCTGCACCCGCCCTGGAGTGGATAGTTTGCATATGTAAGGGAGAGGAAGAAGTGCTTGGGGCATTCCTCCCCTATTCCGCCCGTGTAAGTGAGTTGTTGCTTAGCTGTGGCTGCGGTCCTGAGATGCAGCTCTCTGCCACATGCAACTCTGCCTTATAATCCTGCCAAGTACAGATTAAAACTTCCACGAACTGTAAGCGAAATAAACCTTTCCTTCCTTAATTTTGGGTGTCAGGTATTTTGTCCCAGCAGCGGGAAAAAAAAAGTAACCAAGACAGCTAGCATGTAAACAATTGTTCATAATAGTCTCTGATGATCCTTTGTATTTCTGTAGTATCAGTTGCAGTGTCTCCTTTTTCATTTGTGATTTATTTATGTGACTATTCAACACTGTGTCTTGATTAGCTCAAAGGTTTATCAATTTTGTTTGTATATCTTTACAAAAAACCAGTTCCTCATTTTATTAATCTTTTCCTCCTTGTTTATTTCTACTTTGATCTTTTTTGCTGTTTTATTGTTTTCTGCTAATTTTGTGTTTTGTTTGTTCTTCTGTTAGTTTTGATTTGTTTAGTCCCTTGAGTTTCACTGGTAGGTTGTATATTTCACATCTTTCTTTTTTCTTGAAGTAAGCACTTATTACTACAAATTTTCCTCTTAGTACTACTTTTGCTGTATCCCACAGATTTGGGGGTGTTGTGTTTTCATTTTTAGCTGTTTCAAGAAATTTCTTAATTTCATTTTTGATTTTTTTCATTGATTATTAATCTTTCAAGAGACCTTTGCTTTATGCTCATGCATCCACTGTATACAATTTCTAAAGTTTCTCTTATTGAGTTCTAGTTTCATTCCATTGCAATAAGAGGAGATATATACTATGATTTAAAAATGTTGGGCTGGGGATATAGCTTAGCAGTACAAGCACCTGCTTGACAAGCACAAGGTCCCAAGTTCAATTCCCAGTACCAAAAAAAAAAAAAAAAAATGTTTTTAGTTTGTTGAGACATGTTTTGTGCCTTAATATATGGTCTGTCCTAGAGAATGTCCTAGGTCTTGATAAGAGGGATATGTATTCTGCAGCTGTTGGATGAAATGTTCAAAAATATGTTTGGTCCACTTCCTTTGTATTGTAACTTGAGCATAATGTTTCTTTGTTGATTTTATTTTTTTGTGTGCATGATGTGTCCTTTGATAAAAGTGGAGTTTTATGTCCTCAACTAATATCTCTTTTAGATTTAATAATGTTTGTTATATATAATTGTGTGGGCTAGCGTGACTGCATTTATATTTACAGTTGTCATTTCTTCATATAGAATTGACTCCTTTGTCCTTATATAATGATGTTCCTTCATCTCTCTTTAAAGTTTTGACTTAAAGCTATTTACCTGATGTAAGTGTAGGTACTCCTGGTCATTTTTAGTTTGCATTTGTTTTGTGTTATCTTTTTCCATTCTTTCACTTTCAGAGAATGTGTGTCTTTGCTGGTAAAGTAAGTTTCTTATAGGCAGCATACAATTGGGTCTTACTTTTTAAAAAAAATCCATTCACCAAGCCAATATCTTTTAATCAGAGAATTTAATATCTTTATATGCAGGATAATTATTGATAGATATTCTTATCAATTTAATATTTTTAATTTTGTATATGCTTTCTTTCTTTCTTCTTCTTTTGTTCATCTTTGTGGATTTGTAGTTTCATGTTCAGATAAACTCTGGTTCTCTTGTCATTTTTGTATATCAGATCTACTAGTGAGTTTTATAATTTCATGTATTTTATGATACTAGTTATTATTCTCTCACTCCCAGTATAGAGTTTCCTTAACTATTTCTTGTAGGAGTGATATAGTGGTAGTTGATTCCCTCAAATTTTGCTTATTTTGGAATGACTTTAGTTCTCCTTCATTGCTGAAGTATAGCTGTGTTGAATATAGTATTCTTGGTGGGCAAGTCTTTTTTTTCCTTTATGAATTTGAAAGTATTATACCATTCTCTCCCGATCTGCAAGGTTTCCACTGCTAGTCTAATGAGGATGTTAGTCTAACAAGGATGCTAAGGATGTTCTGCTGTTAGTCTAACATGGATTCCCTCATGTGTGACTTAATGCTTTTTTTTTTCTTGCTGTTTTATCTTGCAAATTATCTTTTTGTTTTATATTTTTGACAGTTTGACTATGACATACCTCAGAAAAGACCTTTTTTGGTTGTAAATCTGTGAGGGTTGTTTGAGCTTTCTGGACCTAGTTTCCATATGTTTCCTGTCTTCATTACTTTTCTCTTGTTGCTGAGACAAAATCCCCAAAACCCAAAGTGAAACTGGGAAAGGTGTTTAGCTCAAAGTTTGTAGAGGTTTCAGCCCATAGTCAGCTGGTTCCAAGGCAGGGTGGCAGAGAAGAAACATTACAAGTAGAAGGTAGCAAAACAAGCAAGGGACCTTAACAGCATCTTTCTGCCCCTTTTATACTCTATTTAGGCTACCAGGATTAGGGCAGTGCCAAACCAATCAGTGGGCTGTTTTAGTAGTCAGTCACCCTTAACCTCAGCATTGCAGCATGAATCAATCACACACCCTAGATCCAGCCCCCTCTGAAAAAGCCCCACCTATAACTGCATGAGGCCTTGGAGGGGACATCTAGATACAAGCCATAACATTTCCCAAGACTGAAATTTTTTAGCAACTATTTTATTGAATAGTTTTTCTATGTCTTTCCTCACTTCTTCTATTTTTGGAACTCCAGTAATGCATATATTTGTTCATTCTGTGGTTTTCCATTAAGTCTTGCTGGCTTTCTTTTTTCTCTTAAACTTTCTATTTCCTTCTGCTCTTCCTTCCTCCCTTCTTTTCTTCCTTCCTTTTTGATTTTCTTATTTCAAAAGGCTCATTTTCAACCTGGGATAATTTCTCATCTCTTTGATCTATTCTGCTATTGAGGTTCTCAACCATACTTTTATTTCATTTATTTTGATTTTTTTGCTCCAAGATTTCTGTTTGATTCCTTGTTATGATCTATATCTGCTGAATTTCTGATTCAGATAATGAATTATCTTCCTAACATTATTGAATCATCTGTCTGTATTCTTCTTTTTTAAAGTTACTTTTATTGGTATGCTTTTGATACACATAAAGATCACATTCATAATAGGGAATTTGTACCTGTACATAATATATCTTGATTATTTTTTCTCCATTTCCCTCCTTTCCCTTTAACCCTTCTTCCCCTCCTTATTTACAAAAGCTATGTTTCCATTTTTTTCTCCTATTCTCTTTTTTCCCCTTTTCCATTCTTTCCCTTCCCTCACCCCTGCTTCTGTGTTCCCCTTCCCATCTGAATATTTGCTTCCTACTTCCCAGTATCTACCACCTCTTTTGGTCCTTATTTGCACCTTTGGTTTCTTGCACCAGAGAAACAATGCAATATTTGAACATATATGTTTGATTTATTTAACTTAAAAGTGTAGTCTCAAGATGTGTCTGTCTGTATTCTCTTATAGCTCTTGCAATTTCCCTAAAATCATTATTTTGAACTTATTTAGGCAGGTAATCTATTTATTTTTCTTTTTTTTGAAAGTACTAGAGATTGAATCTAGGACCTTCACAATGAGCTACATCTCTGACCCTTTTAAAAATATTTTATTTTGAGAAAGTGTTTCACTAAGTCACCTAGCTGGACTAAAACTTGCAATCTTTCTGCCTCAGCCTCTCAGAAAAATTACTTTTGCTCTGGGATCTGTTGCTAGGTAGCTATTGCATTCTTTGGGGCATACCATTCTCTTATTTTTCATGCTTCTTGTGATTCTAAAATAACATTTGTGCATCTGGCAGGTCAGATGTCTGCCATACTTTTATGGGGTGGCTGTAGGTGTAGATAACTTTCTTTTGGTGATGTGTGCAAGGGTGTTGGAAGGGTAGACTATGTTGGCTTAGGATCTAGGTGAGTCTATGTGATTTATGCAGCTCTAATTCATGTCAGCAATATCTGTGAGTGGCTAAGTGGCCTAGGCTGCAGGGCCATCTGGCTTGCACCCCTATCTGGGATCAGTTCTCCTAGGTACACACCAGGTTCACAGCTGGCATTAGGTAGCTGTGCCTTGCTCGGGGCATAGGGTGCCCATCAGTCTCTGTGGGTCATGTGGGAGAAAGCTGCTCTGGCAGGAGTGTTTAGGTAAGTCTGTGCTGGCGTCCATCAGCGTTGCAGAGCTGTGTAGGATCAGCGCACATGGTGTGGCACAGTATGTCTAGCTGCAGGGGCTTCTGAAGACTGCGTTGGTGACTGTATGAGGCCTCTAGGGGTCGACCTCCTCTGCATGGGCTGCTCAGATGATGCTCAGATGATGCTGTGTAGGGGGCAGGACTTCTCAGCTGATTCACAGGGCTGGATCCTGGCTACTTCACAGCACCCTGCCTGGGCAGCATTTCCAGATGATGCCATGCAGCTGGACCCTGGCTGGGGCATGGCATGGGCCAGGGCCTTTCTCTGAGTAGAACAGCCCTGTGGTAGCCTGACAGCTCCCAAACTGAGCTTGGGATCCAGGTGGGCTGCAGGGTGTTCCAGTAACACAGGGGTCCCCAACTTTCTGTTAGTCATGGGACCACACAGCAGGAGGTGAGCAGCAGGGAGCAAGTGAAGTTTCATCTGTATTTACTCCTGCTCCCCATTCCAGGCACTGCCTGAACTTCACCTCTTCTCAGATAAGCAAGAAATGAGATTCTTATAGGAGCTTGAACCCTGCTTTGAATTGTGCACAAGAAAGGTCTAGGTTGTGCACCCCTTTGAATCACCCCAAAACCAATGTCTGCAGCCCTGTGTGTGGGGATATTGTCTTCTTCAAAATCTTTCCCTAGTACTGAAAAGACGGAAGACCACGGCTATAGCACAAAGGTCAGAGTGTGGGGCAGGAATGGAGACCACAGGGCCTCCTGCTGTCCTCACGGAGAGGCTCAGCATTGATCTCAAGAGATAGAGCCGTGGGTGCTGTGTGCTCAGTCCCCTTCTTCACAAGGCCACCATTTCTCTGTACTCAGTGACATTGCTGCCACATCCTAAGTGCTGAACCTGCTTCATTCTCCAGTGAAAGAGCTGTTACTTTTTCCTCTTTTTCGGTCTTTGTTGTGGAGATGAGTGTGCCGGGTCCCTCAGGTCAGCCACTCTGCTGATCTCACCTCTGGTTATCGGCTGCCTTGGTTTTGATGGGTTTTTCAGAAACCCCTCTGACCAATTATTCTTTGCAATTAAAAAACACTTGATTTTTCCCCCTTCCCACAGGGGACCATTGGGGAAGTTACCTTTGCAATGCAAACCTACCTTTTCTTTTCGATCTGTGCAGTGATAAAAGAAGTGTCATGGTTCAAGTGCCTGTTGTCAACAGCAGACTAGGCTGTTGAAAAAAATGAAAGAAAGGTACCTCTATGACTTGCACACTTGATTCCAAAGACTAAAAGATGCAATTAACCGTTCTGGAACAAGATTATCACATTTCAAGTGAACAAGTCAAAACATGTCCTATCAATTATAGGAGACACAGGACCCTGAGCCATGGAGACTTTGGACCAGCTCACTTGTTTATGCCAAGAGCCTGCTTTGTGTCATTTTTCTGCTTTACCTGAATTTTAATTTGCAAAAGTTATTCCTGCTATGGCTGACCTAAACAAAGTATAAAATTGGCATAAGCATCCCTAAAAGCACTTTCCTGAGGGTTTTCTTATCAACTTTACATATAAAAATTTCTTTTAATAAAGAAATCTCCCATCCTCTTGATTCCCAGGAGAATAGGAAAGGGAAAGTAACTTCCTAGGTTCTGGAGTTAAGGTTAAAAAAAAAATCAGAAAGTGAAATCTGCTTATTTTTTCCTTCTGTTACGACTTAAGTAACGTATCCTCTCTAAAAGCTACCCATAAAAGTCATGCAGTATTTTGATTTTCTTCATAAAAACAGAACAAATCTCATAATCTGCAACCAGTTCAACTTGCTCGTGCATAGCCATAAGGCGTCAAATGCTACCTTCATCTTGAAGTCAATTGGTCTTCAGGGATGAAGCTAATGACACTTGTCACATCTCTTCCTAACTCACTTCTGTGCTAATTTCAGCTTCTAACCCCACTGTAACACAGGCTTGTAAAGCTAAGAGGACAAAGGGTAGCCAAGAAAACTCTCAGAGGGCCTCTGCAGCCGCAAGCAGATATCTGCTCTGGAAGAAAGACCAAAATGGTGACAGCGGGGGATTAGAGTTAAGTGGCTTCCACATGACACTACTCAGAAGGATTTGCATAGTTTGTGGCTGCACAGCCCAGCTCTTGTGTTGCTGTGGATCTCCAGAAGGTGGCAGGGGAGAGGTTTGGCACCTGAGCTTGACCAAGGCAGGTGTGAGAGTTCCCTTCTGCTTTGTGGGAGCCTGGATACAGAGGTGTGGAACTGTAAGGACCTGGGAGGACAGCCTTGAAATGCAAGGCTCTTGGTTGACAGGGAGAGGAGTTTCCCAATGGAGACCACAGGGAAAGTGTTCACATGTTGGTGGAGATGTGAGATAAAGCCAGCAGGGGGAGGAGTCTGTCTCACAGTAAAGCAGATGTAGGTTTGAGGATCTCAAGCTCCTAACTCTGCTACCAGAAGCAGGTTGCCAAAGCAGGAGAGGAACTTACCTAGGTTTCAGTTTTGGCCACTGTCAAAAGGAAATGTCAGCAGCTGTGTGCAGGACAGCTGTGAGGATGAAAACAAGACCATGCCAAAAAGCATCTCACTTGTTGGCTGGAGGAAAAGAAACATTAGGTGATCATAAGGTATTTCATGCAAAGTGTTCTATCCATGATATTTTAAAAATGTATCTTCACTATTTTTGCAAACTTTTTCTGAATGGCTGGGAAATTGGGACCCCTGGAAAGAATGTCCTATCACAACTTACCTAAATGAATTTATGACAATTTATACCAATGGAGCTACTTTAGAGAAATGTTCATATAAACCACTTGCTGAGTGCTATAGGTTGATTTGTGTCCCCCGAAAGATAAGCTGATGCTCTAATTCCCCAGGAGCTCAGAGTGAGAACTTACTTGCTGTTATAGTTTATATCTAGACATCTCCCCAGAGCCTCACGCATGCATAGGTGGGGCTTTGGGGAAGTGATTAGATCATGAGGTGTGATACTCGTCAGTAGTTAGTCTACGTGATGCTGGGAGGTAGAGCCTGGTTGGAGGAGGTGGTCACTGGGGCTGTGGTCTAGAAGGATCTGTCTTCCTCCTCCTTTTCTCTCTCTGCTTCTTGCTTCCATACCATGAGCTGTTTCTCATATGCCCTTTCCCTCTGCCATGCTGCCCTGCCTTGGAGCCAGCTCACTATGGACTGAACCCTCTACAAACTGTGAGCCAAAATAAACCTATCTCCTCTAATTTGCAGGTGTTAGGTACTGTGTCTCAGAGATGAGAAGTAACTAAGACACTGGGAAATGGAGGATTTGCAGGTGGAGTTTGTTCAGATGAAGTCCTAGTCCAATATAACTGGTGTCCGTATAAAAGGAGGCAGTTTGCTTGGGTACACAAGCTCAGAGGGAAGAGGATGTATAGACAGAGAGGGACAGCACATGTGACAATGGAGGCAGGGGCAGGAGTGACCCCACTCCAAGCCAGGGAGCACTCAGAATTCCCATCTGTCCCCAAGCAAGGAGATGGTCCTGGGACATCCCCTGCTCTCGTGTTTTGCAGAGGAAACCAACAAACCCTGTAGACAGCTTCATCTTAGATGTCTGCCTTTTACAGCAGTGAACTGGAAATTTTTATTGTTTAAAGTCACCCTGGGCCCCCTGACTTCATCTCCCACACTCACATCTTTTGCTTGGAAAGAGTACAAGATTTCACAGAAATATATCTGTGTGTTAGAGAAAGGTGACCTGCAATGGTGGCCGGCAGGGGAGGTGAGGATGAAAGGGCTGACTTCACATTTCCCCTGGGAAGCAGCTTTGCCCAGGGACAGCATGGTGATGCAATGGTGGCCACAGGAAGTACTCCTTGGGCTGGAGTGGTGGGGCTGGAAACCATTGTGGGTGTTCCATGCTCTCATCCCCCATTGCCTAGCCCAGTGCAACAGGTCTGATGGTGCCAGTTGGTGGACATCAGTGAGGAGCCTGGAGCAGCAGGGGACAGGGACCTGGCAGGGGGCTAATATGGGTGCAAGGGCGCTGTTTCCAGGTGAACCAGCAGATCTGCAAAGGCTGAGGTCCACTGGTGGCTCGGGAGAGGCACAGAGATCCACCATGGGGAATCAGCTCTGCCTGGACCTGGCCACGGGGCCCAGGCTTTCTTTCCCCTCCAGCAGACATGGCTGCCTGTGCACAGCTCTGTCCCTTCTGGGATGGAGGACATGGAGCCTCTGGCAGCCTGGCAGCTGGGGTGAAAGCCAGCTCCTGCACAGCAGCTGAGGGCTAGGTGGTCCTAGGGCTGTCACTGTTCCAGATCTTGCTCCAGGGAAGCAATAATTCTCACCAAGGATGGGTGCAAATCACATGGATCTTATTCAGCACTGGCTGCACAGGAAGAGCTCCAGCCAGGAGGCTGTGCTGAGTGGCTTTGGCAGCCCAGGGAGCCTGGGACCCAGGCCTTCCGGACTTCAGCCAAGGGATACAGGGAACCTTCACGCTGCCCCCAATAGCAAAGCAAGTCACACACTTTCGGATGAGTTTCTTTTCTCTCTTTTTCTTTCTTCCTTTCTTCCTTTCTTTCTTTCTTCCTTCCTTCCTTCCTTCCTTCCTTCCTTCCTTCCTTCCTTCCTTCCTTCCTTCCTTTCTCTCTTTCTCTCTTTCTTTCTTTCTTTCTCTCTTTCTTTCTTTTTTTCTTTCTCTCTCTTTCTTTCTTTCTTCCTTCCTTCCTTTTTCTTTTTTCTTTCTCTCTTTCTTTCTCTCTCCTTCCTTCCTTCCTTCCTTCCTTCCTTCCTTCCTTCCTTCTTTCCTTCCTTCCTTCCCTCCTTTCTCTCTCTTTCTTTTTTCTTTCTCTCTTTCTTTCTCTCTCTCTCTTTTCCCTTCCTTCTGTAGGTTTTTGAGACAGGGTCTCTCTCTGTACTTTAGGGCAGCCTCAAACTCACTATGTAGCCCAGGCTGACCTTGAAGCCCTGGTGCTCCTCTTGCCTCAGCCTTTTAAGAATGCTGGGATTACACGTATGTGCCACCACACGGGTCTGGACTATTGTCTACCTGCTATTAGAAGGTTTCCATGAAGAACGCATGATGTGTGTGAAAGATGCACTTTGCCAGATCTGAGGTGTAAGTGGGTTTCAGTGCCCTTAGCCTTGGGCTGTCCTGCACCAGCCTTCACAGTGCCTTTGAATCCCTTTTGCTCACTTCCAACCCTAACTGGTGACCTTGAGCAGCATCAGCCTTTGGTGGTGGTGAGGCTGTACCTAAATCATCCGGAAGAGAAGCTCTGCTGGCTTCCAGGTCTACATGCATCTACCTCCCTGGCTGAACCAGTGTGTAACCCTTGCAGGAGTGGAAGGTGCCACGGTGTCACTTGGCTGACAGCTTAACTGGCTGGCACTGCGGGGGACTCCTGGCACTCCCTCCTTGCTGCCTGCAGCACAGCTGGTAAGGTTCCTCTAAGCTGCTTCTCAGGATGGGGGGCTCCGGCAGCTCTGGGGCTGGCGCTCTCTTGTTCTGCTGTTTTAATTTTTTCCTGACTTCCTCATTTCCCCACAAAGAGATCTGTTTTCTTACACCGGGTTGGTAAAATGAGAACTCTAGGGCGCCTGCCTGATCCCCTGGGGAATTGCCCCGGATCTGGGCTGGTGCTCCTGGTAAGGCGTCCTGGCCCGGTGCCCAGTTTAGATGCCTTGGGCAGTTTTGGGCAAACTGTTGCTAAGCTGTCCCCTCCCCTGAAATCGTTTCATTAATTCTGAAAACCTGGGTAAGGGCCTCTTCAAGGCAGCGCTTGTGCAAATATATTCAAATGATCATCCAAATGATTTAACATGCAGAGGGTCAGACGTCCCAGAGTAAATCCCGTTTTTAATGTGCCTGTCTGAGTGACTTCATTAGGTTTCAGTGTTAAAGACAGTGTATACCAATGCATAACTTATACAAATGTATGCAAATGAAGTGCCTGGAGGACCCACAGTGAAATTCCTTGGAGGTTCCCCCGAATTCCACCAGGGTGCGGATCAGCTGTGATTGTCACAAAGAACCTCAGCATGCAGCAGGGACGTGGTGTTACAAGGATACAGTGGGGGTGGGGGCAACAGCAGCACCCAGAAAGCTCTTGCAGTTCTGGGGAGCAGGTCTAGCCCCAGGCTTGGCTGGCTGTTCCTTCACGTCCCCCCCATAGAGCTGGGTTTGCAACAGTCTGCCTGGTGCTCATGAATACAAATCAGCTCTCAACTTTTGAACCCCTCTTGGTAGGAAAAGGGAAAAAAAAAATCACAAAAAGAAGCCAATTCCATACCCGTGTAGGGATGGGTTTAATTTCTTCTGCAGGGAAAGAGGCTGGAAGACGAGCTAGGTAAAGCCAGCAGGTCCTGGGGTTTACCACCTGTGATGGTCCACGGGTGGTCACACTTTAGTGGCTGGTACTCAGGATGCATGCTGGACAAGCGAGGACAGGAGCCTCCCACTAGGAAGAAAGCATTGCAGTTTTATGGGGTTTTTTAGTCTTCAATCATCACACTGCAAACAGCTGGAGGCAGTGTGCATATTCAAGACCCAAATTCTGGAGAGAGAGTTGCCCTTCCTTCTCCTTTACCATCTAGGTCCTACCAGGGTGTGCAGGAATCCATACACCTTGGACCTGGGTGACAATGGTGGGATGCACGGGTGTGAGGCTTGTGGGACCTGACTGTACCCCGCTGGTCCTTTTAGCTACCCAAGAAAACCATGTCCATGAGTGAAGACTCTTTGGCAGGAGCCTGATGGCCACAACAAGGGCCTGAGGAGCGAAGAGACACCAGCCAAGCCTGGGACCCACTTCTGTGGACTGCTTGCCTGCTGTTTCTGCATCAGGGTCCCCATGCCACTCAGCCAACAAATGACTAGCATGGGAGAGGAGGCCATCTTCGCTCTCCAGCTGAGCCTGGGGTCCTCTCTCTGTCCTGGGTGCTGCCTTCCTGGCCTGGCCACCCTGTACCTCGCAGTGCTCTCTGACCCAGCTATGTCTCTAGAAACAGGCATGTTGCCAGCTATTAGCTGCACCCAGAATCCCATCCATCCTGCATTTCTGCTTTTGTCACACATGTCCTACTGCTGGAAGCTTTCTATGTGCCTTATTCTATGCTAAGACTCAGGAATTCCTCCAGGAAGCCTCTTCCTGACCCCACTGCTGCTCTTATCTGGAGCTGCCCCCATGCTGCCCACACCCAGGATAATGCGCAGGCAAGAGATTGTTCTTATTCTAATTTCTACTCCAAGTGTATCTCAGTGGGGTGCACAGTGAAGATGATAACTAGACTTGCAGTTGTCCTTCTTACCCATGATTTTGCTTTCTTGGGTTTCAGTTACCCAGTGTCAGTCACAGTCCAGAAATATTAAATGGAAAAGTCCAGAAATAAATAATCCCTATGTTTTTAATTGCATGTTGCCTTGGGTGGCAGGATGACATCCTGAGCTCTTCTTCTGTGCCCTTTCTTTGTCTGGTGAGTCCACTTGATATATACTACCCACCCGTTAGTCACTCAGCAGCTGCCCTGGTTATCAGACTGACTGCTGAGCTATCACACTTGTGTTCAGAAAATCTTTACTGTACTGAACAATGTCCCAACACCTAAGAGTAGGAATGCTGATAATTCTGATCTGCCACAGAGAACCTACAGATGCTTCCTTTAACTGGAAAGGTAAAATTTCTCAGCTTAGGAAAGGAAAAACAATTCTATGCTAAGATTGCTGAAATATACAACAGATTATTGCTAATCTTTCACTGCACATACTTTGTAAAGTTTAATTTGCTTTTTTTTCAGTACTTGGAATTGAACTGAGGGTCTTCCCGCTGAGCTACCTCTTTTGTCTATTTTATTTTGAGACAGGGTCTCTCTGAGTTGCCAAGGCTGGTCTTTAACTTTCAATCTGCCTGCCGCAGCATCCCAAAATGTGAGATGACAGGTGTGTGCTACCATGTCGAGCTCTTAATTTACTTTATCGTAAGTGTGTATGGATGGATGCATACATGTGTAAGATGCAGCAGTGTATGTAGAACCTTCAGTTTTGGGGATCCACTTGGGTTCTTGGAGTGTGTCCCTCTGGGCTGGGAAGAGTGCTATATTTAACACCTGCTGCATGCTTCGGGTTTCCAGATGTTACTTTGACTCCACCACGCCTCCTCTGTGGGTTTGTCCTCTGTTTCCTATTGATGAATGCCTACCTAGGGCCACCTGTGGTCTCACAGTGGTGATGGTCTGCTTGGAATTGGAACCCAGATCTCTTCCTCTCTGCAACCCTCACTGACTGGGCAGCTTCAGTGTGTTGGGCACTGTGATGGCCTGGGTGACACAGGGCCATCTGACACCAGGCCGCCTTCCTAGTAGCCACTTGGCTGGTGGTTGTTTAAGGACTTGCAGTCTTGAACAAATCTGCTTCCATGTCTTAAGTGACAGTGAGTCCTGCTCTCGCTGAGTCATGAGCTGAGAGGGAGGCGGGCACAGCAGAGACTGTGACAGCTGAAGGGGCCAGGGGCAGAGGAGTCACCACCCACCCTGAGTCCTGAGCAGAACCACCCACTCCTATGCTGCTGCTGAGTTTCAAGGGCAGGACCCCATGGCACCATGCCCAGTGAGCTGAGCTGCAGCATATGCCCTGAGGTGTCCCATGCAGGAGTGAGAAAAGGTGGGGTCGGCCAGCCTGGCTTTGCTACCTCCCAGAGAGGCTGAGAAGACTCGGCTCAGGAAGGTATTGCTCCGGAAGTGACTCAGCTGGTGACATCAGACAGGAGTCAGGAGACACCATCCTCTGATGTCCATGTGTCATGCTGAGGCCCTGGGCCATCCTGGGGACAATGTGGCAAGGGGAGGGGCCAGAATGGGCCACGTACACCAGGTTAGAGGTGTGCAGTGTGAAGGGAAGGGACAGAGGGGACGTCTGGTAGGAGATTCAGGACCCAGGAATCTCAGTGTCTTCCACAGCAACCCAGGAAGTGGGCTGAGGAAGAGGACCCTAAGTGAGCCTAGGGACCTGCAACCCAGTCCTCCAAGTGTGAACAGGACCTGCTGTGAACACAAGCCCCAAATCTGACCCATCACCTACTGTCCTTGTGTCCTGAGCCTCCCATCACATGGAGCAGGGTCCATTCATGGGATCAGTGTCATTTCCCAGCAATAGCAATTCCTTGGTGGCACAAGCTCATGAAAGGTCATATTATTTCTGGATGCTTCTGAAAAACTGAAATCTCTTTGCAGATATTTGGGGTTTAGATCCTATAGCGGAGTCAGTGAGAGTGGGTGGAGGAAACTCTGCAGAAATCAAAAGCCTAAGACCTGGTTCTTCCATGACCTCTGGCTCCCCATGGACGCTGGTCAGTGGCTGGCCCAGACATCTCTGGAGCTGAGCCATATTCTCTATGGTGTCTGTTATCCAGTACCCTGATCTGGAGCTGTAGAAAAATAAGTGTGTTTAAATAAAATATTTATTACACTAAAAATCACATTGTCATGAATCACCCTCAAAATCCTCCCCCTGGCTTTGAACACACACCCCATCATCCTTGCCACTTTCTGCAGTAGGTCTGTAGTCCTCTTTGCTGAGTGTCTTTAGCTGTGCTGACCTGGGCCTTGATGTCCTGAATGGATCCAAAACGTTTCCTTTCCATGATCATTTTGACTTTGGGTAAGAGCCAGAAGTTGAGTGATGCCAAATCTGATGAGTAAGGTGGATGAGGACACAGCGTTGTGTTTTTATGAGCTGCCTTTCCGTTGGATGGCACGGGGCAGTAGCAGTCACCATAGTTTTGATCACACCTTATAAAGACATGACATTCGGCTGGGTTTTCTACTTCCTTCAATCGATGAGAGGGCTTCTCCTGTCCCAAGTATGTGGAAAAGTTATGCACCTGCCCAAGGTTTTGTTGGAGAGAAGTGGTGAAGAGTGACAGCTTGTAACAAAACGGTGTAAACAAGGTGGCTTTTGCTTCAGCAGGAGAGGTGCAGTCCTCCAAGAAACTGGTTCCGCCAGGCAATTGAGGGCTGAAACATCTGTTTGAAATTTCTGTTCTTACCTTTGCTCAAGCACAAGGGTTGTGCTTTCCAGAAAAGTTGTAAAAACAAGGATCTTCCAGAAACATTCATCAGAAAGAGGTTGAGAAAATTTATCTGCATACACACATCCCGACATCGACAAGAACTTATCAAAATAGAACATTCTTATTTTCATGACATTTCTTCATCAACGTGGGTAAAATTTTTGTGGACATCTCTCAAGCATTTGCATTTCCTTCTTAAATAAAGGGCAGCTTTCACCAGCTGGTAGTGAACAGAAATACAATTTATGAGCCACAGTTGTTTCAAACAGGTTATAGGTGAGTAAGGGCTGACTAACATGCTTGGGCACCTACTGTATGCCAGGTGCTGAGCTGGAGCACTTTCTCGGGCATGCACCAGATGACTCCACACCTTCCCAGGTGACATTGTAGAGATACAGTACCCCCCAGGGACCTCCAGCAATCAATGGGGCCCTAATAGCTTCCAAAGCAGGTGATGGGTGAGCCATGGGGATTAACCTGCACCAGTCACACACTTTATAAGCATAAGTGAATACCAAAGCATTTGACAGTGAATACCAGGAAAACAGGAGCCACTCCAGGTGCATCCCACAGGAAGGAATTATTGCAAGAAATGGGCTATGTACAGACCTGCAGTTGGTCATGGGGCGGGCCGAGCCAGAGGGCAACTTCTTGTTCTCAGCAACCCCATATGTGTGTGAAATTATGGCTTAAGGTTTAGGAGATATGTCAATTCCAGTGTCTGCTGATATAGATCACTGAATGGGTGGTTTTTATGGAGGTGGCTTGAAGCTTCTAGAAAAGCCCTGGTGATATTGTTATATACCCACAATATCTGCTGGAGAAAATATTGCTTTTCCATTTCTGCCTCATAATTTCATGGGCGTGGCCCTAGATGAGTCTGGTGGTTGAGGAGTCTAGAGAGTCCATGTAGAATACTCAGCATAGTTCTGTGATTAGGGAGCTACAGAATTAGCTGCTGTGCTCCTAGAGAGGCATCAGAGGACACTGGAGTCCCTCAATTGTTCCCAGAGCTTCCTGGAAGTGAGATGGTTGGTGTACAGGAAGTCTGGGAGGTGACCAGGACCAGACTCAGGCAGAGCAGCTGCATGACAGGCACAGGGAGACACACACAGGTGGCCCCAAGCTTTGGTGGGAGAGGGCCTGAAGTTGGACTGGAGAAGCCTGGAACAGGGAGCCTTGGCAGAGCTGATGGGGACCAGGGCGCAGGGATCGGAGAGCAGACAGGAGGGGGCATGTTCCATGGGCGCACTGGATTGAGCTTCCAGGACTCCTGATCAAACAGATGGCAGGCTCAGAGCCATTAATGTGGAACAGGAATAGAGAAGAGCAGGTTCCACGGGAGTTGGTCACTTACCCTGGGGACTTATGCAGCTCTAGTGTTTGTGGGGTGCTCGGGGACCTAGGTCATGGATGTTAGAGCTGGTGGCTCAGGGCAGTGACAAATTTCAGCCACAGAATAAGGTAACGCATCCCAGGGGGCACTGCAGCTCTTCCAGGAGGGCACTAGGAGGGGCAGCATATCCCGAGCTCATGTGGGAGTCTAGGAGAGGTGGATGAGGGCTCTCAGCCTAGGACCCAGCTGAACAGAGTGCAGATGTCCTTGTCCCCAGCATTCATGGTCACCACCCGTGTCTTCTAATGTCACACTGTTTGCAAAGCCTTAGCAATCACTGTCCCCTGCTACTGATCTCTCTCTCTCTCTCTCTCTCTCTCTCTCTCTCTCTCTCTCTCTCTCTCTCTATTTTTTGGGAATGAACCCAGGGTCTTAACACTGGGCTACAACCCCATTCTGTCATTATTTTTATTTTCTATTTTGAGACAACGTCTTGCTAAGTCACTAAGTTGCCCAGGCTGGGCTTGAATCTGAAGTCATCCTGCTTCAACCTCCCAAACTAGTGGGATTGTAGGTGTGTGCCACCACGACCAGCTGGATTTCATATCTCTTAGAGATGGGGAATTGAAGCTGAGAAAATTTTAGGTCAGGCAGCCAGTAAACAGCCAAAGATCGCCAAGAGCGGTCTTCCTCCTCCCTCCCTTTCTTTCTTTCCTTCTTTCCTTCTTTCTTTCTTTCTTTCTTTCTTTCTTTCTTTCTTTCTTTCTTTCTTTCTTTCTTTCTTTCTTTCTTTCTAAATCAAGTCTTTGCCTCCTCCCATTTTTAGGTGGGTTAAGTGTGTCACATCGCCTAGAATTTTGCTCAATTGCTTTAGAGACTAACGACAATAGCAAGGAAACCATTTTAAGAGACGAGCATCTGCAGCTACATTGATGCTCACAGGGAATTTCTATGTTTATAGCAGCACAACTCATCATAGCTAAGTCTTGGAAGCAACCTATATGCCCATCAAGAGCTGAATGGAAAAAGAAAATGTGGTACTTGTACACAATGGAGTACTACTCTGCTGCAAAGAAAGATAAACACGAGTTATTTGTAGGAAAATGGATGCACCTGGAGATCATCATGTTAAGAGAAATAAATAGGGCACACATGCTTAAAAGTCACATGACCTCTCTTATATGAGAAAACCAGAGTATTAATTAAAAAATAAAATAAAAGATAGATGACAGGAAACAGGGAGGTGTATCTTTTGCAAATGGGAAAGGGCTCCAGAGACGGAGGGAGAAGGGAGGGAAGGGAAAGGGTATAAGAAGAATTAATGTTGGCTGAGCACTTGCACTCACCCCCCAAAATGAATTCAAACAGTGTGTACTGCAAACGTGCACCAATAAAAAAGCAAACAAAATAAAAAGAGCTGCAGATGTAGCTTAGTGCAAAGGCCCCGTGTCCCATGCCTTGTGTTGCCACACAATGAGCAAAAAATACAAACCACCATGTAGGTTGCAGTAGTAGCCTCAGTTCTGGGTGCCCACTGCAGTCTTGGAAGGTATCCCCAGGGATGAGGGGGGCAGGGGCTAATATCTCCCAGTTCTAAACTCTGGCCTTCAAACTGCTAGCTTCTCCCTCTGGAGCCTCCTCCGCTGGAATGAAGTTCCATTTATTGGAGAACTGCAGGTAGCTGCCTTCCCTGCTTCTGGACATGGGAAGTCTAAACCAAGGACTGTGCAGTGACTCCCACACAGGGAGATCCTGCTCTGCTCTTCCTGCATCTGGTGTCACCAGGATTCCTGGGCAGAGGCATCCTGGCTCCAGTTTCGTTGTCCTCCCTCTCCCTTGTGTCACACACAGCCTCCCCTCCTGGTGTCCCTCCTTTTAGAAGGTCACCAGGCCCATGGGATTTGAGCCACCCTCATGACTGCATCTCAGTCAGTGATATCTGAAAAGATCACTTCCAAATCAGGTCACCTCCGCAGGTACTAGTGGTTAGGACCTCCACAGGTCTTATTGGGACACAGTGACTACTAGCTCCCCGCTGAGCCACAGAATCACTGTAGCGATGGAGCATGGAAACACAGGGTCATCCCTCTTTAGAAATGATTCTGTTGGTATTTCAGTGGGTCCCAGCCTCAGGTGGGACAAACTGTAGGAGGCCGTCACTACGGGTGGCAGAAATGGCCTGACTTTGAAGTGTCCCTAGAGGTCGTGTCCAAGGTGGGCTCAGGGCCAAGGAAGCCTTGGAGCCAGCTGGCTCTGAGGTCACTAGGTGCCCAAGCTGAGCACTGTGGGCCCTCCGGGAAGCCTGGCTGCCCCTCCATGATGCCCTGTACAGGAGATAATGAGGGAAATTTTGCCCTTGAGGCTGTGCTGCCCTCGCGCAAATGAAGTCCCCTGCCAGCAAGGGCCTGGCACTTTAGAATGCAGGTCCCTGCACAGGGGCAGCAGCTGTTAGCAGCAATTTAGGCCGGGATTGACAGGCACCCTGGGGGAGGAGAGGCGCACGTGGGCAGGGGGAGGGGACACAGGTCCTCAACCAACCACATCCACACTGACTTTGGAATAGCTTGCAGGGAGGCCCCTGAGCATTGCCAACCCCCCTGGAAACAACAAA
The DNA here is from genome assembly GCF_000276665.1 of Chinchilla lanigera. NCBI lineage: Eukaryota > Metazoa > Chordata > Mammalia > Rodentia > Chinchillidae > Chinchilla > Chinchilla lanigera. The sequence goes on from NW_004955487.1 coordinate 4,131,048, forward strand.
GGGGCCATCTGGGTCTGTGGATTACAGAAATCCTGAGATAATTAACGCACTCACTTAGCCAGGAGCCTCTGAGCATGCGCAGGAACAGGGTGGGGACCCACGGGGGATGAGAGAGCCAACCCCCAGGTGCAGTGACACAGGCAGGCACCGCCTGCTGTGCTGACACATGGGGGTGTGGGTAGGGTTCCCCAAGACTTTCAAGAGGAATGGAGGACACAGGGAGGTGTCGGATGAGCACAGAATGTGCTCTGGACATGTGGTGTCAGGACACTGTGGTGCAGGATGCATTTCCCGGCTGAGAGGGAAAGCTGCCCAGGGCATGCAGCTGAGGTTGGGAGGAGCAGGCTTGGGCTTCTTCCTGGGTGTGGCTGGGGACCTGAAAGGTGTCTGGTGCTTTCTGGGCCCAGGTTCCTGTGACTGCATGTTCTGCACATGGGCTCTCCAGAGTGTCAGCCACTGGCTCTCATAGGCAGGATGGCTTCCCAGAGCAAGAACACAGGCTGTTTGGGACCAAAGAGCCTGGGGCTGATCCCACTTGGGCTGTGACACTCTGGGAAGAGCAGATGGGGACCTGGAACACTGTGATGCTCCTCCTGTGACCAGGGTTACAGCAGCTTCCCTGGCCCACAAAGGGGAGGGTGGGCATGACACCCAAGGCTCTGGGTCCACAAACTACTGTGCAAGGAGCTTGTGTGAAGGGTCAGAAATATAAAGGAGGATGTGATGAACTATTCTGTGGGCAGGCTTTGAGGAGTAGACCTCACCACGTACCTCAGGACCTGGAAGGAGGGAAGGGTCTTTTGGCAAGGTGGTCAGGGGGACAGCTTTGAGGGCCCATTGGACTGTAGGGGCCCAGGTTGGGGTAGAGCAAGGTTGCACCTCTGCGTGTCTACCAGGCTTGATGGTCACACCCTTGAAGAGCTGGCAGCCCTGGTCCAGGCCTGGTAGCCCCAGTGGCCCAGCTGGGCTCACTGCTGTAGCCGCACCCCTGGCCTCTGCAGATCTCATTCACCCAAGCAGAATGGGAAGGAATGGGTGCTCCTGCCCCAATCACAGCCTCTCCTGGCTCCTCCCAGGCTCCTACCCCTCCCCAGTGATCTTTCCTGGCTGTTCCTCCACTGTCTCCTCGCTGATGTCCCTGCCACCAAGCCCTGGCCCTGGGCTTCAGGCTCAGACCTGGTGATCCGTCTTCACGTGACCCACTCTGTCTCTGCTCTCTGACCCTCCTATCTGTCTTCCTGTGCTGCTTTTACCTCCTAAGCTGCCCTGCCCTGCACCCAGGAACACAGGAGAAGGAAGGATAGGAATGTGCAAAGTCGGCGGGAGGCAGTGTTTGTTGTGTGTGTACAAGTGTGTTTACACACGTGGACACACATGTATTCACACAGTACGTGTGTGCATGTAGGAATTTCACATGGATGTTGTATTCATATATGTGGCATGTGCAAGTGGCATGTTCTGTCTGTGTGTTTGTGTGTTTATGCATTGTATTTTACATATGCATGTGTTATGAATATGTGCCATGCACTTGTGTTACACACTTCTGCCTGTGTGGTGTGTGTGCGTGTGGGGGGTGCTGTATGGGTTTGCATGTGTATGATGTGTGTATTAGTGGGTGTCTGAGTATTGTTTGTGTGTGCATGTGTGGTATACATGTCTTTATGGAATACGTGTGCACACATCTGTACAGGTGTGTGTCTATGTGCATGCATGTCACAGTATGTTATACATATTGTGGGTGTTTGTATGTGTCTCTGTGGTATGTGTGTGTGATGTATATGATGCTGTGTATGTTATATATATGCACACGTGTGGTGGGTATATATGTGCATGCCTGTGTGGTGTGCTTGTATGGTATGCGTGTGTGTGTACACTTGTTGTGTGCTGTTTTCTGGGTGAATGTGTGAGTGATCCTTGATGGTCTGCACAGCAGGGCAGGTGGAGCTCCAGGTCAGCGCATGCCTGGGCAGGCCCAGGTGATGTCCCCTGGCTCTGTCTTGGGTGAGGGCCCCTCCCCTGTTCCTGGGCCTGGCTTCAGCATATGGCTGGAAGTGGCTGGGTCCCAGATTGCTGGGTAGGATGTGGGATGTGGCTCACCATGCACTACATGCCTTTTCTCTGGGTGCAGTTAGGGTGGGAGCTGCTGCAGAGCACTACACTCCTCAGGATTGGAGGGGCCCAGCCTGCTTTTGTCCTCGGCCATAAATCGCCGGGAGAAAATAGCATTCCAAACAGGCACGGGGGAGCTGGGGCGCAGTCTCGCTGGTTTTATTGCAGGTTTATGGGAGATGGCAGAGCAGTTCTCAGCAGGTTTACAGGGATGTCAGAGGGTGGTGCGGAAGGCGTCCCTGAGTTTGCCCTTCCTGCCTGTCCTCAGCACCTCCCACCCAAGCTGTTGCTCAGCCCGCCACGGGAGGACGAAACACCAGCCCTGTGGAACAGGGAGACGCTCTATGCCTTCTGCCACAGAAAGCCTACTCCCAGTGCAGGCAGTTCCAGGCAGGCCCTTTATTGCTTTTTGCTTTCAGACCCAGGGTCTTTGTAGTGAGCTACATCCCAAGTCCTTTTTAATTTTGAGACAGAGTCTCATGACATTGCTAAGTTACCCAGGCTGGGTTTCAACTTGATCCTCC
>NW_004955487.1:4135910-4189206 GCF_000276665.1 Chinchilla lanigera
TATACTCATACACACAGGCATATCCCCAGGTATGTACACTCATACACACAAGCACACCTGAGCACACAAGAATGCACACTCATACACACACTCACTCACACAGAGGGGGCTCTGTGGTAGAGAATAGACACAGAATTCCTTGTACAAAGGAAGCCCCAAAGTCTGCTGCAGATGGGCTGCCCCTGGCACTGGCTGGCTTGTGGACACTGGGCTTCTAGGTTTCCGTGCCCACTTGTAAAGTGAGGAAATCAGAGCTGAGATTTGTGTCTTATGAGTCTGAGCAGTGCGCAGGGGCAGACTCACGCTGGCTGTCTGCGTGGGAGTCAGCTGACCAAGGATCGGTGGCATCAAGGTCAGGTCAGGATGTGGGTATTGAGACCCTGCTCCAAGCCTTAGGGCCACATGGTGGACTATTAGCAAAGCCTAGGAACTGGGCAGAGACCACCATCCCCACAGCAGGAGTCCTGGTTGCTGTCCAACCATGTGGGTTGCCTTGAGAACCCAGCAAACCCAATCTCTGGCAGGACAGAGGCTCCTGCTGTTTTAGCTTGGTCCCATTTGTGTGCCTGAGTGGCACTGGTACATCCTCTCCCAGTGGGTCTCAGCGCCCTCCTCTGCAACAGTGCCAGCACTGCAGGAAGACTTCCATGTGGGACCATGTCCAGTGCTACCTGTCCGGTGAGGTCTGCACAGCAGCTGCAGCTGCTGGTGTTGAGGAGTCAACACTCAGGTGAGCAGGAGCCGTGGGCCCTGAGGAGAGGGCTGAGTAGCGAGCAGTAGCTCCCGGGATGACAACAGCAGAAGGGATGGCCAGGTGTTCTCTGGGGACGGAGAAGCCAACCGAACTTCCCACATCCTGTGCACGTTCCTGCCCTAGGCCGATGCTAAATCAATTATCCGGATGCCCTTGTCTCTTCCCTAGTCTCTTCCCTTGTCTCTTCCATTCTCTACCACAGAGTCCCCTCTGTGTGAGTGAGTGTGTGTATGAGTGTGCATTCTTGTGTGCTCAGGTGTGCTTGTGTGTATGAGTGTACATACCTGGGGATATGCCTGTGTGTATGAGTATACATGGATATGTTTACATGAGTGTGTGTATGTGTGTGCAGGTATGTCTGTGTGGGTGTATATGAGAGTGTATGCATGCATACAGGTGAGCCTTGTACAAGTGTGCATGTGTGTATAAATATTTCTGCATACAGGTGTTGTGAGTGTGCAAGTGTTGTGAGTCAGGAGTGGTCACAAGAGCTGCTGCATTGCCTCATAGGTTAGGGGATCCCAAGCAGAGTCTGGGGGTCACAGTTCCTCTTTTTTTCATCTGTGTGCAGACATGCAAGGCAGAGCCTAGGGTGCAGGGGTCCTGGGAGTGGCTCGCTGAACTCACACAGCCCTTGCAGAGGCTTTGGGTGTGAAAGATGAGAGAGAACTCCAGAGATGGAATTTGTCACACCTGCCATATCCCCCTCCCAGACAGGGACAAGGGTCCCAGGAGCTACTATTCAGAGGGATGGCAGAGGCCAGCACTTTCCCCCAGTTCTCTGGCTGTCATTTGCCCTGGGACTCCCACTCTTTGAATCTTGTTACCACCATCCAGAGAGGGTGAGGGAGAGGAGGACACCAGACATGAACAGAAGGGTTTCTCTCTGAGACCCACTCAGTGTGAAGCAAGCAAGGAAGCTGGGCAAGGTGGTAAGGTCCTGCTTGGCTCTGCAGAGGGTCACCTCCCTGCTCACCACCCTCACTGTGCACACAGCAGTCTTGAGGGTGCATTAACACCCCCAGGGACCAGCCCTAGACAGTGTGCATGTGGGTGGGCGTGTGCCTTCATGCATGTGTGCTCCAGACAGAGAGACAGGTAGGGAGAGTGGGACAGCATCACAGGCTGTCACTTCTGCCTACAAGGAATGTGTGCCCATGTGCGAGGGAGACAGAGGGTGGGCACGGAAAGTTCAGCATGGTGCTCTTGCTCCTCGGGGTGGGTCCACCTCCTCCATGCCTCCGCAGGGTGTGAACTGTGTGACAAGGGGTGCTGCAGGCATCTGTGCCACACCCTCTACACATGAGACGGAGGCGCCATCTGATGCCTGCTTGATGCATCCAGGAAAAGTTGGCTGTACCATTATTTGTGCTGTTTTGTGGGAGTTTCACGCAGGAGAGGGACCAGGTCCAATCTGGCTGCAGTAGGGCTTTGCCTGTGCCTCTGGTGGGTTCTGCAGTCTCCCCTGTGCCCTGCACACATCCTACTGTCTCAGCCTGCCGTGAGTAGAGGGGACAACGAGGTAAACTGCTCTGGCCCTCCACCCAGTGTCTGAGAGCTCAGCCGGCAAAGGTGTGGGAAGGCCTTGGCAGATTTATGGGTTAAAATATGATATTTTATTGTAGCCAAACCATAGCCAAGGTGAAGTTGTCATGCTGGAAGTGGGTACAGGCTCACATTGTGCCCTTCCAGGGTCTCCCTGTCCTGCCCCTTCCATTCTCCCCTTGACCCACACAATCCACTCCCACCTCCTCCTCTCTGCCCATGCAGGGGAGGAGACGCTGCTACCTTCACATCACCACAGAAGCCAAAGGACTAAAGGACTCACGCTATGTCCTGAGTCCTGAGTAACGGACGGAAGATTCTGTCTCCTGGGGGATCTGTCACCAGGTGAGCAGCGATGCATAGCAGTGACCTGATGCATGGACTGTGGCTGAGGCTGACTGGTCCACTCTGCTCCCTGGAGAGGACTTATTGGGCCACAGCCACGCGCATTTTGCTCTGTGTGGGTGAGTATGCTGACTATAGGTGCACAAGCGCTTTCCTTCTCTTGCATTTGTGCCTGTAACCACATCTGCATGGACCTGAAGCCACATCTACAAGGACCTGAGACCATATCTGCACAGATTTGAGGTCACATCTGCAGAGACCTGTGACAGATCTGCATGGAGTGGTTTGTTTCCCTGAGATAGAGCCCGTGGGGAAGAACGGAGTCTGGGTGTGCTCTCTTTCGCTCATGACGTTACGTATGTTCTTAGCCGGAGGAATCAATATACTAACTACAAGAGTTCAAGATTTTTTAAAAGCTCAGGGAGACACCTGCTTGTCTTCTTCCTTCTAAGGCTAGTGTTAAACTGCCTGCTTCCGAATCGTACTTGAACCCTAGGGAACCGAGTGGTTTCTTGTTTGTATAAATACATAAAAAAATAATTGTCCTAGTCCAGTTGCGTTTTGAACAAAGTGCCTTGGACTAGGTGACTTGTAATTAATAGAAATTTATTTCCTGCAGTGCTGAAGACTACTCTTGGCTTTCAAGATGGTCCCTCATTGTGTGTCCCACATGGCAGATAAGACGTGAGGATCAGGAAAGTCTCTGGAGCCTTTTTATAAGGACATTCATCCCGTGTGGTGGACGGATCCCTCACAGCTTAATCCCGTCCCCAAAGCCCATCTCTTAACACCAACACCTTGGAGGTGAAGTCCCAACACACATTTTGGAAGAATCTACACATTCAAATCACAGCACTCTGTTCCTCAGCCGCATACATTATTGTTCCTCTCACAGAGTATATTCATTCCATCCCAATAACTCCAACAGTCTTAGCTCATTCAGCATCAGCTCAAGAATCTAAAGTACAAAGTCTCAGCCAATCAAATGCGCTGGAGATTTACAGGTGTGTTTCCTTCTGAGACCAATTCCCCTCCAACTGTGGGCTGGTGAAAGCAAACCTGTTTTGTGAGACAAAGAGAAGAGTCATTCCCTTTCTAAAAAGAAGAAAGCAAGCAAGGAAAGAAAGATAGAAGGAAAGAAAGAAAGAAGGAAGGAAGGAAGGAAGGAAGGAAGGAAGGAAGGAAGGAAGGAAGGAAGGAAGACAGTTTGGTCAAAGTCTTCGCCACTTTGTGGCTACCAGAGTATTCTTGGTCCCATTGCCCAATGGCACAGTCCTGCTTGTACCTGAGCTTCCTCCAAATGGCCTTTGTCACCCACATTTCTTTCCTTGACCATTTGAATGCTGTCCAGGAAGGCTGTGGTTTTCTTGCAGCTCCCTCTCCAGCAGACCCCTCACCAGAACTGCCCTTAGGGTCCAGCCCAGACTTCTGCCTGGAATAGAGTTCTACACTTCCACGCTGTCTCATCACCCACTTCCAAAGCTACTTCCTTATGTTCAGACTGTGTTGCACCAAGGCCCCAGCCTTGGTATGGATTTTCTGTCTTATTTTGTTTGCCTTGCTGTAAAGCGCCCATAAACTGAGAGGCTTGTCAACAACAAAAATGTCTGCCTGCAGTTCTGGAGGTGGAAGTTGGGACAAAGATGTTGGCTGATGCTGGCTCATTGATGGTGTCTTCCCATGTCCTCACAAGAAGGAAAGGGCCTGGGAGTGTGTTGGGTCCTTGACAAGTGCATTCATCTCATCATGAAGGCTCTGATGTCACCACCTAATCTACTTCCGGAAGCCCCTCTTTGGAATCCATCATACAGGCTTAGGCTTTCAACACAGGAACTCTGAAAGGAAGGCTGCCAGCTTTCAAACCATGGCAGCCACATTTGTAGGCAAGTTTGGTCAAGGCTGGAGGCCTCAGTTGACTCTTCCACAGCATAGCCATGCCTTCAAGTGCACATCAATGACACCATTTCTTACAAATTTGCTGAGGATTTTTTGAGGAATGGTTGTGGTTTGTCGCTGTTTGTGTCCTTGCAAGCACTGAATTTCTCTGTGACATGAAGCTGTGGAAAGGGGCAGGGTGTTGGCCATGGTACCATGGCCTTGGCAAGCAAGCACATTAATTTTCTAGTGATTTTTGCACAAGTGTGCTAGTCTGGATCAAAGGGCATAAATGAGCACATTTTTATTTGGTTAGGATTTGTTCACTGAATTAGTAACCATAAGAGTTGTGTGGTACCCAGAAAGCCATGAAAGGGCTTCAAGACTTAGAACTTTGGGAATGTTTCAGGGACTTTGGGGCAGAAAGTTATTCTCTTCATTCCACCTGGGTTTTACAGCATTACAAGGGAGCATGTATAGAGCTGGTGTACAGTGTATTACATGAATACTAAGTTTACTATTCCCTGGAAGCACTCACTGTAGGAAACCTATACCACATACAGGAAACATTCCGTGTTGCTCAGTTAAGGGTGGAAACACACTCACTCTTCACGACTTTCACCTTTCATAGCATGTTATCCTAAGTATAGAAAATTGGTGTTGTGGCTGAGGTCTAGACTGTCCTCTCTGTTGAGGGGGACTTTTGGGAGACGATTGGCTCATGGGGTGCTATACTCCTCAGTGCATTCATCCATGGACGAGTTTATAGCTGGATGTACTATGGAGCTGAGCCTGATTGTGTCATGGGGGGCATAGCTTTAGAAGATACACCTTCTCTTTCTGTATCCTGGCTACCATAATGTCGGCAGCTCCCCTCCACCAGGCCCTTTCACTATGTTATTCCTGCCTTGGAGCCAGCTTACCATGGACCGAACCCACTGGATACTGTGAGCCAAAATAAATCTCTCCCTTTAAGTAGCTGGTGTTGGGTATTGTGTCCGAGTGGATGGGAAAGTGACCAGGACAATTTGGGTTCTGGAATGGGTAATATGGGTTTCAAACCCAAGACAAGAAGTCCTCACATACACTGATACACATTTCCCTGACTTCTGCTGGATATTGTCCTCCTAGAGGCTACCCACAAGCCTGACTCAGACCTCAGGTAGGTGCAGCTGTCAGTGCCACTGAGACAGATGGCACAGGCTGAGGGGGCTTGGCCATGGGCACTGTGAGCTCCACCTGGGTTCCCAGAAGCCCTGTGGTTCTATGGCAGCTCCAAGGAGCAGCACACACGGGCAGCACCCAGGGATGCCTTGTCTCAGGGCTGGGGCCATCTGCAGGGCTCCCCACTGGTCCTCATTCTACACCTGGGAGCCCAGGCCAGTCTCTACCCTGCAGGACTTTGCATGTTCACCACAAGTCCTAGGAGGGTTTGGTTCTTATCTCAGGACTTTAGGAAAGTGACCCCAGCAATACCAGAGACCACAGACCTCACTCATCTAGGCAGAGCTGTGCACATCTCATGACATAGTGACATTGTGAGGGACACAGTGCCAGCCTCTGAGGCTTCCACCAGTGTCAGCCACGATCTGTGCAAGGCTGCGGTTACCATCACCCGCAGAGTGTGCAGAGGCAGCCCTAGGGCCAGGCCTGGGTCCCCTCCAGGGAAACTCTGCACATGCGGGTCAGTGCCACTCACAGGTCAGGAAAGAGCCGGGATGAGCTGGATGTCCTCTAGAGGCACCTGAGGTTGGCGGCCAGAGCGCCAGCAGACTCTGATGGGTCCCTGCCCACCGACTTGGCCCGCGCCCTGCTCCCAGCACCATCTGCCCGCTCCCGGCTGACGCTCTGTCAGCCTTCGCAGTGCCGTGACAAGCCTCGGGAAGCTGGAGCTCGACTTGGCGGAGAGATGAATTTGAAAGCTTCCCTTGGGAGCCCCCCTCTTCCTGCTCCCCCTCCTCGCCCCCTTCCAGGACCAATTTATCTGCCAGTCCAGCCTCCAAGTGGAGCTGGGGCCAAGTTGGCGGCCTGCCCATGCTTATCAGCCTCTGTGACCAGATGGCAGGAGAGCAGCCCGCAGCAGGCAGGACGGGGCTGGGGAGACCCTGTGTGTGCGCGAGGGTGCAGCTGGGGCGGGGGGAAAGAAGGAGGCATGGGGGACAGGGACACCCTGTTTCTGAGGTAGACGCCGAGTTGTGGGTGTATCTGTGTGTGCATGTGTGCACACGTGTGGTGGGCATGGGGTTGTGCATGTGTGTGCATGTATCTGTAGGGTTTGTGTGTGTGTGCATGCACAAGCATATGAATGTAGATGGGCTTACATGGATGTGTGTGCCTGTGTGACTGTATGCATGCATGAGAGCACACATATATAGGTGTGCATGCTTGGAGTGTACATATGTGTGTTCATACCTGTGTGGCGGACATGCATGTGTGTGCACACAAGCATCCATGTCATTGTGTACGCATGGGGGTATGCACATATGTAGAGGTGCATACATGGGTTGTGCTTGCATGTGCACGTGAGCACTCATGCACAGGTGTGTGTGCCTGTGCAGTCCTGGTGTGGTGGAGAGAGGGTGAGCAGGGGCCCTGGTTCTCTCTGGTTCTTTCTGCTGAGGCAAAGCTGCTGCTTGCTGGCAGGATAGAGCCCGTATCACTCATGCGTCCTCCTCTCTTAGTGTGAGCCCTGTAACCCAAGCTCTAGACCACAGGGCAGTCGAGAAACTGAAAGGAAAGTGCTCTCTGCATGGGAGGGGACTCCTAGGGCCTCCCATTGCCACCAGACAGCCTCTCCCACCCATCAGGGGATCCTTCTGCAGGTACCATTGTCCACACTCCAGGGCAATCCGGCTTCCTGGCTCCAACCACTCTCCCTGGCTCCCCTTCTTCCTGTTCCCAAGTCCTGGTCTCTTTGCACCTGCTCCTTGTCCTGCCTCTGTCTCCTGCCCCGGCTTCTTTCCTGCGCTGTAGGCCACACCCCAGCTGCCCTGGCCCTGGGTCCTCTCTGCTGGAGGCTCTGGCGGACTCATAGAGCCCTGAATGATGCCTGGCATGTGGCCTTCCTGACGTCATCCCACACCTGCCCCTCTTCGGGGAGGACCCAGTCCCCACCACCTCTATCCAGGAATCCAAGGTGGTCCTGACCACTCCCCGAGGCCCTTTACCCACCAGTGCTGAGACCCAGGTCTGTGTCCTTACTGTCTCGATCCCTTCTGAATACGGGGATTGGTCTGCCCTCTCTAGTTGGGTGACCCTGTCTTCCTGTGCCCATTTCCCCTACATAACACATAGAATCCATTCTCCAAGCCACCTGGAAGCCATCCTCCCATTACCCTTGCACTCCGTGTGCAAAGTTCTTCCCCATCAGACCTCCTGCCCGGCAGGCCCACCAGGCACCGCTGCTGTTCCCCACAACACCCACCCACACGGCACTTTATTGCCCTCTCCACAGCCCCCACGGGCCAGCCACAGCCCACCTCAGCCATGGCATCACCGTGACACCCACCTGGTTCTGCTCAGACTGGCCAAGTCAGACAGCGAAGGGACACCTCTGTTCGCCACCTCGGGTGGAGCTGTCTTCACCTTCTGCACTCTGGGGATGGCCACGTCCCTCCTGTTTGCCCTTGTACCACAACTACCAGTCCTACTGCCTTCTGCCATCCTCTCTCAGTAACTGATTCTGGGAACTGCACCTTCCCCACTCCAAGTCCTAGCCTGGGACTCAGCACTCTGACCATGTGTCCTCCCTGCCACCCCCCGAGGCCACCTCTCTGACTGGGCAGTCCCTAGGCTGTGCCAAGCCTCCTCTGTGCTTTCTTCCTTCAGAATCCCCATAACACAGGACCAGCAGGCTGGGGTTCTGCCCTGTGGCAGCCAGCTGTGGCCATGAAAGTCTTGGCTACCCCACAACCCAAGTTTCTTCTCCTCTGCTCTGCCGTTAGATCAGGGTGCTTCCTCTGAAACTGGAGCCGGCTTCAAGTTTCTCACCCCTCTGTGTACCTATGAGCTCCTAAGCATCCTGTTCAAATACAGATGCTGATTGCAGGCTGGGCTTGGGGCCTGGAATCTGCATCTCTAAGAGCACCTCTGGGAGAGGGCACTGGGCTTCTCCAGTGCCCCCTGGACCTCTATCCTTACACAGTTCTCTCCAGATGTGGTGGCTTTGACCTCATCCTTGTTTGTGAAGCTGTGACAGGACATCAAGAATTGGGTAATTTATGCAGAACAGAAAAGTATTTCTCAAAGTCCTGGAGGCTGAGACGTCCTCGGCGAAGGCAAGGCCTCCTCTCTGGGTCCTCACGCAGTGCAGGGCAGAAGGGAGCCAGGACAGACCATGCTCTGGCGGGGATAGAGAAAGGAAGCAAGGCCCTGCAAGGCCTTCCCACAGAGGCTGGGCCCTCTGGACCTAAACTCAGTCCCAACTGCTGGGCCGAACATTGTTTAAAACACATGAATCAGGGACATAGTCAGCATCCCCGGCCCTCTGCTCGCTCTGTGGTGTTGACCTGGGCCAGCCTGGGAACAGGAGGTCAGGGCCCACAGTCCTAGGGCTCAGGCCTGGCATGTATTTGGCAGGACGCTGTTCACATGATGGTTCATACGGGATGATAATTTCCATCTTGGAGGTGAATCCTGCTGTCCCAGGAATCAGCCAAACATCTCCAGTGTGCAGAGAAACGGGATCTGCTAGGGAGAGGGTGTGAGGCTGAGGCCCCTGGGTGGTGTGAACCGAAGAGACAGAGCCTATTTCCTGTAGATCTCTGCCCTCAGCAGGGCTCTCTTAACATATACATATACAGGTGCATTTATATATGTGTACATGTGTATACACTCATGTACATACGTGTGCATATATGTGCCTGCATATGTGCATACATTTACATGTATGTGGATAGTGTGAGTTTATAGTATACATACATGTGTTTATATATGTATGCATTTAAATGTGTATGCATTCACACACATGCACTTGTGTATGCATACATGCATGTATGTGTGTTCACTTGTGCCCGTGTTGTATACATGCGTTTTCAGATGTACAAGTGTGCACATGTGTGTGGAGTGTGCACCATTTCTTGTGTGTGAGCAGCAGGGGCTGTGAAACAATCCTGGGCTCAGCCTCAGCCCGCTAGGTCTCTGTGTGTCCCCTCTGGCCTTATGGGGCGTTGCCCGAGCCATCTGCTGCCCCATCCCTGTCAACACTGTCCTGTTTACCCTCTGTCCTCAGCAGCACCCACACCAGGCTAGGGCCTCAGGTCCTCTTGGTCTGTGTGGGTTCCAGGCTCTGGGATGAGCCCTCGTGTTCCACAGGGGTCCTCAGCAGGCTGCTTCCCCCTTCATTCTGTGCAGAGCACCATCCGGATGCATCTGGGTTGTAAAAACAGGAAGTGGAAGAGGCAGGGCAAGAGAAAGCAGAGAGATAGATGGAGAGAGAGAGAGAAGAGAGGAGAAGGAGGAGGAAGAGGAGGAGAGAAAGAAGAAAAAGAAGGGGAAGGAGGAGAACAAAAAATAGAGAAGAAAGAGACCGAGTGGCAGCAGCAGGGCCCTGGCCAGCCGGCCCTGACCCGAGCCCCAGGAGAGCACTCTGAGGCACAGGCTCCTGCGTGACACCTGCTGGTGAACTCACACTTGGACTCCACCCTGTATCCTCAGGCCCATCTGATCTGAACCTTCCCTGCGGACCCCCGTGAGCTTGCTGAGGTCTCACTCCCTACCTGCCCCCATGAAATCAGGGACAGGCCAAGCTCTTTGCTGCTGTCTCTGCTGGATCCCAATGCCAAGGCCATGCTCCCCTGCCCCTGGCTTTGAGCAGGTGCTGCCAGGAAGAGCCCGGGAGTCACTCTATGCACGCCAGTGTGCTTGCTGGGATATGTAGGCACCGGCTCTCCCACCCTTCTTCCCTGGAAGTCTCCATCTTGCCCAGAGGGTGCCTTCCAGACGTGCTGCCCGGGTGGGGCAGGTGGTGTCCTGTCCCCTACACAGGCCCACCCGCTGTGCCCCAGAGCCCTAGGCTGGTGTGGTGGCCTCTTGGATGGCATCAGCATCCACCCACTTTCCAAACCCAGGAGAGGGAGGGTTTTCCCTCCTGGGGAAGCAGGACAGTCCAGACAATCACTTCTGTACATTTATGAGGCATCTTTAGAACAGAAATGGGGTCCTATTGTGAAAAGACAGAGGTTGCTCTGGCCCTGTGGCCATCTGGTTCCCTCCAGAATGTGTCCTGGTTGCAGCCAGCCAGTCCATCTGCACTCCCTCCCCTCCCCACCAAAGCTTGAAAGAGAAATGGTTACCCATCAGAACAGTGTCTAAACTGAGCAGAGTTCCAGAGGGTAAGATGGTTCGGAGATGCCTCGGGTCATCCTGGCAGGAGACCGCGGATTCCATCAGACAACGGGACTTAAGGCGGAGGACCGATCTGTGTAGACCGGGACCTGTAACACCCTGTGTGAAAGGCGCTGGGAAGGAGATGTGCAAACCTCACACTGGAGTCCCATTCCCTAGACACGCACAGGCTGGGGGCTCTGCTTCCCCAGGCCGGTGTCCCCCTCTCCACAGAGCTGAGCTCTTCAAACAGCGGATTTCATGCCCACCTCCCTCATGCCGGGCCACCAGCCGCGCCCTGTGGAGACCAGCTGCCTGGAGCGCCTGTTCTCAGATGTGGGCAGAATGTGAATCTGCCATGTGCTTGTGGATAAAAAAAAAAAAAAAAAAAAAAAGAAAGCCAGACTGCTTTTCTGTCTGTTAGAAGGAGCCTAACATTTTCATGATTGCGTGGAAGTGCTGTGCTCCCAGGCTAGACCCTTTCCCAGGGCTGACTGCTGCCCATCGTCCATCCTTTTAGGGGTGGCTTCTGGAGACCCAGCATGGGGGTTTCATCTGACCAGCAATCCAAGAAAGCAAACTGGACATTAAACTGGACATTAAAAGAAATCTGGCTGGACATGGTGGTACATGCCTATAATCTCAGCACTCAGGAGGCTGAGGCAGGAGGATTGTGAATTCTAGGCCAGCCTGAACTACACAGCCAGACCTTGTCTGAAAAAACAATGAAGAAAAGACAACAGATCTGGAGTCCTGGGGGCTCCCTGAGGTGCAGCCAACGTGGGATCTCACCCCTGCCCCACCTGCCCTGAGTGTGCACTGCAGTGACTGTCCCAACCATTCTGTCCATTCAGTGGAAGAAGAAAAGAAATGGTATAGGTGGATTGGATCACGCGCAGCCTCTGTGCACCAGGAGAGCAGGGCTTTCATGAGGGTCTGCAGCCCCTGACCCCAGGGCCCAAGGCTGCAGCAGCTATAAAGGCCTCAGCCTTCACTTGGAGGGGAAATCAGGTGGAAGTCACTGACCCTAGGACATCCCTGCCCTTTCCAGCCACTGTCCTCTCTATGGAGGTGGGGACAGGGACCTTGGGGTTCTTGCAAAACAGCACCTCCCTTTAGCACCAGGCCATTTAGGGGAGGCACTGTGTCCTTCAATGTTTCCTGTTGTGTCCCTACCCTGGGACCTCAGGATGTGGCAGTTGTTGGAGATGTCCTTGGAGGAGGTGATGGGGTGAAATGAGTGTGGCCCTAGAGCGTTATGATGATGTCCTTGTAAAAAGAGATGGCCAGGATACAAACACACAAAGGGACAACCCGATGGGACGCATTGAGCAGATAGCCACAGCAAGCCCAAGAGAGAGGTGTCGAGAGGAACAGGCCTGGACCTGGAGCTTCTGGTGGTCTGTGGCCACGTGGCTTGCATCTGGTGGCCTTGTGACCGCAGACACAACTGAGGATGGGGCAGGCTGACCCCTGAGTTGGTGGTAAAGGGCCAGGCTGGGGGCAGGCTCGCATCCCATTTGAGGAATGGCCAGTGGCCATCCTGAGATAAGCTTGGGCCACAGATCAAGGCCACGTGTGCAGCCTTGGTCAGCAGGCTCCCTGTCTGCCCCTCTGCTGGGCACTGGAGACTTCTGTTTGCCATGGTCTGAGGGGTCTTCTTGTAAGAGGCAGCTCCTGTCCTCCAGGAGCAGAGGACCTGGCCCCAGGCCATGACCCAGGGCAGACGGTGACAGTGGCTGCACAATGCTGGGGACATTGTGACACAGTGGTGGGGACCAGAGCACGGGCCCCTTTGTGGGCCTCCTCCTTGCCTACCCAGCTTGCATTTATGAAGACAAAAGGTCATCGTACCTCCCAGTTTAGGAGGGTCCAGCCAATGGTTGCTTGTCCCCAGTGTTCTGGGCCTGCGGCTGCTCTAACAAATCACCATTGCATTGGTGGCCTCAAGCAACAGAAATGCAGTGTTCTCAGCAGTTCTGGGGCCACAGGTCCAAACTTAGTTTCATGGGCCAGCACAAGGGAGTCAGCAGGAAAAGAGCCCTCTTGCCTCCCCAGCTCTGGGGACAGCTGATGACCGGAGTGGGCTGTGCACACCAAGCCCCACCCCTGTGCTCACCTGGCCTCCTGGTCTGTGGTGAGGCATCCCTCTGCCTCTGTGATAAGGACGCCTGTGTCAGGGCCCACCATGTCATGATGTGGGGTCACACCTGCAGAGCCCCTCTTTCCAGTTTCCAGTGACAGTACCTGCTGTCCCTGGGACCCTCACATAGGCAAGGGCTTGGGGAGGCAGCACTACAGAACAAAAGGCTGGAGGTTGGGAGGACAAAATCCTGCCCCTGCATCCTGAAAGAGAGGAATTGGATCTTCCTAGCCTGCCTTGCTTCTCTGAACCTCAGGTTGTCCTTCTGTAAAGTGGGGATAATACTGCACCTGTTCATGGGTCCACGCATGGGTTTAGGAAGCAATGCATGCAAGGAATTAGGTACAGAGCCTGCACTGGCCACCCCAGGTGGATATTGAGCTTTCTCCTCTCCTTTCCTTGGCTGGATCTTCTGGGGCTGTCCTGTCCTCACCTCTCTCCTGGGACGTGACCTGGCTTACTCAGCTGTGTCATGTGGACCTGAGATTTAGGATAGGATCTTCTGGGGTGGGGGGAGAGTGACACAGAAAAATGAAAGGTACCTTAATGGCAGGTCCACCTGGAGTGCCAGAGGTGGCCTTAGGGTGAGGAGGGACTGGAGATGGGGCCCAGACAGTGCAGAGAGACCATGGGGAGCCCTGGCCTGTGGCTCCCAGGGCTAATGAGCCAGCGCAGAGCCTGCAGATTCCCCTCTGTGGGACAAGTGGCTGTGAATCTGCCTTGCTGCTGAGCTTGGCTAGCTGCTCTCCGCTCTCCATGGCAACCAGGGAAAGGGGGCCAGGACTCTCAGTGCGCGGCAGCGTGGGCGCTGTCTGCAGGCAGTGCGCTAGGAGGAGTGCGCCAGCAAACTGCAGCCCTGATTCCAGCCTGGCGCACCAAACATCCCTGTCACCGTCACCCAGGAGCTCCTGAAATACAGCACATCCTGGCACCAGTCTGTTCCTGCAGCAGAAGAGGAAGCAGAGACAGAGAGGCAAAGCAAGGTTCCTGATGACACACAGCTAGTTCATGGGAGGTCGGGTTGGGACCAAGGCCGGATCTTCTGAAGTCTGTCCTCAGGGAGCAATGACCTTGGGCGTCCTCCTGTAATCTTGGTTTGTGCTCAGGTTGAATTCACAAAGGGGCATTGTCAAAACCCCAGCCAGCAATGAGATCCCAAGGAACTAGGAGATGTCATGAGCTCTGGGCAATTTTAGGAAACCCAGGAATTCTGAGGACATCTGTGCACCTTGAGTTCATTTTAGGTCTACCAGTATATTTTTTTTAGTAAGGAACTACTAAAATGTAACTGACTTGTTCCACAGGCATCCAGAAATGCTCCCTGTGGAGCAGATCATTAGAGCAGGAAGGGTTGCAGAGCCCGAGACCAAGGAGCCCAAGGGGGAGGGCAGTCATAGGTCTCGGTGCAGCCAGCTGGCCACCTCTCCTCATGGTGGACACCTCCTGCCAGGCAGCTCAGCATCCCCAAAGCCAGCCCTGTGATCTGTTCTGGCACTGAAGCTTCCATGATGTCAAGGGCTACTTTAGTGGACTCCCCAAATTGGCTTTTTATGCTTTCCACCCAAATTCCCAATTTTATGGCTCTGCAGACTTGCACTCCCTTCTTCTGTGTGGCATTATCCTGGCTATTTGGAAATGCTTCTAGGTGTCCCTCTGAGCCAGCGCTGCCCATGAGCACTTATGAATGTGGACAGGTATGGTCCCTGCTGTTGGCCTGGGTTCTGGCGGCCCACATCAAGGTCTGGGCACATTAGAGTGTCCTACTCACCCCTTGGGCATGAGGTGAGCCAGAAAGTTGTCACAGTGTGAGGCCAAGAGGTTCAGGTAAGTGGCTGCCTACCATGCAGGAGGTGGACTCCAGAGATGGAGGAATAGAAAACCACAGAGTGAGTGATAACCTATAGTGTGTGATGGCAAAAGGACATCAGAAGTCACAGCTATAGAGAACCCCACTGTGGGAAAGAGCAAGGGGCTGCCCTTGCCTGCCTCAGGGCAACTCAAGATTCCTCCTGCATGGTTTCCAAGAGGCCTTCCACTTCAGCATGACTGTCCGCCAGGGTTGGTGGGCACTTAGTTAGCAGGTGGGCCCTTCTCAGGTGGGCAGCACTGTTTCTTAACACATAGTACTGCTGAAATCTACTTGACCATCCCAGTGTTCCCAGAGAGCTGCTCCTGGCCGGGCTGCTGATGGTGATGCCAGATTCAGTAGAGACCAATCCATCCCTTGGACCACGGAGCCCTAGTGAGATCCTGCATGGAGAATGTGGGGAGCTGGGTCTCTGCTCGAGGGTTGCCCAGGCTGCATGTGTGTGCAGCACACCTACGCATGTGAGGCTGTGACAACTGCGCTTCCCCCTCGTTCCAGAGATGATCCCATTCTGTTTTACATTTTCAGGCTGATCTGTGACATGAGATGAAACCAGTTTGTAATCGTCTGAAGCCTGGAGCCTGTGTAGGTTTTTCTTAAAACCCCATCTGCTTTTTAATCAGCGCAGATTCCTCCAAGATTCTCATGCTAAAGGCTCCTCTGTCTTGGCTTTAGGTGTTCAGGGGTAGAATCCACCTCTGTCTGTGCAGTGAGCCACCCCGTGGCATGTGGGTACCCAGGACGAGCTACTGGTCACTGCTCACCATACTCAGGTAGGATTTTAGAGCTCCCACTTCTCCCTAAGTTCTGGCCCTGGACTTCCTGCTGCACGGCCTGGAGCAATAGAAGAGGTGCAGGGTGGCTGAGGCTGAGGTCAGTCTCATTGGACCTGGGCTGTGGATGAGGGCAGTGGTGTGGCATGAAGCCAGGGAAACCCCACCTCATCCCCTCACAGCGCACCTGCCTCTGTCTCTCCCAGGGGAATCTTGGACCCCTACACCAGTGCACCTGGCCCCAGTTATACAGAGGAAGCTAGAAGTGGAGGGGTCCCAGGACATGGTCTAAAGTCTGTCTTGCAGCCAGAGGGCATGTTAGCAGTTACAGGTGCCCATCGTTCAGAAACCCAAGGTGCACCTGTTTGGGAAACACGGGCTCCCTGCCCCTGGCTTCACGCATGGGGGGGGACGTCTATGCACCGTCTGCCTTGATCCTGCCACTGCACTTGCTCCTCTCTCAAGGGTGACAGATTTGTCCAATTGCAAGTTGGAGATGAGGTTTGGGGGTTCCCCTACCCTCTTCCCCCAGGAGCTGGTCCCCAGCTCATGTTTGGAACAGGTCAGCGTGGGAGGCCAGTTTCCACATTGTCCATCTGGGGTCCAGATCAGGAAGCAGAGCCTCCTTCTGACTAGTCCAGGGTCCCTGTGGCCCTTGGTTGGTTCCAAATTCTGGCAAAGGTGGAGGAGCAGTTCGTGCTCCGAGCAGCACCCAACACTGCCGAGCGGAGGTCCTGGCACGGGTCACTGTTTCCAGCCTCTGGCACTGCCCCTTGAGTCCACTGCTAGCACACCCAGGCATTGCTTGTTGGGGTTTATTTTTATGCTCCTAGTAACACGCTCTTATCGGGCTTCCTCAAAAGAGGTGTGATCTCGGGCTTCACAGGTGCTAGCGTGGGCTCCGCCTTCACCAGCCTCCTCTCCCTTCTGAGTCCAGTCAAGGTCATGCTATGCAGTCAGGTGACACTTTTGTCAAGGCCAAGGTTGCCCTCTGCCAGTGTGGCCACAGTGCCCACCCAAGCCCTGGTTCCCTCTGGCAGGTCCCATCCCTTCCTGTGCCATTCTGCATGACTGCGTACCGCTGTCAGGGGCTGATGTTCCATGGATGGATCTGCTGGTCATGAGGGGAGTAACGGGCAGGGACACATGCAAAGACGAGGCAAGTGTCCCTCTTCCTTGCCAAACTGGAATCCCAGTGAATTTATGAGGGGGACATGGAGGCTCCAAGGCACAAAATAAGGATCCCAAAGTTGCATGGCCAGAGCAGGATGGAGGTGTCAGGGTGTTGGTCCCTGCCAATGCTCTCATTCCTACCTCTATGTGGACCGTGACCGAGGATCTCCCACCCCGCACCCGCCCCTCAAGGGCACTGCTGGAGACCCAATTCCAGAGCAGCCAACGCTCACGTCCCCCAGACAGAGCCTCTCCCTCAGCAGCGGAAGCCAGTGGCAGGGTCCTGGCTGGGTCAATGGCAGCATAAGTCCTTCCTTCAGAATCGGGTGGGGCATCCATGGGACCTGCAATATCCCCAAGATGCAGCTGATCCTCATCTCTGAGGTGAAGCCACGTCTCTGTTCTCATATGCTTTCTACCTGGGTATAGCTGCTTTGAGGAGTGTGATACTGCTGATGTTTGCTCCTCCAAGTCCCCACACTCATTTTGACACAGCCAGAGAAGCCAAGGCCAGCTGGGTGGGTGTGCACTGTCTCTGTGTTGTTGATGCATCCAGTGTCTGTTCACTGCCCTCCCCGTCGTTTCAGGGCTGTGGTTGAACCAGAAATCCACAGAAGTGGGACTTGGCCACCTGGGCTCAGTGGTGCATGCCTGTAATCCTAGCACTTTGGGAGGCTGAGGCAGGAGGACCAAAAGTTCTATTACAGCTTAGCAAAACTATGTCTCAAGAAAATAAAAGGATTGAGATTTAGCTCAATGTAAAGGCCCTGGGTTCAATTGCAAGTATTGCCAAAAAAAAAAAAAAAAAAGGAACTTTACTAAGAGCTAATGAAAAGGTGGAGAAGCCTCACTGCCAACCCCATGCTGAATTCTACACAGTGAGTAATTTCTGTCCTGCATTATGGGAAAGGCATCAATCCACTGAGACCCCTGAGGCTTCTATTCACTTGGCTTATATCTGGGTAGAGGTTGGCTCTCCATTCTTCCTTGAATGTAAAAGAGAAGAGTAGTTTTTCAAGATTAATCACACCATTATCAATGAAGTAATCAAAGTCTTTGTAGGTATAAAATCCAGTGCACAGTTGAAATTGAAGGTGGCAGGATGACACTAGATGGGCTGGGAGAGGTGACTTCTGTCCATGAGTCCATGTGACAGCCACACCCACAGCTCCCAGCCACCAGGACGGCACAATCCATGGCACTGCAGAATCACTAGGACATAGACTGCTGTTTCTTTGTGAGTGTGAGGTTCCATTTGTGATGTTTAAGAGAATCAGAGAATTTGTAGGAGGGAGGTTTCCTATGGGGCTGGACACGTGTAGAGAATGGGGCAGTCTTTGAACAAAGACAGGCCTCCTTCTGCACCTCCAGGTGGTGACCCAGGCCAGGTGTGTCCTTGCAGGTGTTTTGGCTCTTCAGGGGTGCTTTGGGCAGAAGTTGCGGGCCTCAGGATGCCGTAGCACACAGTGATGTGGGGATGCATTTGGGTAAGGTGGCTCCCAGGATCCTGTGTAAGCCTGACACTTGTACAAGCACAGCCCCTGGGAACTCGGCTCTCAATTAGATGTGTGCTATGCCCAGCATGGCTTTTCATCTCTGGAGGGAGGTGGCAAGGGGAACAGGGTCCCTCATTAATGCTTCCTCAAAGGGCTTGTAGTTAATGATATCGTGTAGGTCTCTCATCCTCAAATTTATCAAAAGTGGTTGCAAATAGAAGTCCGTTTTACTTTTATATTTTTCATTTGCCTACATAATCTCTGGTGAGCGCTGTGTGCCCAGAGGGGTCCAGAGAGCCAGTCCTTGTGGATCACATGGGGTCATGGACACCATGGGGATCTGTCACTCTGTCCCTGAGGGTGGAGAGGTCCCCAGAGCTGCAGAGGCTGTATTGGTCTTTGCATCAACGAAGTCTCGTTGAAGCTCTGCAATTAGATGTCAATGGTGGAGATTTCTTAAATATTGCCTGAAGCCATTCCTAGTGCAAGCTGAGGTTTGGGATTTGAAAGATATGCCCAAAAAGTCCAGAGAAGCTGAGTAAGTATTTTCTCAGGGTCACAGTGTTCTACGTGACAGGATTTGAGCTCAGTAATGTTTGACCCCAGGTGACGGCCTTATTCAGCACATTTTGTCATCAGGACGTGGTTTTATCTGTCCTAAACCTATCACATTTATGCTTCAAAGAATGGTTTTGTGTCCCACTGTGTCCCCATTTTGGGCAGCTCTGTTGACGTGAGTGTGCTCCCCTCGCTCTTTCTGCCTGTTACTCTCAGGATCCTCAACTAAGCAGTGCGTGCTCCTCGGTTCGATTCAGTTCGGATCAACAGTTGAGCACTGCATTGGTCAGTGTTGTCGCATAACGAGTTACACCACAGCTTAGGGGTTCAAACAAAAGCATTTTTGACAGATGTTTCCCGACCTCATGATGACGTTACAGCCTGATAAACCCACCCTATCATAGACAGTATCCACAATCTAAAATGCGCTGGGTGTGTCTAGCCTACCTAACATCCTAGCTCAGCAATGCCCCACACTGTATCTCCATGGCTTCCCCTCGTGATTTCAGGGCCAACTGAGAGCTGCTGCTGTAGCCCAGAATCACATATCGCCAGCCTGGAGAAAGATCCACATTCAGAATTCCAAGCAGGGTTTAATGAATGCTTATAGCTTCCCCACAATTGTGAAGTTGAAAAATCGTAAATGAAAACAGTACAGGTCAGAGGCGTCTGGATGTTAGTTTCTGTGGCTCAGGCTGCACCAAGCTGCAGCCCTCTCTGCAGAGCTGAAGGGGACCCTATCAGCTCCCAGGAGGGAAAGGTCACAGTCATCATCCCTGTGACCTCATCACAGACATGCTGCCTGTGGATGGTTTGGTCTTGCTCTTTTTATTGGTAAAGAATCAATCCCAGCCCGGTGCAAGGCTGGGCAGGGGGCAGGGGATGAATGCTACTTACATGAACAGGCCACTTACATGCCTGCCGTGTGCTGACACCATCCTGCCACTGGAGTCCTGAGGCTGAGAAGCCTCGGTAATTTACAACAAGAAGAACCTGGATCAACTAATGTATTTTGCTATAGTACTATAGTATTATAAGCACAGTAGTATAAATACTAAGAGTACAATGGAGGCTAAGAGAAAGAATAACTCAACTCAGAGTGGACAGAGAAGCCAGAGGGCTTCCGGGAAGAAGTGAAATATGAACTGATACTTGAAGAATAAATAAATAACCTGACCCAGTTCCTGGAGGAATTGGCTCAGCTGGCAACTCCAGAGTTTGGGAGCTCCTGTTCCTCCAGGAAATGTCTGCGTTTCTCCTCCTAATGCCCCAGAGAAGTGGCTGAGGATTAGCATGGCTGAGCACTGTGGCTCACTCTAGCAGCAATATTAATATTGCACGTAAAGGAGCATTGTTCCTGCAGAATGTCCCAGTCAGCTCGAATTATGCTCTTGCCAAAATACCCTTGTAAACATCAAATTTTGAGAAAGTGAGGGGGAATTATGTTAATCATATTCCTAAGAGCACTCAAGCAAAGGGCTGTTTATTGAAAATATTGACATGATGAAAAAACTGCTGGAGTGATATGGCTGGGGGCTTTCCAGGACGTCACTGCGGGGAGGCAGGGGCACTCAGCTTTGACACGGGGCCTGGCTGACAGGTTGTGCTTGCCTGCAGGGACATAACTGCAATCAGTCATGCTGGGAGGAAGACAGGATCACAAGGGAGGTCCCTCTGGTCTGGTTGGGACTGCTGGGCATGTCCCTGCCTGAGACGGGGTGATGGTGCCCCAGCTCCAAGAGAAGGGGCTGCTCAGCTCCTACGTGGCAAACAGGCTCAAAAGAGGTACTCTAGGAAGACCCTGTTAGGCTCAGCCCCAGGACCCTGCACTCCTCACTTGCAGCCATTCTGCCTCCTCCCAATTTGTACAGCAGGAGTTTCTGTGATGGAACTGAAGAATACAGTGAGTGTTTAAATTCAAAGAAATGTATTACAGTAAATGGCACATCGCTGTGAATCCCCTCAGAGTCCTCCCCTGGCTTGGAACACTCTCATCCCATCGTCTTTGCTACTTCCTGCAGCAGCTCTGGAGTCCTCTTTCCCAAGGGTCTTCAGTTGTGCCGTCTCGGTTGCCTCAGTGTCCTGAATGGGTTCAACACATTTTCCTTTCCTGGTCATTTTGTCTTTGAGGAACAGCCAGAAGTCATACGATGCCAGATCTGGTGAATGAGGTGCATGATTGTCTCTTAGTGTCTGCTTGGTCAT
Organism: Chinchilla lanigera; assembly: GCF_000276665.1. Lineage (NCBI taxonomy): Eukaryota > Metazoa > Chordata > Mammalia > Rodentia > Chinchillidae > Chinchilla > Chinchilla lanigera. The sequence goes on from NW_004955487.1 coordinate 4,156,969, forward strand.
CTCTTCCTATGTGGCTCTCTGATAATCTGGGTGCATTGTGGGAGAAGGCTACCCCAGTAAACCTGAGATCCCTATGTCCCCCCAAAATCACTCACAAGCAGAATCCAAAGTGATCCCCTAGACTAAGTACCACCATTCCCACTTCAGTCAGTAGGGCCGACTGTCATTGATCTTTGAGGCCCATCTTTCTGGAAGAACTGTTCTTTACCTATTTATCTGTTGATGGACATATAGTCACAATGGAGAACTACTTTGCCACAAAGAAAGATAAACTTCAGTCATCTGTAGAAAAATGGGTTCACATTGAGAGCATAATGTTAAATGAACTAAATCAGACACATAAACTTTAAAATCATATGGTTTCTCTTATGAGAAACCCAAAGTATAAATAAATCAATGAAAGATACACAATGGGAAATAGGGAGGTAGATGTCTGACAGATGGGAAGGGGACTAAGAGATGGAAAGAAGATGAAAGGGCCTCAGTGGAAGGGATGTAAAAAGAAAGGAGCTGTGTCTTGTCCATGTGCCAACGCCCCACAGTGAATGCCATAAACATGGACTAAAGAAATGCAAAAAGTGGCAGGGCTGCATGGTGAGCAGGGTCACACTCCTAAGGAACGTGCAGCGGGCTGGGTTTGCGTGTGACCCCAGCTGTGACCCCAACCATGACCCCAACCATGACCCCACACATTGTTGTCACTGTGGCTTAGGGAGAAGAATCAGGAAGGTTTATAGCTACTTGGGGACACTGGGATTACAGGCCATTTTGGGTTTTCTTACTTTCTTTTCTTCATTCCCTAAATTTTCTGCCATATGCAATTGTGGCTTCCACAATGGAAGGATCCAGCAAGGTTCTTCCATAGATGGAAGCCCCTTCTGTCCTTCAGTGCTTTGGGAGGGAAAGCTCTGGAGACCCCAAGAGACACCATAGCCTTTGGGGGTACTGTGCGGGGCTGACGGGCTGTCTAGGCCTCTGGCCACCCACCAAGGCAGGGAGACAGGGACAGTGTCAGCTGGGTCAGGTTTGGGGACCGCACACCCAGTGGCGGCCTTTCCATGGGAAAATCCTTGTGACCCATTTAAAAATACTCTATTCAAACCAGCACAATGGCTGGTATTTATATTTGGTTAAAAATAGCTTTTTTTTTTTTTATTACAAAAGAACTTAGGAAAAAAACCCCTGGAAGTTATAAGAAATATATAAAGGGAAGACATTTGCAGAAATCGCTGATTATATACTTGTGCAGAGCTGTGGGGACATATTTATTGTGTTGTTTGAAGATTCGATGTGAAATTCAGGAATGAGAACAATGGTCTGTAACAAAACCATCTGAACGGAAGTCTGCGGCAACCTAAGGAAAACAGCCCTGGAACCAGGATTGTGCTCCCAGCCCCAAACCCTGGGAACACGTCCTCTCTGAGCTCACAGGGCTTCAACAACACCTTCTCTAATGCTGTGTTGCCAGCCTTGTTCCCCAAGCACCCTCTGCTTCTTCCAGTGATTCTAACACTCCCACCCCTCCCGGCCAGCTTTGTTCCTGGTTTGCTGGACCTGCCAGGCACCCACAGGTTCTCCTGGTCTGGCTGGTGGCCCTTAGATGCTCAGGGGCTCTGGTGCATGAGAAGCAGGGACCTTGGGTGATAAAGGGCAAGTAGCAATGCCTCTCTCAGAGCTTGTGGCAGTATCAGTAGAATAGCTTTTGTGTTTTTTTATCTACACAAGGAATGATCACAATATACAGTGAATATTTAAATTTAAAAAATGTGCTGCAGTAGAAGATGAATTGCCATGAATCTCCCTCAAAATCTTCCCCCTCACTTAGCACACACTTGTCCCATTGTTCTTGCCACTTTCTGCTGCTGCTCTGGAGTCCTCTTTCCTGAAGGTCTTTACAAAGTGTGATAAAAAGTATGGTGAGTGCTGCTGCTGAGCATCATGCAAAAGAAGAGCAGGCTCATAAAAACACGACGGTGTGTCCTCATCCATCTTAGTCACTGCATCTGGCACTATGCGACCTCTGGTTCTTCCCCAAAGTCAAAATGATCTTAAAAGGGAACCATTTTGAATCAATTTAGGACAGCCAGGACACTGCAGCTAAAGATCTTCAGTATGGCGGTATGCTTTTTTAAACCATAATACTTTTAAAAATTTAAGCATTCATTGTATTTTTAAATCACAGCTCATTTCTCTCTGTACCATAGGACTTGTTTTTGATGTCAGTCTCTGCAACTGCGTCCTCAGAGACAGGGTGAAACTATATGTCACACACTGATCCCCTGGAGCTCCCTCCCCTCCCAGCTCGGGCTCCTCCAGCAGACAGGATTAGGCAGGCCCACCACCTTTGGAAACATGCCCAGGTGCAGAGATATCCCAGATACCAAAGTGGCTCAGCTCTAGTGGCCTCCAGCAAGGACCTGGGAAGGAACCTCAAGGGCCCAGCCTGTTGCCAGGTTATCCTGAATGAGCCACTCATAGGCGGGCAATGTGAGCTCTGCATGGTGGGGACCAGGTCACATGCACATTCCCAGAGCCATAAGCAAGGCAACCCCCACCCCTAAAGACTAATAGCACAGGAAAGAGGGGTGTTTAAAACAAGAAGGATGAGACTGAAGCATGGATACTGGAGGAGACGCCCATTAGAACATTGAGAGAAGATCTCTTGGGAAAGCTAGAATTTGGGGGACTCTCAATAAACAGTTGTTGAATGAATGAATGACAGATGAAGCAATATGGTGTTGGGATGCAGTGCAAGTTTTTTGGCTTTAGATTGGCTCCTCTGCCCATCCAGGCCAGGTGCTCCCAGCCACATGGCTGTCCATAGCCATGACTGTGCACCCAGAACTCCCAGATCATGAAAAATGCTAATACAGTGTACCTGTCTCATCAGGGTGTGTGGATATTCATCAAGTGCATCTCTGAATCGGGAAAATACATTTGCCACCTGTGGTGGAGCCCTAGAGGACTCCATGCCTCTCATCTGCTGAGCTGTTCCCCAGTGTCTTACTTTTCTCTTCCTAAACCCTGTTCCCAGCCTCATCTGTGGTGGGAGAGACCTCCTAACTCCATGAGGCTTGTGGAATAGGAGTTAAATGGCTCTGAGCTACCTCTGGGAGAGCACCACACATGTCCCTATGTTTCTGGGGGCCTCTTTAGCCAGGGCCCTGAATGGCCACTATCTTAGTTACTTTCTCATTGCTAGGATACAATCCTCGACACCCACAAGTTAAAGGAGGAAAGCTTTACTTTGACTCACAGTTAGTAGAAGTTTCAGCCCACGATTGGCTAGCTGCAAGGCAACATGGCATGGCAGAGGGGCCTGGCAGAGGAGAAACAGCTCATGGCGTGGTGGACAGGAAGTAGTACGCCCTACTTCTTCTTTCCCTTTTTATTCCGTGGTTACAAACCTACTGGTTGGTGCCACCCACACCCAGGGTGGGTCTTTCCTCTTCAATAAATCCATCATCCACACCTAGAACTATGCAAAACCTATCAGTTGGCCAATCCACTACCACACATCTATGACACAGCCACCTTCCAAAAGCCCCACCTATGAATGCATGAGGCTTGGGGAACATCAAGATATAGGCCATACAGCCATGCCCCACTGGCCTGCTGACCCCCAAGTTCTATTACATGGGTCAGAAGTACATTCTGAGTGTGTTTCAGTGTTATACTTGTGATGAGTTATTTGTTAGGGCAGTAAGTAAGGTTATTCTCCTAAATCAGTCAAATGGCCAAATGTATTTCTCTCAGTTTTGCATTGCACCATGGTTATTTTTACTTGATTTTACATGGTATCCTATCAGAATGTGACTGGCTAAATTTAGTGTTTTTTCCTTTGTATAATATAGCTTTCCCTCTTGATGGAATAAATACAGGGCCTCTGTCTGGGTGTGATACCCTTTCTCACCTCCAAAAAGTTATATCTTCTCAGCACAGAACAACATCATTTTGTTAATTACTTCCTCCCTTCCTTCTTCTTTTCCTTCTTTCCTTCGTTCCTTCCCTCTTTCCCTCCTTTCTTTTCTTCCAAGTTTTCTGAATACTTAATTGGTATAAGATATGGTGTTAGACATTGTGGAAGCAGGGGCAAAGAACTGGATTCATGGTGCACCTTGTAATCCTAATACAAACTGGGAGGCCGAGGCAGGAAGATCGCAAGTTCAACTCTAACGCGGGCAGTTTAGCAAGATTCTGTCAAAAAAAGAAAAGATTGAATCAAACCATGTGCAAATTTCATGTTTGTAAGTTTAAATGGATCGGATGTTGACAATTTAATACTATTCACCTTAAATGAGTTTTGTATTAATATTATCCCAGTTTTTTATTTCTTTTCTTCCCATCCAACTTGCATTTACTTGAAGAGTTCACAACTATTTAGAGATCTTCAAGCCAGCTCAAATAATTTTGGAGGTTAGGAGGATCTAGTGAAGTTATAAAATGCAGAATTGTCCTCAGTTTGCCCATAGTTGTTTAGGGAGAGCAGTCAATGACAAATGAGATAGAAATGATGTGTGTCTCATGGTGAATGCAGGCTCAGGGTGCTACATAAATGCCAAGGAGACATTCAACTCAGGCTTTGGGTTTGCTGATGTTCTTCTGGAGATTCAGATCTGCAATTTCTCCTGTGTCTTTGGCTTTTTGCCCATGTCATGTACTTAGGGTGATCATTCCTCCAGCCCTGCAGGCCTGCTTCAACCCTGCTGTTCACAGGCATTTTTTTTTTTTTTTTTGGTACTGGGGATCGAACTTAGGACCTTGTGCTTGCCAAGCAGAAGCTGTGCCACTGAGCTATACCCCCAGCCCAGACGTAATTGTTAACAATCACCTTTCATTGTCACATGCTGTGACTTGGAAAACAAATGACTGTGTGGCCATGATTGGCTCCCAACCTTGGTCTTCCTCCTATGCACACTTCTTAGTCAGTATTGGGGAGTTAGAAGATGAAAAGCAGTAATCTTTCAGGTCCTGAGTGGGGTGCATGGTGCTGGTGACAGAGGTCCAGTGGAAAGGAAGGTCAGCAACCATCTTAAATTAGTCAGCTCTTTATCACTGTAACTAAATACCTGAGAAATTCAACTTAAAAGAGGAAAGTTTTCTTTGGCTCACAGTTCTAGTGGTTTCAGTCCATGCTTGCTTGGCTCCAGTGTCTGGGCCTGAGATGAGTCAGGAAGTCATGGAGGAAGGGAGTGGTGGAGGAAAGCTGCTCACTGTATGGCAGCCAGGAAGCAGAAAGGGAGAGGTAGAGAGGAAGAAGCTATGATCAGATAAATTCCTCAAGGTCATGTTCTCCATGACTTGCTTCCTTCAACTAGCCCTACTTCTGGCAGCCATTAAGCCAAGAACTCATCCATGGATGATAAGTTTGACATCTTCATGGTCCAATCACCTCTCTAGATCCCTCTGCAAGTTGTTGAATGAGGACTAAGCCCTCACTGCATGTATCTTTGGGGGCCACCTCATATTTAAAGTGAGCAAAGAGAAGCCTTGGTAAAGGAAAAGTTGTGACAGCAGCATCATACTGTAAACACCTTGTGCCAAGAAGCAGTTTCTATTATCTTCATGCCACTTAGCCAAGAGATAGTTCAAGGAGACTCCAGAGAAATCTCAACCTTAGGATCTTTTGTTAAAGAGAAATAGCAAAGAGTTCTTTTTTTAGTATAAATTATCAGCAGTACTTAGAAATGGAATGATCAGAAATGTAGAAACGTATCTCAGTAGCTATTTAGGCTGTCTCCTATAAATGATATGATATGAGATAGTCTATCTGTCCACTTACTTCTAAATACACAGATCTGTGTTGTTGGTTATGTATAAATAAGGATTGAATAATATTCCAACCCATCTCCAGAGCTGCGATCTCTGAGAAGATCTTGTTATCAAACAACACCACACTTCAAAAACCAGCACCTTATTCTTTGAAGCTAGAGTTCAGTGTTTGTCAACACAATTCATTGGAATAATGACATAAAAGATGATAAAACTAAAAAAAATTAGCACTAAGTGTTTATGTGATAATTGAACTTACTCTTTAAGATTTAAGGACTGGAGTTCTAGTTCCTAGTCCTAAAGATTAAAAGGTGAGAAGAGGGGGGCCTAAGTGTTTTGGTGTCCTCATTATTCAGGTCACAGGTAGGCACAGCAGAGGCCCTGCCTCCAGGGGCTCAAAGCACCTTTGTAGGTGGGATCCTGTCTTGCAGGTGGCTTTAGCCACCTGAGGGTCTCCTAAGCCACCCTTTCCCTGGAGGACTTGCAAGAGACATCAGTCTCCATGACAGGCTTAGGACTACATCCAGCCATCCTGAACCCTCCTGGGGAAAGGATACAGAAGGTGGGATGCATGTAGACTAGGGGTCAGCAAACTTCCTCAGTGAAGATCTGGGTAATGAATGTAGCTTGCAGAGCTCATGACTGGACTCTTCCACTGTGATGAGAAACTGCATTTGTCATCAAAAGTAATGAGCAAGCTGGGTTGCAGGACTTTGTTTACACAAATAGAAACGGTCGGTTATGATTTTTATCTGAATGTGCCCCAAAGCCTCATAAACACAGAGGTGAGGTTTGTGGAAGGTGACTGGATTAGGGTGTGCTACAGTTAGCTTGATGTCAGGTGGGTCAAAAGAGGTGGATCACTGGGACTGTGACCTGGAAGTGTGTATCTCCCTCCCCGGCTCCACCCTCTTCTTCCTACTTCCTGGATACCAAGATGTGAGCAGCTCTGCCATACTGCCCTGCATTAGAGCCAGGCAGCCACAGGCTGAAAAATGAACCAAAAATAAATCTTTCCTTCTTTTAAGTTGTGGGAGTTGGGTATTTTGTCCCAGGGTCAAAGGAAAAAAAAAAAAAAGACTAACATATGTACTCACTTTGCTGATTCTTGACCTAAATGGATGACTAATATTACTGGAGAATTAGCATGGATTCTAAATGCTACCCAATTTATTAACCCATCCAATACTTTCATAGCCCTCTGAGGAACTTTTCATAGGTATAGCCCAGGATTGTCAGCTAGTTAGTGGGCAGGATAATTCTGCTATCCTTGCTCACCAGGACTGCTGAGGAGGTGCCCCATCACACACAGGATCCCAGGGATGCGTCCACCTTCTCCTCCTTCTTCATAGATGCTCTGGCTCTGGGATGTAGCAAAGTACATATTGCCACCTGTGTTTACAAGGCCTCCCTCTTCCTTTTTTTTTAATTAAAATAAAATAACTTTTTATTAAAATAAAATAATTTTTATTTTAAAGAGAATAAAAAAACAACAATAGCAAAATACCAACAACATAGACAAAAACAAAACAAAACAAAAACAAAAAGAATGAAACAGAGTTTTAGAACAAAGTGATAGGAATGAACAGTGGTTGTTATATTACATATTTTTATCTTCAACCAAGTTGCTCAGATGGTACGGTCAGTTTGGAAATGTTCCTCCACATTCAGTGAGCAGGGAGAGGTGGTAAGATGTGCTGTGGGCCAGATTGTGTCTGTTGCTCAACTGGTAATGACTGTGGCTAGATCATTAGCTCAGCAACCTCAGGAGACCTGTGAACCCTGTCTTTCAGGCAGGGAACAGGTTCATTAAGCTGTGTTGAAGTTTCAAAGTCAAATTCTTAGGAAGTGGCACAGGTAGAGATTTAGCCAAGATGGTGCAACTTGAGAGGTATATTCTCTGGAAGCCACTGCTCCACAGGGCCTGTTGGGATGCCAACTTGATTGATTGATTGATTGATTGATTGATTGATTGTGCTAGGGTCTGAATCCAGGGCCTTTGCACTGAACTACCTCTCCAGCCCTTTTTAAATTTAAAAAAAAATTTTGAGATAGTGTTTTGCAAAATTTCTAAATTGCCTGGGATAAGCTCAAATTTGTGATCTTCCTTCCTCAGCCTCTCCAAGTGCTGGTATTATTCCCTTGTGCCACCCTGTCTGTCTCAAGTGGCAATTTTAATGAGAGCTGTGGCATAGCTGGCACTGTAAGTGAAAACTATCTGGCATTTCTCTCTGACCATTTCTCTGTTATGAATATTCCCATCTCAGACCAGCAACTTTGGCCATCATTTGGATTGTGATTGTTATTTCCACTGATATTCAGAACTGGTTATTCCTGATGGGATGTGGTAGCTTAGACAAAAATGTCCCTCAAAAGCTTCCACAGGCAAAACTGGGACTTTTAGAAGGTGACTGGATTATGCAGGCACTAAACTCATAATGAGTTAATCTACTGACAAGTACACAGTGGAATGTGCTGTTAGGAGGTAGGTCCAGTTGGAGGAAGAGGGTCATGGGGATGTGACCCAGAGGGGTTTATTCTTATCTTCAACCCTTTTCCTCTCCCTGTTCACTCTGCTTCCTTGTTCTTCCGCCACACCCTCCCACCATGATGCTCTGTCTCAGAGCACTCTTGGTGCAGCTGACCATGGACTGAACCCTTTAAAATCGTGAGCCAAATGAACCCCTCCTTTAAGATATTTCTTTAAGTTGCTTTTTTCCCAATGACAGGAAAGATGAAGAGTACATGGGCTAATCCCTTGTTACACTGAGACGATTTGCTTTGCAACACACATTATTATTGGAGCATAATTCACACCTCCATTCTGGGTGTCATTGGTTTCCAGAAGAAAAATGACAAAAATAATAAATAGAGCATTCTTGAAATTTGTACCCAGAGGCAACAGACCCTGGGTCGGTTCAAACCCAGTGCAGACTCTGTGTACAGGGAGCGGGGTTTCACAGATGTTCTCTAAGGAGAGAGAGGACTAAAGTCTGTTCAGGGGTTCTTGGAACTGGGAGGATCCCAGGGCACTCAGCAACCCCCTCTCTGGTTTGTGTCCTGTAGCTGCACTGGTGTTCTTGCCTCCCTGTTCCTCTGCCATTCCCCTCCCCAGGGAGGACACACACTGCTACTGCTGACAGGCACTAGCACTTGGGGACAGTGGGAATTGTTAAAGAGCTTTGTCATTTTTAATGAGCTAGGAAACCCAAATCTGCTTCTTTGATGTTCTCACTTTGCTGTTCCTGGAGGCGTTCACAGATCTGACTCAAGATCTCTCCGGAGCAGTGAGAGACACCAGTGAGTTAGATCTGGAGAGGACAAATGGGGCTGATGCTGCCAAGACCCAGGGTGACACTCTAGTGTGTGGTCCTCAGCACACGATAGCCTTTGGCTCCATAGCCCAAATGCACAGTTTCCGGATACCTCTGACCCTGATCCCATGAAGATCTCTCTCCAAATCTCTCACTCCAAGACCTCATGAGTCTGCAGAGCTAAAGTGTCCCTATGTGACCATCCAACTGCCTGGACCCTGAGGCCAGCACACCTGTTTTCACGTTGCTGTTAACTTCTCCAAGTGTTTCCAGCACTGGGGCAGAATGTAGGCTCTTGTAGGGGAGATGTCAGTGCCCCTTAACCACACTGACACGCACACACAGCAGAGTTCTCACAGCTTTGAGGATCCCAGGGGAGGTGCGACTTGTCTCCCGTGTGGGCCCCTCTCCTCTGATTCTCCCAGTGTCACATAGTCATCGAGTCACAGAATTCACCAGCCCCAGGCTAATGCTGGGGAGGATGGTACCACATGTATGTATGTTGTTTCTGTGCAGGATGTGACAGTGGAAGAGAGGGCAGTGCGGGGACAAGAGCGAGGGACTTGGGGGTCTGGTGGGCTTCACTGGGTGGCTGGGAGGTGCACAGGAAAACTCAGATGAATGGCAAGAGCCACTGGGTTAGTGGGGACACCAAAGCCAGGGAAGCCATTTAGATGAGTCATTACTCTATGAAATGGCACAGATGCTGAGTTACTAAACGCAGACTGCACACTGCTGAGGGGGACACTGGGGTGGCTCACCCTCTTCCTTTCCCAGAGCCTCAGAGCCAGAGAGATGTGTGTATAGACACACAAAGGATCCCTAGTGGGGGATGGTTCTACTTAAGGATTTTTCCACTTTAGAATGGAGTAATATCACACCCATTCATCTTTTAACCTTCAGCTCAGCTCTCAATAAATTACACAAGACATTTGCCACTTTAATGGAGAGCAGGCTTTGTGCTTGGTGGCTCTGCCCAGCTACAGAAGTATTCTGGGCACGGCTAAAGGCGGAGGTATATTTAGAATATTTTCAGCATGAGAGGGGTCCCTCGGGACCCAACCCCACCATTAGTCTAGGAGCGTCTGTGTGCAGAAGGATTTTAAGAAGTTGTCTGATCAACTGCAGAGGCCGGCCAGAGAGTTCAGGGTGGGGTGGCAGAAGGCAGATGCCACAGCTCATGTCTGAAGGTTGCTGATCCCCCTTCCCCTTTCCTTTCCCCAGCTGCTTAGTCCCCTTCCCACCAGGGACCTGGACCCTGTGCTGTTCCTGTTGGGACTCTGGCTGTGCCCTGGTGTGACTTAGACGCTCACACTGGATTGACTCCTCATAGGGAAGTGTTGGGGAGGAAACGCAATCAGACCAGGGTGTTTGAGGCAGGGCTTTGGAGTATTAGGAGGCAGTAAGGCTATCAAGGTGGAGTCCCCATCACCAAATCCCAGTGGTCTAAAGGGAGAGGGTGAGAGATCAGAAGGGACACATACCTGACTTCTTCCTTTACCATGTGATGACCCAAGCATCCTCCGGGCTCAGCCAGCAGAAGGCCATTATTAGATGGGGCCTCTCAAATGTCCACCTTCAGCACAGTGAGCCCAAATAAACCTCCTTTCTTTCTAAAGTTGCCCAGCCCATCGTGATATAGACCAGTGCACATGGATTGGGTGAGGTCCTCTGCACCAGAGAGGGTACTCTTTCTTTTTTTCTTTTTCAGAGAGGGTACTCTTTACCCAGTACCCACTAATGCCGATTTCATCCAAATGCCTGTGGAGACCAAGCCCTCTGCCAGGAAGCAGTGCCTCTGGCTCCTGTCACTGCTGCTTGTCAGTGTCCACGGTGACTGCAAGGGAATTGTGAGGCTTGACTTGGGGTTGTGTGTAGGTTTTAGTGAACGGGTGACTGTACAACTGTGACCCAAAAGCCATGAGGACCCAGGTATAAAAGTGGGGTTCTCACATCACAGAGAGAGGCCTTGGGCTCAAGGACCTGCATGCTGAACCCCAGTGGACTTGGCCTTTTTCACTGAAGAGCTTTTAAACTGGGTGGTGGGACTCATGTTTTGGCTCTGTGCCTGTCCTGTGGTGACAGGTCAGAAGGTGAGCTGGAGGAAGGGAATGGCAGGGCCGGGGAACCAGGGACGCAGGAGAAGGAGCGTAGGTGTTCTAAACGCACTGGGGCAGCAGGCTGGGGAGAAGAAGAATGAGGCTCAGGGCCAGGGGAGAGTCTGGGTCAGGAAGATGAGGATGGTGATGAGGATGTGCTGGTCCCGTGCTGGGGACTGCAGCTGCTGTGATGAAACCTGCCTTCTGCCTTATGCATTCTTCTCCTTTCCACATGCCCCCCACCCACACTTCTCCAGGGAAGCCCCAGCCCAGGGCTCGTCCCTGCAGAGGTGGCCTGTGTGTGTCCCCACATCCTGTACACCCTCCCTAATTTCATGCAAGGCAGCTTGGCTGTGTTGAAGACTTCATACATTTTCTTCCTTCCAGCCATGGGGTACAATTCTATCCAGACTAGCCACTCTGGCATTTATTTCATATTTGGTTTTTTGGTACTGGGAATCGAACTCAGGACCTCGCACTTGTCAGGCAGGTGCTTGTGCTGCTGAGTATATCCCCAGCCCCTTATTTCATATTTTTATCTGTCTTTTCATTAATGTGCTTATTAGTGTGTGTTTGTATATAGTTATGTATTTGCAGGAGTCGGTACATACATATCCTTTCCTGATCATTATCAGCCCCCTACTTTATCATTTGCTCCCTTCCCAACCTCCAAGAGTCTGCTTCTCTGTTTCTTGCCATTTCTCCTTCATTTTGCTCTCTAATGTATTTATATATTGGGTTTCTCATATAAGAGAAGCCATGCAATGTCTGACATTCTGTCTGGTTTATTTCACTTAACACTGTTGTCTTAGTCACTTTCCTCATTGCTGGGACAAAATACTTGACGCCCATCCTTTAAGGGGAGAGAGATTCATTCTGGCTCGTAGATTGTAGAGGTTTCAGTTCACAGTACGCTGGTTCTGGGGCAGACAGGTATGGCAGAGAGACATGAAGGAGGAGAGCTGCTCATGGTATGGCAGTAAGAAGCACAGAGCAATCAAAGGAGGAGCCAGGAAAGGACTTCCAGGTCACACATAAATTCTTCTAGGTCACACTTCCAGTGACCTGCTTCTTTGGACTAGAGTCCTAACACCAAGTCAGCTCTACCACCCGCATAATCCAATCACCCTTTCAAAAGCTCCTCCTTATGTGTGCAGGAGGCTTTGAAGGACATCAAGACATAAACCAGAACAATTATGGTTCCCCAGATGCACAATTGCATTTAGTAAATCAGATTCTTCTTCCTGCAGAGGTGGAGGCCAGAGGTCTGGCACCCATGTAATCCTTCCAGGGCTCAATACTGGAGTAGCAAGGCCTTACAGACTTTCCCAGCAATGACAGCTCTGGCCCTCTTCTCCCCTCTGAGCTGCTCAGAGCTGCCCACACTGGATCTCAACAGGGATCACAGCCTTCCACGATGCATTTGCCTTTTGCAGGTCTCCTGTCAGGGCATCTGCTCCTGAGCCACCCCATCGTACCACAGCCCCCAGAGTCACTGCCTTGTTCCAGTGCTGGCTGGCAGGGTCTGGAGCCTTCCAGGATCCTGAGCTCCATGATACTCCTGCTGTAAGTAGTGCATTTTCTGTGATTAATTACAACTAGCTAGGCCTCTCTCTTCCCCAGGCACTGGATCTAAATATTTATAAGGAATTCTGATCAGATGCTCACTGTCCAAATTAATATTATTTCATCTGAAAATACAGGAGTGTTTTCATCCAAAATCAGCTGTTGTTTGGAGTCCAATCCGCATATTGTGTGACAAAACAGAACAGAGGGTGAGGCTGCTGCTTGGTGACATGGGCACTAGCTGGCCAGTTCCAGAGGACAGGGTGGGAGCAACGTGCTGGCTTGGGACATTCACTGAGATTTGTAGGTGGTCATCCATCTGGTCTGTCCTTTGTTTCCACTGGGGCAGCCTCTGGAAGCTCCCAAGAGAGCAAGCCTGGATGTTGGAGACTGAGCTGGCTTCCTGAGGTCCTATGTGCCCAGAAACCACGGCTCAGTCCTCTGCCAGCTTCTACCACATGGCTATTCCCTCACCCTCCTCAGCCTGTGCCAACCTGATCCAGTCCAGTTTTGTTTCGGGGCTCCCATCTCCTGGAAGCTGACTCCTCTCCACCTCAGGGCTGAGCCATGATTGTTCTAGGTCAACCAAGACAACTGACTCTTTTCTTTCTGCCAAAGCCTGTTTGAGGCATGAGGTTGTTTCTTATTTTTGGCGGTGGGGATTGAACCCAGAGTTTTTGCATAGAGCTACATCCCCAGCCATTTTTATTTTTTATCTTGCGACTAGGTCTTGCTAAGTTGCTATCTTAGTTACTTTTTCTCATTGCTGAGACAAAGCACCCAATACCTACAAGTTAAGGGAAGAAAGGTTTATTTAGCTCACAGTTTGTAGAGGTTTCAGTCCATAATCAGCTGGCTCCAAGGCACAGTGGCACGGCAGAGGGACATCACAGAGGAGAAACAGTCCATGGTGGGCAGAAGGTAGCAAAGAAAGCAAGTAAATGACCTTAGCAGCTTTTTTCCTGCCCCTTTTATATTCTATCTAGATATCGCAATTAGGGTTGTACCAAACCAAGCAGTGGACTGATTTAGTAGTCACGCACCCTTAATCCTAGAAGCCTTAAACCTAGCATTGCACCTGAATCAATCACACACTCTAGGTCCAGCCACCTCTGAAAAAGCCCCACCTATGACCACTTTGGGCTTTGGAGGGACATTGAAACACAAGTCAAGTTGCCCAGGTGAAGCTCAAATGTGTGACCCCCCTGTTTCAGTCTCCCAGAGTGCTACAGGTGTATTACAGCATGCACCATGAATGGGAGAGGAGAGACTGGGCTAGTCTGTGGTGGCTTTCCATTTCCTGCCCCAGCAGTACAACTGTGTGAAGAAAACACTGGCTGGTCTGCAGCTGGGCTCAAGGACCTAACCTTGAGCTGTCCCCACTTCTCTCCCCATGGTACCCCCAACACTGAGGACCTAAACTGTGGCTGCCCTATGTCCATGGCCATACTGACTACCTGTGCTCTTTCCACTTAGGTGTGGATTCCCAGGCTCAAGCTTCCAGAGATGAGCACAGTATTTTTGTGATGGAGCGTAAGAAACTGTATTTTTAGCAACCTGCCCCTGGGAATTCTGACACAGGTTCCCCATGAGCCACATCATGGGACAGGCTTGCCTCATGGTCAGCCTGGTGACCAGCAGGTGTTAACGAGGGTGAACTGGTACCAAGGGACACTGGTGAGGTCTAGGTCTGTGTTTGTTTGGCACACTGTGGACAGGTCGCTGTCACCTTGTTGGTGGAGGCCTGGGAAGCTGTCTGGCCTCCATAGCCCATGGGAAAGCCCCATGAGGGAGGGCTGTCTGGCCACCAATGTGGATAGGAGTTTGGGCTGACATAGATGGAAGCAGGATGTGAAAGGTTTTGCTCCCAGCTCTATGGCCTCAGGAGATGGAAAAGGAGAGAGAGAGGAGGGATGTAGGGGATAGCAGCTGGTACAGGACAGAGATCACTCTTAGCCTGGCTGTGTCCTGCTCAGAAACATCACATGACTGTCCTAAAAGCAGGCAGAGGAAGATGAGAATCCCCAGGTGTTTTAGTTACCTTTTTTTGTTGCTGAAACAAAATATTTGAAAACCAAAGTTAAAAGAGGAAAGGTTTATTTTGGCTCAGGTATTTTAGAGGTTTCAGTCCATAGTAGGCTGGCTCCAAAACAGGGTGACATGGAAGGGACATTGCAGAGGAGAAATAATTCATGGTGAGCAGCAGGCAGCAAAAGCAGGAAGCAGTAAACAACAAGGGCAGCCCAGCAGCCCTCTTTCTTTCCTTTATATTCTATCCAGGGTACACACCCTTAGGGAAGGCAGCGCTTACACCCAAGGAGGGTCTTCCCATTATCCACACCCAGAACTATGCCAGACCAACCAGTGGACTACTTTAGTAACCATGCACCCTTGATCCCAGCATCACACACTTAATCCCAGGGTCATACACTCTTGATCTAGCCACCTCTGCAAAGCTCCACCTCTGACCACATGAGGCTTGGGACATCTAGATACAAGCCATAACACCATAAAATGGTTCCTTGGCAGAACCCAAGATGCTAAGCAGGACAGAGACTTCATCCAGCAGGACTTTCACAGTTTAGATCTAGACTGTCGCCCCAAAATCTCATGTGTTTAGATGTGGGACTTATGGAAGGTGATTAGATCATGGAATGCTGTATTCATCAGTGGATTCACCTATGATGATTAGTATTTGAATGTGTTATTAGTGGGAATCTTGGAGGTGGTCACTGGGTTGTGACCTGAAAGGGCAGTCTTGTCCTCAGCTCCTCCCTTCTCTCTCTGCTTTCTGGCTGCCTCGGAGTGAGCAGCTTTTCTCCACCATGCTTCCTGCCATTCCATTTCTGCCTTGGATCCAGCTGACCATTGACTGAACCTATTGGAAACATGAACCAAATAAACCTCTCCTTTAGGTTGTAGGTGTCAGGATTTTTTCTCATCAATGGGAAAGTGACTAATACAGTGACCAAGGGAGGAGATGCTTCCAACGTCTTCCAAATGTGCTCTGGGTGAACTGAAATGAGGCATCTTAAGAGTATTTTTATTAAGAATAAAAAATTTAGTGCCACTTTATATTTCCTAGTTGTTCAGCATTAGAGTGTGGACCATGGTGATGTCAGTATCATCACTGCCAGCAATGATTTATCACATTTTGCACGTTGATTCCCAGGGGAGCTGCACTGAAAGATTTCCTCTCACCTCAGACCAGAGTTGTGGAAATGGTGGTGAAGTTTGTGCACCTTATTCTTTGTGTAGCAGCCTCCACTGTGATCATCTTGTCGGTGATGTGTTTGCCTCCCTCCCTGGGGATTGTGCACTGTGGAGTTGCAGAGACTGAGAAGATATCAAAAGCATTAATCTGTACTGGACCCTTGGGGCCAGAAGTTTAACTCCAGAGGCCAGGCTTTAGCACTGAGCCTTCTAGTGGACAGAAGGAAGGCACGCTTATGTGGATTCAGAAGGGAGTTAAAAGTAGGTGGTTATGTGTTGGTTTTTGATCTTTCTTTATGACCCAGAAGCACAGCAGGAACCCTTGGATGAATATAGCCTTGTTCTTGGTATAGGAGTCCCTTACATATTTTGATTCTTTTCAATAAAATGCATGAACTAATATGAGTATTTATTCTAGCTCTTTCAAAGGCTGCTCCTGGTGACTGGATCTGCCCTTATAGGAGGTCAAGATCACTCCATGATCCAGCAAGTCAGGCTGAACACCTCAAATGTGGTGCTTGGGACTGGTCACTTGACTTTTCCTACCTGCTGCATGACCAAGCCCACTCTCACAGTGGAACCTGTCACTAGAGAAGAGCTCAAACACAGGGACAACCTTACCCATAGGGGTACACTTGTTGCTGGGGGTCTGTGGTAGGTTCTGGTGTCTCTGTTCCAGGTTGGGGGTCAGCACCATGTGCCTTGCCCAAAATAGAGCACTAGAAAGAATCCAGCCTGACTCACAAGCCCACAGATAGCCTCCTTGGGGACACAGCAAGCAGTATTTTCTCACACCTCATCTGTAGAAGCCCTCCTTGGTCAAGGTCAGGCCCCACAGACCGGCAGGGGCGTTCCTGAAGAGCAGTGGGTAGTGGAGAGCTGTTCAGCACTTGCTGGCCCATGACACCATCTCCTCTTAGCTCTGCACTTTGGGTGAAGGTGTCAGGGGCTGGGAGTGGTGCTGAGGCCACAGAGGGACCCTGGGGAACACCAGTGTCTCCAAATTGGATGCAGTGTGCATGTCTCACAAAGGACACATGCTTTTGTCAACCTTGATACCAATAGCTCTATTCTTATACCTCGCTTCAGTTTGGGTGTAGAAGCACTGGATTTTCACAGATGATAGGAAAAGAAAGTGATTCCTATCCAGTACTCTCCTTTGGGTGGCTGCCTAGTATCTTGTGGGTCATGTTATCTCTGAGTGCTACTGACCTAGTAAGGAGCAGGATGGTAGAAGAGAGCAGCAAATAGACCCTTAGCCCTGTGGGGTCCAAGAGGTGCCAGCGACTTGCTGGTTCTATGGCCCCAGGATCCAACTCCACCACCATTGATCCTGCTTTCAAATGTGACACAAGGGTGGCCATCCTGATGGCCAAGGAGGTGTCAGCCATGTTGCTTTGGGATTCTGTGATTGCGGTCACCATACTGCAAGGGTGACTTCAGCCATCACCCAACCGGGCTGCCCTGGCATCCTCAGGTGATTTTCACCAGCCCTCCCTTGTCTGAGAAAACACAACCCATGCCTTTGGAGCTGGTGTAGCTGGCGTCACTGCACGTCCTTCCTGTAGTGCTGTCATCCCTCAAAGGCTGTCACTGCCAGGTGCCCTGTCAAAGCCCCTGAGCATGGCTTCTCAGGGCCCTTGTGTCTGCAGGTCTCGAAGTGGTGAACAAGGAGGCAAAGCTCTCGACATCTATCCTCGTGCTCAGCAATGGCCTTGGTGGCCACCAGGTGGGCTTGGTGGAAGCAGGTTCATTATGGAGGTGTGATTGAAAACAATGGTGAATGGTTAAATTAAAAGGTTTATTTTGGTCAAAAACGCATTATCCATGAATCCCCCTCAAAATCTTCCCCCTCAAATTCCTCCCCCTTGCTTTGAACACACTCGTCCTACTGTCCTTGTCACGTTTTTTTCATTAAACTTTGTTTTAACGGGTCTCAAAATTCTGTGACAGATTTTTGGTCAAGTTGTTTCCATTAAAAAGTGTTGATTTGAGAAAGTAATAATTTGAAAACTGCCACACACACACACAAAAAAAAAATGGTCCACAAAGCATTCTCCTTTCTTTCTGAAGGTTTTAAGATATATTGTTATGATTAACCAGTCTTTCACTATTAAACTTACATGGCCAATTGGGAGAAACAGTTCTGAGACAGGTCTTCCACCACTGTTTAAGACTGGAGTGGCAGGTGTTAGGGGTATTATTCATTTAGGCTTCTGATCTTTCTGGTCAGACTTGGTGATCTTGCCAGCTCTAGCAGCTTTCTTGTCCATTGCTTTGATGACCCCCACAGCAACTGTCTGTTTTATATTGCAAACAGCAAAATGACCCAGAGATGGATAGTCAGAAAAGCTCTCAGTACACATGGGCTTGCCTGGAACCATGTCAACAATAGCATTATCACCAGATTTCAAAAATTTGGGCCCATTTTCCAGCTTCTTACCAGACCAGCAATCAATCTTTTCTTTCAGCTCAGCAAACTTGCAAGCAATGTGAGCTGTGTGACAATCCGGTACAGGGGTATAGCCAGCACTGATCTGGCTGGGATGGTTCAGGATAATCACCTAAGCAGTGAAACCAGCTGCTTCCAATAGTGGGTCATTTTTGCTGTCACTAGCAACACTGCCACAATGAACATCAGACAGATTCTTGATGTTGAAGCCCACATTGTCCCCAGGAAGTTTCACTCAAAGCTTCATGGTTCATTTCAGCAGACTTTACTTCAGTTGTGACATTGACTGGAGTAAAGGTGACCACCATGCCAGGTTTGAGAACACCAGTCTCCACTCTGCCCACAGGAACAGTACCTATACCACCAATTTAGTAGACATCTTGGAGGGGCAGCCGCAAAGGCTTGTCAGTTGGGTGAGTGGGTGGAAGGATGCAATCCAAAGCTTCAAACAGTGTGGTTCCACTGGCTTTGCCATCTTTCTGAGTGACCTTCCATCCCTTGAACCATAGCATATTAGCACCCAGCTCTAGCATGTAGTCACCATTCCAATCAGAAATTGGCACAAAAGCTACCGTGTCAGGGTTGTATCCAATTTTCTTCATGTAGGTACTGACTTCCTTAACAATTTCCTCGTATCTCTTTGGCTGTAGGGTGGCTCGGTGGAATTCATTTTGTTAACACCAACAGTTATTTGTTTCACACCCAGGGAGTAGGCGGGAAGGACATGCTCATGTTCTTGGAGATACCAGCTTCAAATTCCCCAACACCAGCAGCAACAATCAACACAGTACAGTCAGCCTTATATGTGCCTGTAATCATGTTTTTAATAAAGTCTCTGTGTCCAGGGGCATCGGTGATAGTCACGTAATACTTGCTGGTCTCAAATTTTCATAGGGAGATGTCAATGGTGATACCACACTCATGCTTGGCTTTCAGTTTATCCAAGACCCAGGCATTCTTGAAGGAACCCTTCCCCATCTCAGAAGTCTCCTTCTCAAATGTTTCAATGGTTCTTTTGTCGATGCCACCACATTTGTAGATCAGATGGCCAGTGGTGGTGGACTTGCCAGAGTCCCCGGGTCTGATGAGGATGATGTTAATATGAGTCTTCTCTTTCCCCATGGCAGTTTTGATTTAGTGGTGGTTTTCACTTCACCTGTTCTCTCATGGCAAACCCACTGCGAAAAATGCTGTCCTTATCACTTTCTGCAGCAGCTCTGAGTCTTCTTTCCTCAGTATCTTTGATTGTGCTATCCTAGCTGCCTTGATACCTTGAATCTATTGAAAATATTTACCTTTCATGGTTATTTTGACTTTTGGGAAGAGCCAAAATTCACACAGTGCTAGATCCAGCAGATAAGGTAGATGAGGACACAGGGTCATGTTTCATGAGCAGGACCATCTGTGGAATGGCACTGGGCAGCAGCCTTTATGGTGTTTTTGATCATACCTGGTAAAGATATTTAGGAAAGAGGACTCCAGAGCTGCTGCAGAAAGTGGCAAGAATGATGGGATGAGTGTGTTTGAAGCTGGGAGGGGTGGTGGTAAGAAATTTTTTTTAACACTGACCATATATTTTGATCACTCCTTATACTTGTGTGTCTCTCCCTAGATACAGAGCTCCTAGGTGCCCTGCGCTTGTTGGTCCAGGAGTTTGCTAAGCGGCAACCACTTTCTGCTCAGCAAAGGGGGCCAGTGGCACTGTGCAGTGAGCGACCCCTGAGAGGAGCTGTGATCTGCCTCCAGCTTCTCCTTTGCACCAGTTCTCTGACCTTGTGGGAATCATAGAGTCAGGCTGAGGCATGGTTTTCCAGTCTACAAAGTAGGGCAACAGCAGGTGCCTCCCCTGGCTGGCTCTGTCACTGTGAAATGCCAGTAAGGAGAGGGACATGAAAGAAAGGGGCTGCGGATGCCAGTGACACTGACAAGCATGTGTCCTAACTGAGCAGGTTCAATAAACAAGGTTTTGCATTTTAGCCACTACCTGGTGTTGGATTTCCACCTTCCATCCTCCTCAACTAGGAAATAACTGCATTCATAAACACTGGCGTCTTGCACAAAGCTTACCAGATGTTTTAAAGCCAGGCCTTATTAGCAGCCTTGTTAAGAATAGGGATATGAAAATGGCAAAGCCTGAGAGCCTTCCAAGAAAAACTGAGGGAATTCTCCGTCTCACCACTGACTTGCCTGGAGAGGGAGGAAGCCCCCACCCACCGCAGTCTGGGTTATCAGGAAGCCTCAAGCCCACCATCTGTGGGAACACAATTTCCTCTGCTCCATCTCCTCCAACCAAGGACAAGGGCTCAAGCTTTTCTGGTGTTGATAAATATCCACTTGCTGGAGGCCTAATTATAAATGGCCACAGGTGTAATGCTTTAGAGACAGAGGCCTGGCTGGAATGGGGGCCAGAATCCTGAGAACTGGATGCCTTGCTGGATTCTAAATTCTGATTCCAGATCAGGGCAGCTCTGGGCATGTGTTTTTTACAGGATCCTGCTCTGAGCATGTATTTCTCTTTCCCTTCCTCTTTTCCAGGTCTGTGCAGCTGAACTTCCAGCTCATAAATCGTGAAATGAACCGCAGATGGCTCAGTTCTGTGTCTGCACACACAAGGCTTCTAACTGAGGGGTGCAATTGTATTTGACTCTCAGTTGGAAGTCTTGGATGCAAAGCCCTGTGGTCTGCAGGTCCTGAGAGCTTGCTGAGCTCTCTGCTGTGTGTCTCTGCACGTGTGCTGGGTCACAGGATGGACATGGAGAAAGGAGGCAGCCATTGGGAGGTGATGTCCCTGCGGAATGGTAGGGCCTGTGGCACCCGAGCCTGGGGAAGGAGCTGCTGCCAGCTGTGATCTGGGTGGCAGCATACCATCCTCTCCCTGGGACACAGGCGCTTCAGAATGCACACTTCTTCCCTTGGCTGAGAGCAAGGAGCCTGAGAGCCTTCTGCAAGGCAGGAAGTGCCCACCCTTCCACACTGCAGCCCTGGGTTGTTTCAGTCCACCCCTTTTATTTCCAAGCTGGTTTGCCTGTACAATCTGCCCCATGAGCACCTAGGGGAAGAACTTGCTTTAGTCTCCATATATGCCAAGCCCAGGTCACATGGAAAGTTTTGGACGATTATAGTCAGACTGGAAGCTGCTTGTCTGTTCATTTTTTTCAAGGTGGGACATGTGAGGTCCACAGGCATGACAACCTGGGGGCAGCCCCAAAGATGCCAGGAGCTATCATTCTGAGAGAAGCACTGACTTTTTGTTTTCTATAGGGACCACCAACAAGAAGCCTGTGAGTCAGTCATTCATCAGATGTGGGGCAGTTCCTAGGCATATTTTCCCTGGCCGCCTGCAAACCAAAGGGCCTATATTCTGTCCACAGGTGGTGGGTGGAGGTGAGGCATGCAGGAAGATTGCAAGGAGCTCGTCCAGTTCCTTGGGGCAGCACCCAGAGTGCCCACTGGCTCTCTGCCACCCAGATCACAGCTGTGCCTGTTCTGTGGCAGAAATGACTCTCACCCACTCTCTGAGCCTCTGTCCAGACACCAGAAGTGCCTGCTTTGCATCTTGTAGGTGCTTCCATGAGCTGTTCTCTTACAGATAGAGAGCTTTCTGCATCTTCAGGATACCCAAGTGTGCTGTGTCTGAACTCCCATGTATTGCAAGAACTGAGGTCTTCCCCTTCTTCATTTCTTTCTCTATTTTTTATCATTTATTTCTGATCTAAAGAAAAGAAATGAGATGGGAAGCTGGCCCGTGGCATCACTGACAGACAACTTGCTATCTGTCCTGCTCAGATGGCCGTCCTCTGGGTACTCTCGTCCTAAGATCCTATCGCCTAAATAAGGTCATTGCCATGCGGAGATTATAGGGAGACCAGGTCAGTGAAGTGAGGCTGCCCAGGACCCAGGAGCTGTCACAGGTCAGTTCAGTAGAGGCAGAGCTGCCCACTGGAACTACTGTGAATGGAGTTTGGAAAACAGATTATATGATGGCCCAGGTCAGCACTTGGGAACCTGTCCAGCCACTTTCCACAGCTTCTGCTTATCAAAGAAATTCTTGTGGGCTTGGTGGCTCTGCTATTGGTCTGCAAGCTGCCCAGTGATTGCTTGTTTTCTAAGGTCACAAACTCAGGCTCTGTAATTGGGAGTGTTAGCACCATGCATATAGCTAGGCAGATGGGCTGCCTGGTGCATGTGCCAACGGCTCCCCATACCTCTGCACAGAGAAGCTGAGTATGCATGGCTCTCCTCGTCCAGCCCTGTTAGCCAGGTAAGGAGAAGCACTCAGTGAGACGGTTGTGTCATTCACCCCGGCTGGGCCTGTGACTCTGGCTTTTGACACTGCCTCCAATTGAGAGTCCCCTTTCTAGCCTTTGACACCAAGCTTCCAAGACTGAGGTGTATTCAGCCTTGCCCAAGGCCAGTGGGTCCTCTTGCTCCTCTTGGGTGAATGAACCTGAACCTCATTATGTGTTGAATACATGTTTTCAGGGGTCCGTTCCATGTACTATTACAATCTCTCTCTGTCTCTGTCTCTCTGTCTCTCTCTCTTCCCTTTTTTTCTTTTGCAGCATTGGGGATTGAACCCAGGGCCTTCACAATGAGCCCCAGGCCTGGCTGGAACTTGCAATCCTCCTGCTTCAGCCTCCCAGAGTGCTGGAATTACAGATGTGAACCACCACGACTGGCTCACAATTTCTTTTTAAAAGAAGCTTACCTTTTCCTTTTGAAAATTATCCTCCCACTCCAGTTTCTGTGCTCCTCGCCCTGTGCATCACCCCAGGATCTGACTGTGTCTCCTGCTGGTGTCCAGTTCTGTGAGGGGCCACCTCATCCCCTACTCTGTGTCACCCAGAGTGTTACTTCCACAGACCATGGAAGCTGCTGTGTGAAGCTGAGGTGGACTCTGCTGCCTTCCAGCTGAACTTCCTGACTCAAATCTCAGTTCTGCCGCCTACCAAACTCCGACTCTGCGTGGGCTTCCTAAGTCAATCCTGGCTTCCTCATCTGTGAATGGAGATCACAATTCCCACCTGGCTGGGTTGTCATGGAGACTTAGCTTCATTCTACCTGTCAATCAGAGGACAGGGCGGCTACAGGTCCTTCATCAACCTGGCCTCTCTTATTCCTCTGAACAGCAGCCCTCTGGGGACATAGTCAGTGGGGACAACTTCCGTGTCCACACCAGATCCAGGATGAAACTGAGCGCCCCCGGCCTGCCATGTGCACTCTCCCATGGAACCTTCTGAAATGAGGGGCTCTGAATTTCTTGCCTCATTATCAATGACCTGAAACAGAGCTGGCTTCACAGTTAGGGGGTACATGGTTGGTTATTTATTATTCAATGAGCTCTCTGAGAAATACAATGGTTTGTAGGTCTGAGGATTGTCAGGGGAAAACAAAAACATTTCCTCACTATTGTTGAAGAGCATTATAAAATAGACAATTACAGTCATAAAAATAGCCAGCATAACGTGGGTGCCTATCCTTTGCCAGGCTCCGTGCTATGTACTAAATGCTGTGGGTACAGAACTTAATTTGGTCTTTGGGGTACTTTTTCCTCTCTTCTTTTCATAGACAAGAAAACTGAAGTATGAAGGGGCCAAGTAGCGACCCCAATGTCATGTCCTGATTTTTCATTTTCTATCATATTAAATCTCTAGTTCCCCTAGAATCTATTTTTTTCTTCCTCTACCCCTGACATGTCGTTGTTTCTCTTAAAAAAAAGTCACTCCCCCCTTTTTTTGGTTGTTGAAGGTCACAGGTGGGTTTTGTGTGCCGTAGGATGTATCACACCCACTCCTGAAGCTGTGGCTGTATCTAGCATGTCCCCCAGAACGCAACTGTTGTGTCTCAAGGTCTCTAGTGCTGACCATCATCTCTCTTAATGGGGATTGTATCTCTGTGTGGACACACAGCCCAGGGTGAGGCACAAGTTCACACAGTGACTCAGTGCTCAAGGTCACTGGTCCATGCTAGATACAGCTGTAGCTTTAGAAGTGGGTGTGTTACATCTTATGTGACGCAAAACCCACCTACCTGTGTTCTTCAACAACCAAGAAAAGCAGGAGGTGGCTTTTGTTTTTTTTAAGAGAAAGAAGCCCATGAGAGACAATGACATGTTAGGAGTGGAGGAAAAGAACGGAGGCTGGAGCCAGGCTGCCCTTGCTCTCATAACAGCCCCCAGGCCATGTGGCCTTTCCATGGCTTTTCTGTGTCTACTTCCAAAAATCAATGAATTCTTCTCCTGCATTAACAGAGCCATTTACCTTCTTGCCCCCAAAGAAGCCAGGCTTTCTCTCTGACACATGCCCTTGTCTGTGTAACCGGGCTCAGCATCCTGTAGGCTTGGCAAACAAAAACCTCCTTGTTACTCTCAAGTTCAGATCCACCCACCACTGCTGTGTCTGCTGACCCCAATATTTCAAATGGTCAGCTTTTCTGCATCTGCAAAGCTGCCCCTGGTGTAAACCACCTTCGCATGCCTTAAGGACGCCCTGGAGGATGTGGAACTACTCTTCTGTTTCAATCACATCCACCCCCAGCCTTCTCCCCTGAGGCCACGAGCTTTCTCCAAGTTGCAGCCCTCCCTGTTCTGCTGAGAGCACTTCTGGTCTCCAGTTGTACTTCCTGTCCCCAGTCACACTTCCGGTCTCCAGTCCCACGCTCAGGGAGACCTTGGGTCCTCTTCCTGACCTGCAAGTCCTGGTCATTTCCTGTTCCTCGCCTCTCCCAGGTGTTCTGCTGGCTCTCCCCTCTGGCCCCATCTCAGCTTTCAACTCAGGGGAGTGGCCTTTTCCCCACACCCTGTCACTGTCTTTCATGGTCCTCACAGCTTCCCACCAACTCAGATGGGGAGCTGAATGAGGATTGCTGCCCATCCCCTCCCTGTTCTCATTTTGTTGTTGTCAGCTCTGAGAAGGTGGAGAGTTGTCCTGATCTCTGCTGGATTCCCAGCAGCTGGAATTGTTTTGGGTGCCTGACATATAGTCAAAAACATTGGTAAGAAGGAGCCTTTCAAGCATGGACTCTTGTGTGGGACCTGGCCCCACCATGAGTTCTCCTAAAGCCACCTCTGAGAGGACTTCAGAAGTCTAGGTTTTGTCAGAATCCTGAGGAACGGCTCCTCTTGCCATCTGCTTGCTTGTGTTCTCTGTGTCTCCTCCAAAGCTCCTCTGCAAGGTGAGCTAGTACTGAGAGCTGCATCTCCTTCAGGGACCCCCAGGACAGGGCACTGGCTAGCACCCCTAGGGACTTGGAGACTGCAGATCCCTCCTCAGTGTCTTGCTTCTCATTGAAAAATCTCCCCAGAGCTTCCCTGGGAAGTGCTCTCGGGGACAGGGATGTGACTTAGAGAGTCTGACCATGGTTGGTTGTGACTGTGGACTGGAGAGTAGCAGCATGGACTTGAGAAGGCCACCCCTTCTCAGGACCTGGGGTGGCCCCGTGTATTCTGGCCACATTTCTGTAGGTTTCTGAGAAATGCTAATAAAATGAAATGAGTTCATCTTGGTTTCCTGGTAACTTTAGGGCCCCCTCAAACTGAATTATTGAACACAGCAGTCTAATGAGGCTAGAGTAGAGCTTGAGGGGAGGATGTGTACTCCTCCAGAAAATGCATAGGACTCAGGCAAAGCCTTACACTGTCCATGAGCACTGCTTTCTCTGCTTTTGGTGTTTGACTAAGATGATGATAATGCTAACATTCAGGGAAGTTTTACTCTTCTAAGCACTGTGGCTGCATGGACTCATTTAATGCCTTCTTTGCAGGTGAGAGAAGAGATACAATGTCAGGTTGCTGGCCCAGGGTTGTGCAGCAAATGGGGACTTGGGACCTGAAGCCCAGGGTCCCATCTCTGGGACCTGCTAGGAATCAACAGGCATGTGTGTCTCTGTCCCAGGGAGCTGCTGAAGGCTTTTGCAAGGGATGGGGCATGCTCTGCAGTCTGCCCATTTCACCCTCATTCCTGCATTCCCTCAAAAACACAGACTCTGTGCCTCGCCCACTGCAGACTCTGTGCTGAGGTGACCCAAGGAGATGCAGGGGCTTGGGAAGCTCAGGCAGTTTGGCCTGTCTAGGAGGGACACTGAGCAGGGCAGAACAAGGCCAAGAGCATGGCGGAGCCCAAGGTTACAGCTGCAGAGCAGAGCCATAGAGGAGACAAGGCAAGTGATGATCATTCTAGGGTGAGGCTGACCTGCTCCACCTTGGATTCCAGGGTAGACAGTACCCAGGAACCTCATGCTGTCTCTGCTCTGTTTATCCAAAGGCTGCCCTGAGACTCGTGGACCTGCCCTCCCTGCTCTGGTGCAGCCAAAAAAATCCTCAAGAAGTCTTATACCCTACCCCTTGTACCCTCACACAGCACACTGGTAGAGATGTGGTGCCCCTCCCTGTACCTGGGGGAAGCTGGTGTGCCTCATCCTGCAGAGCCTTCTGCCTGGCAATTGAGCACCCTCTACAGGCATGGCCCAGGACACCCTGGGCTTGGCTTTTTGCTTTCTATTTTCTGCTCCTGCTCAAATTTCCTCTGGAAACACTTCCTGAATAAACCACACTCACACACTCAGGGGCAGCTTCCAGAGGAGTCTCCCTGCAGGCTGATCAGGAAATACAAGAAGCATGAATGGATGAATGGATGAATGAATGAATGAATGAATGAATGAATGTGATGTTCCCTTTTGTTGCAAGAACTGCCATGGGGGAGGAGGAAGGGCCAAAGCTGCTGCTCTAGCCTTCCAAGCTCAGCAGGATGCTCACTAGAAGGGTTTTACAGCAGCATCCAGCCAGCTGGCCCATGGGGTGGGAGGGCTTCTGGGCTCAGGAAAGTTTGGGAAGAGCTGCCTCCTGAGTTCCCCTGACTGCCCAGACATTCAACTGCATACTGAATCTTTGATAAGTGTTGGATTCTGTACATGTATATAACTGGTTAACTGAACCTTTCCCCAACTTACCTGGCCATGGAATATTTCATTCCCACAGCTTGTCTCAAGTTGATCAGAAGTGAAGTTGCACATCAAATGCTCCCCAAAGCCTGCTGGGAGATGGATTTCGTGATGGAGGAGGGGTTCTGGGCTTGGTTAAGTCACACCAGTTGGACCACTTCACAGCTGGAAACCACGGAAACCTGATGAGTCCCAACAAAAGGCCATATGGGGATCTCCGAAGCATCCTCTGAAGGTGAAACCACGTTTAGCAAGAGAAGTAAGACAAATCCATTTTCCATTAAACAACTGAACTGTGTAATTGTTACAGATAATAATTTTTGTTTTTCAATAGGACAGGACATGGCTGGAAATTAAGCGGATTCTAGGAGCAACCAAGCCTAATGAATCCTGCAAGGATTGAGCCTTCAGCATCACTGAGTGAACTGTGTTCAGATATTAATTGTGTAATCATGGGTAGAATGCAGGGCAGAGATGGAACCGGGCCTTGGGGTCAACGTGGTCGTCACTCTCGGGCTTTGAGCCTGGCACCTGTAGACTGGGAAGGAGACAGGGTGGGTTGAAGGTGCTGTGATCAGAATCCTGAGGCCACCCCTTTGGAAATGCCAGTGCCCGAACCGAGTCACCCAGCAGGAAGGTGGCACAGATGGAAATTCTGCTAATGGACTGAGGGCAGCCCCCAGATCAAGTGTTGCTGATGGTGGAATTGATTCTCCTCTTGTCTCCAGGAGGATGCAAAGAGGAAAGGCAACTTCTAGTGAAGAAGTGACAGTTTTGCTGCTGATCCACATGCAGAGATGTGCGGCTGCACATTCGGGATTGTACCCAAAGGTGCAGAGATGGGAGCTCAGGTTTCCTTCTCAGAGAGCTCATAACCCAGCACAGAGTAAGACAAGTGGACCAAGGCTGCTGGGCAGCATGTGGTGTTGTCAGAGTGTTACAGTGCCCTGTGGATTTGGCCAACAGCCCTAGTTCTGGCCCATTGTGTAGTTTTTATCCACTTGACCCAGTACAGCAAACCCTAGCCACCTGCAATTTGCTCTCAAGTGTGTGAGAGACTCAAGAGGAAAGAATGCATGTGAAATAGATGCAGAACCAGTCAGTCATAAGAGTGGGTCTTGGAGGAGAACCCCACACTTTTTAATGCCACAGTTAGGTTGGGTGGGCTCTGGACTGGAGATGTCTGTAGGAGTGAAGCCAGTCTGCACAGGGGTTCCTGGATGCTTCCTGCTGACCATTGTTGGGGTGAAGCCCAGGAGGAAGTGGCCAGTGAGGGAAGGGGAGCAGGGAAAAGCTATGGGGACAGTGTCCCGGGTCTGAGTGATGGCAGAAGAGGCAGGGGACCTGTAGTTCCTCATTCCTAGGGTTGACAGCTGGGGTGGGCATAGCATGAGTTGCTGCTCCAGCGAAAAGAGAGATCTGTCCGTGGGTGACTTTACAAGCTATGAAAAGTAGTTCGTGTTTTTTGCTGCATGTAGCAGGGTAGGCATTGGTGTTTTAAAGAAATGAGACCTGGAAGCAGGGAGCTGTGCCTTATGGGTGGCAGGGAGCTGGGCTTCTAACCTGAGTGGCAGTGGCAGGTTCACAAATATGGATGAGGAAATTGAGTGTGGGCTGGCTCCAGATGGAGGCTTGGCTGGCACTGATAAGAGGACTGCTGATGGATTTTGGTTTTGCACATGGATTTAATACACTGTGGAATATGCAGCTGGACCTGTCTAACAGGCCATGCCTAGTAGAACTTGAGCCTTGGACATTACTGCAGAATTCAGGGCTCCACTTTAGATATGGGAGCCATGGGCCCAGAAGAAAATGCAAGCACATGTATGATAAGCATGTCAGGGTGAGAGGACAAAATAACGGAGCTGAAGAGATGAACAAGAAGTCACCACAGGAGCTGAGACATGGCTTCAGGGAGGGCTGAGATGGGTCACAAGAAGACCACGGGTCAGAACGATAAGAAGCTGCACAGGACCCAGCATTCTGGGCACCAGATCTCACCACGGACCCACCAGACTATGGTTCCAGTGCTCGATGTCATTTCACCTCCTTGTTTGTTTTTTATGTACACAAAGTTGTGGTTTCTGTCGCAGGGTCTCATTCTCTGTAAAGAGTCACCCCACTCATTACTAATGTTATTTTCCCAGGACTAGCAAGGGAGGCATTTCTGCATGATCTTTGCCACCAGAGGCTTCCATCTGAGAAAAGAAGGAAAAGAAGGAGTGGCCCAGTGAGTCTGCAGCCTCACCTATCAGATGCTACATCAGCACTTTCCACACACCAGTCATGGTGTGCTTTTCCCTTCTTAGAAAGAATCGCTCAGTGGCACAGGTGGTTCAAACAGGGCTCTTCTCAGCTCCAAAACTCCTGTCTTCTACGCTGCATCCTGCTGTCCTCTTGAGCATTATAAAAGAGCCATGAACCTGTGACGCTTCATGCTAAACATCACGGTGCTCGTTCAACACTCAATGGAGAAATACTTGAGGTCATGAGCAATGAGTGATGTGGGAGCTTATGGCTTTGTTTCACAGGGATATTTCACAAGGACCGAGTGGCTGTGTTCACATCACAGCAGCACAGACTTGCAGAACTTTTGCGATCTGCAGTGGGCTGTCCCTCAAGATGCCTCCGCCCACAGTGATCCTGCATGGTGGTTGGTAGAGAGCCAGGTTGGGACTCAAGGAGGCTGAGTGGCTTCAAAGGTCACCTTGTCAGCAGGCGCCCTGGGAGACTTGCACCTAGGCCTCTGACCTGTGTCTGGGTATCCCCGTGTGGTGTTCACATATCTGCTTCAGGCAGAGATGGAGCTGAGAGCACTGGAGCTGCAGAGCAGACGCTGGGTTGTCCAGTGGCCTGGAGAGCAGAGTTCTCAGCCGGGCTCCAATCTCCAAGACGCTTGCTGGCTTCTCTGTTTACACAGCCTCCTCTGCAGGTTTTCCTCCAGATGGCTGTGTGCAAGCTCCAGTTTCCACCAAGAAGCCACTCCTTTGGGTTAATTAGTTTTCCTTTGTGTGCCTCACCTCGAGCAGCTCTACAGCTCTTTCTTGATCCGATAATTCTGGTCTCTGAGGCCTGCCCGTCTCCGTCTTTCTTATATGCTTTTTCCTGCAGCACTAACTGAAATAAAGCCTGGATATCCCAATAAGGGGCTGCCCATGGGTCTCAGGGTCCACTGGCTTCCCTGTTCATTACCAGAAGAACTGTCATGAGACAGAGAAACACTCATTCCTCCTGAGCACCCTTAGTCAGAGTGCACTGTGATATTATGTGCACCTATTTTATGAAGGATAAAGAGCTTTTGTAGTTTAAGGGGGTAGTGACTACCAAGGTGGAAAAGAAGAGGATTTTGAAAAAAAAAAAAAGTAGTACTAGGCACCATACCCTGATCCTGCCTTCCAAGCCTACGAAGTAGGTAAGTAGAGTATTTGACTGTGCATCTATTTTATCAAGGTGCTGTATGGGTCCACTGGTATGTGGCAGACACATCCACCTGCTTTCTCACAGATGAAGCCTGTGGCTTTTTCCAGTCTTACCACATGTAGTACTCAGGGGAGGAGGCAGCAATGACTCTTGCAGGCAACACAGGGGTGTTAGGGTCAAGGTGCTTTGGGAGAACAACGACATGCAACTGAAGGACTTTCATGATTCTTAACCTTGAGAATTGGCAAAGTCAGAGGGCAAAGAGGAGGTAAGGGAGGAAATTGCCAGTGTCACGGTGGAAAAGCATGAGGCCTGATGTGCTTGAAGGATCCCCAGAATTTGGTGTGGTTGGACTATAACATGTGAGGGTCCAGGGAGAACTGAAGGCTTGGGACCGAGGAAAATAGCTCTGAAAAGACAGGCAGGACCAGATCACAAAGTTCATGCAGCATGGTTTCCATCATGACGCTGTGTACCGTGATTATTACCCATTGTGACTTCTCTGTATCATGTCTTCTGCCCATCATGACTCTCGTCTATCAGGGTTTTGGCTATGACCTCCACTGTGACATTATCCACCATCACCTGTGCTGTGACTTCCATTCACCATGGCTTCATGCACTGTGACTTCCATCATGACTTTTGTCTGTTGTGACTTCCATCCACTGTGACTTCCGTTCTGCATGACTTCCATCATGGTTTCCATCCATCATGCTTCTGTTCATCAGAGCTTCCATCATGATTTCTGTCCATCATGATTTCCATTACAACATCCGTGCAACATGACTTCTGTCCATCGTAACTCCCACAGAGAGTGGCTTCCACGCAGCAATGCTGGTCAATGCATCTTGACTTCATCTGCAGGTGATGGTTTCGCTTCCAGGTGAAAATAGACTCAGCAAAAGGAGGACTTTTCAAGTGGCAGGGGCTCTGTCCTTACCCACATCCATCCTCACCCATAACTTCAGTATGACCACTTCTCTGTGACTCACACATGCAGGAAGGAATAGTCTGCAACTTGCAGAATCCGATTTTACATTCTCTTCACTTTTGCCAGCCTGACTCCAAGCGCCAGGCTCTTTCCATTCCTCCAGCGTCTGGAGATCAGCCCTCCGGGCATCTCTTCCTCTGTATTCAGTCTGGCTTCTGGGGCTGGACCTCCATTAGTCACCTCCTCAGAGGTGCTTGTGAATCTGCCACAAGTCCCATTTGAGAATATGATATATGACCTCGTCTGAGCAAAATTGCCAATGTGTGTGAGCCAGCCCTCTTCTCAGACATTAGCTCTGATGACAGAGCGCCAGTGCCATCAGCGTTGCAGACATAACTGCCTTTATGGTCACTCACTGCCAAGGCCAGGTGCCCCGCATACTCTGCCCAGGGTCAGGGTTCTGCCTGGGTTCAAGTTCTGGCTGAGTGGCTTCCTGGCTGCATGCCCCTGGGCATGACATCTCTCTCTCTCTCT